>NW_028258305.1:3117500-3435227 GCF_053883595.1 Heterocephalus glaber
CATAGGAAAGAGAGCAAAAATAAAAGCTCTTTATTGATGGTCCTGTTCATAATCTGCTTACAGGAAAAAAAAAATCAGTCTGTTAACTTTCTTTTTTAAGTCCCTTTTAAAACACAAATTTCATGTATATGATTTATACTATTTTCCTAAAAATAGCAAAGAGCCATTTTCAACAGATGAGAACCCAAGGCTCAATGAAATTAAGTGACTTTTTGGAGGTCACATGTCACCAAAGAGATGTTAATAATTTGTAGAATGACACATCACTGGCAAATAACTGCGAGCACCCTACTCTCTGACACTGTGACCAGACCATAGCCACTGCTGTCCCCCCCATCCACAATATTCCAGCATAAAGACCTAAAAATTAGCTGGTTCTGACTCAGTTACCATCAGCAGCAACTCTAAGATTGAGACACAGAACATGCACAAATGTGAATATTTCATAGATTAAGAATTTTTAAGGCTGTAGCGCTTATGCATATAGTCAGAGGTGAGCTACTCAGAAAAGATCCAGGGATTCAATGTACCAATACTCTAAGCCTTGCCTCCTTTACACTTACACTCCCAGACTCCCATTCATTATAACCAATTCAGGTTTGAGTCCATGGCTACTCAACCCATGGAATCATAGGGAATCACAAGTTAGTTTTAGTCATGTACTTCAGTCATGAGATGAGTCTCCTCTATGACACCCCCGTGTAGATGGAAAGCTTCTGCTGGACTGTTTCGAATATAGTACTCATTCCTGACCTGAGTGTTCACTCCACCTCAAGGCAAGCCGTCTTACTAGATTTCAAATCCTTTCGCGACACAATTCCTTGGGATAATTTAAACAATTCTAATCTCACTTCCTTAGGATAGTGTTTCAAATATTGAAACATAGCCACCACATACTATAGATGACTCTCCTCTTCTCCCTAGGTTAAACATTCCTGGTTCTTAAAGAGTTCCGTCGAGAACACAAATCCTTCTGTTATTTTGAGTCCACTTAGAACCCCATTCTTCTGTAATTTTCTGAGGGTTGTCTGTGTCTCTCTCAAAGTTTGCAGTGCACAACACTAACTAGACTTAGCAATGCTACTGTGGTGCCTATGTAGAGAGCAAATACTTTACCACAACATCTTAGGTAAGTGCCCACAGGCATTAGGTGTAATTTGCTTCTTCTTTTTCTGGTGGTAGTGACTGTTTGTTTTTATTTCTAACTCAGATATAAACTACACAGGGGTTATGTAGATGTTAAAGTAGGAATCCTTTCCTTAAAAAACAAAGCAAAACAAAAACACTGAATACCTAAGAAAATCACTTTGAACCATTTGACTATGTTCTTAGATCTACCTAGAACTTCTAATTTTTAAAATATTTAATATAAAAAATTCAATATAATGTAATGTTATCAATTATATATTGGACACAGTAAGCTCTCAGATCATTATTGAATTATTATTCTTATACTTTCATGAGCAACTCATTATCTGAGGTCATGGTGAACACTTTTATCTGAAAGTAACTAAGCAAATAGGAAAATATTTTATTTTCTAAAGCAACATCACCTTGTTGTCTTAATATCATCTGTATATTTTATTCTCCTTAGTGTATTTTCTCATCACCCCAGACCATCTCACAAGTACTCCTTCTTTGGAATTATGCTACTTACAGCAGAGCTGGGTGTTTAGATAACTTCAGGGGTGAATTCTGATACGAAAAGATTTTCTTTCTGGGCAAAGTAATAAAATGACATTATCGCTCCTCCCACTATAAGTCAAACGGAGGTCAGTTCCCCCATCCTTCTATCTGTTTAAATAAACTGGTCCAGCTGTTTGTTTCTAAAATGCCCTTTGACCTTGTGTCTCATCCTCCCTGCTTTTGTGACAGAATGCTTTACTTTTCATTGTGTATGAGTCTAAATCATCAAGAATTTTCTAAACATTGAACAACAACAACAACAACAACAAAAAGACCTTAGGTTTGATGTGAATCGAAATGAACATGTTCCCTTCTTACAACAATGTCATTTTCTTTTTTTTTAACATTGTCATTTTCAAAAGTATCAATAAATTAGTCATCTTAAGCTCATGTGTGTTTGTTCTTAAATGTATATATTTTATATATTATTCAGATGGACATACATTATTCAAATATATATAATATCTAATATATTAGAGCCTGGAAATACAAGAAATGCTGTTTTTGAAGGACATATAAAAGAGAATAATGAAATTAAAATTTGGATATACAGTCAGGCAGGGTGGTGCACACTTGTAATCCCCAGCACTCAGGAGGCTGAGGCAGGACGATTATTGCGAGTTTGTGAATTCGACACCAGCCTGCACAGCAAAACCCTGTTTCCAAAACAAGCAAACAAAGATTCAAATTTGGATGTACAACAAAAAATGTATGTTCCAAAATTCGCAAAATAGTTTAAATAGCATATAGCTATTAAATATAATCTAAGAATATTCCATATTGATGAGGTCTCTTTAAAAAGTTTATTAAAGATAAAAAAAGTTTATTAAAGATATAAAAGAATAGTTACTATATTACAATTGGTATCCAAATATAACAACCCTTAAAACTCAGATATAGGCTGTTAGGAATACATGACAAAGTAACATTTGGTTTAATCATTAAAATAAACAGTTGTACATATTTAATAGTTTATAATTGAAATTTTCCATAAACTGAGCTTTCAAAATCAGTAAAGCTTTTAGTTAAGTATGCTTTCAGATTAAAAAATGTCTTGCTTGTCTTTCTGTATTACATTTTGAACAACAAGGTAATTTTTTAAATCCTGATTTGCCCCCAAAATGCAACAAAACATTTTTTTATGAAGTATTTTTTAAAGAATTGGTACCTTTTCTATAATTGAGATATAACTGAATTAGGTAAAGAATCTTTATATTTTCTTTTTGTATAAAATTGTGAATTAGAATTTCCTCCAGTGACCCAACTATCTTCTGTCTCAAAAATTTTATTAAAGAAGAAGAAAGGAAGATAATGGGTTAGATTTGCAGCTTTATTCAATGTCTAGATTATCAGAGATGTATTTCTTTTTGAACTATTTTTTTAGGACTCAAGTTCTAATAAGGCAAAGTAGGAGGTTGGAAGGGGAACAAAATCTTCCCAGATCTGAGACCTGGGATCATCTAAAAGCTTAGGGTTTGTTTTTTGTTTTGTTTTGTTTTGTTTGCATTTTTAATAGAAACCTGACAAGCAAAATGAGAAATGAATCTGAATTTTGTTTAAAAAATACAGGAAGCTTTGCTTTCTTCTTTCTTTTCTTTACTCCCTTGATGTTCATTTTTGTTCTATTCTGCTAATTTTTGTTGTATTCTGCTAATTCTGTTTATTTCCTTTTATATTCAGTCCTTGGATACCTGAATGGTTTTCTGAACAAGATCTGGTACAGCAGCTTTTAAATTGACCTTTGTCCTTTAGCTTATCCCTCACTTCTTCCCCTGTTCCCTTCCCCCTAAACTAAATTGCTAAGTTAAGTTTCTTTTCTCCAGAACCAGGAAGGGTGAGGAGAACATAGTGAGCAGCTGTTATGAGCCAAAACACAAAGTGCAATTCCCAGGCCTCCAGGCAACATACTCATGTATCTCCACGATGCTGATAAAAGTAGAGAAAAATCACTTGCTGCTTGGCATTTTTATCTTTCCTCAATTCTTTTTCTCAGTGTTTATTACCTATTTACCCCAGGATGATTAGAAGCACCTGACACTAGTTACTGTGGCATGCCACAGTCAACTCAGTAAACCATGTAAAATCAAAATGGTTTTCTAAATAACAACATTCTTCGTGAGCCCCACAGTGACTTTTGCCGACAAGGCATAAGTGAATAGTCAACAGGATGGTGGTGGACACAGATTTATTTTAGATGCTACTCATCTAAGAAAGCAGAGATATTTTACAATTGTCAATTACAGTATTAAGAAAGAATTTCATTAACTAGATATATTTGTGAAAATGCCTTCTATACTTATACTATGTATTAGAGAAAGTATTAATTATAGTCACCTTTGATTAGTATTGAGGTATCCTTAGGAATACTTACATATTTAAAAAATAAACACTAGGTACACTTCAGTGTAATTTAAGTACTTGTAATTTTGAAATACATTATCTTTATTTAATTAAAAATCAACAACATGCACACATAAGGCTTAGATGATAAAAATCCATTTTAGGTGATTTCTAAAATATTTTTTAATTTTAGAATTCAGCATCATGAAAAATCATTAAATATAATATTTCACACTGGAAAGTAGTTGTTGAATTACAGAATTTTGTTTTTTCCTCTTCCATGAATTTGTTTGATGTAGCATTTCTTTCAACTGTACCATATCCATTTAAATAAGACTCTACTTTTTTTAAGGTCAACATTTAATAACTTTAAGGCATGTTTTATAAACAAACACTAAGGTAAAGGGCTCTATCTAGCTCCCAAGTTAACTCTCTGTTCTTTTAAACATAACAACACTGAAAATCTTCATTGTAGATTTGCATTTACTTATTGAACTTAATGACCCATAACTGGAAGTCTTCAGGGTCCTAGCCTTCTACACTTGCTTTTCTTGTCAAATAAAATTTCAGAAAATATGATTTTAAGACAGTCAACAAAGTTGACTCAGTTTCAAGGCAAACCTTATGAAATCATGTTTTTGGCATCTTTTTCTAGTTTCTTAACATCCTCCAGGACTGCAATACATCATCAGTGTGTTTAGGGAGGTAGAGAATAGCTTGGGAGGTGAGTGGCCCAACAGGAAGAAGGGACACCCGCTCTTCTCTCCACCCACTCTAGAAATGCAATACTGGAACTTGCCCAAATCACAGGAAGCCCATCAATCAGCACAATGATAATGTTTTCCTTCTTTAGTAGGGACATTAGCCAAATTATTCTAAAAAGAACTGAAATTATCTAGCACAATAGAGGAAATCATCATTAGATACAAATTTTTTTTCAAAGGAGCTACTGAAAAAAATCACTAATGAGCTGGCAATGATGATGCAAAGTAATAACAAAATCCATGTATGATGTTGGACTTGAGACAATGAAATAACTTTAAAACAATTTATCATTGGGCATACATTACAGAAAATTTTCCTTAAAAACAAATTTTATAATGATTTTGTTGCATTCTAAAACATCTGAACTTGCTAAAACCCTTTATCTGATCTGAATTCAAACAGAGGTGGCTCCTTCAGTAGGGTCTTTAATTCTTCTGTTATTAGTTTGCTATCTTTTAGATCAGCATTTCCAGCCTTTTTGGTATCATGGACTGGTTTCATGAAAGACAAATTTTCTACAACGGGAAGAAAGAAGGAAGATGGTTGCCAGATGATTCAAGTTACATGCAACCTATACCCCTTCCTTGCATGCTTTCCTATGAAAATCTGATGCTGCCACTGATCTGACAGGACGTGGATTCAGGTGGTAACACCAAGAGATGGGGGCACTATAAATACAGATATAGCTTTGCTCACTTCCAGCTGTTCCCCTCCTGATGCGCTGCCCAGCTCCTGATAGAACATGGCCTGGGAGTTGGGGACTCCTGTTCTAGATCACTGAAGCCCTGGGCTCCTAATTTAGTGGGATGAATGATGGCTATATCCCACAGGGCTTAGCATAAGAAACACCTAAGTTAAAAATACCTTAAGTATCAAATGACATTGAATATAGGCAACAAAATATCACTTACGAAATACTTACTTATATGTGACAATTTGTGAAATTTGAGTTTGTATAACCTTATAAATATAAAAAATAGTAGTTTGCTTAGATTATAGGGATTTAAAATTATTATTATTGTAGTATATAAGCAATGGGACAATATAACAAAATTTTCTCTACCAGCAGAAAAGCTAGAATAGCTTTACTAATATTTCCAAAAGATGGATGTGTTCCCTTTGGTTTACTTGCTGAGCCATTTTTTTCATTTAAGTTACAATTTTCCCATGTTCACAAAAAGTTAATAAAATTGCATCTGCCTAAACATCCCTTACACATTACTGAGTAAACATATTTATTTAGAGCAAATCCTAGTTTGTGGCTAATCTCCATCATAAATAAGACAAACAGGTAATTATCTATCATCTAAGCTGGGACATTTTTGAGAGTAAAGGGACACTATTAAAAACAATGTCAGAATGTCCCAGGCAATTGGGATGTGTGGTCATTCTAAAAATTAAATAAACATTATTTTTCCAAAGAAAAATTATTCTGAATGATTGGCGTTAAGACCCTATTCTATTCAGATGATGACCAGATCCCATCTACATAAACAATAACAGAATTCCAGCACCATCTTAGTGTTCGGATGAGCTCTTTCCTTTCTCCAGGATTTTCCTCTAGTTCTTTCAGTTCTCCAAGTTTCACTAACCATAAGTCTCCCCAGCTTGCGGTCTCTACTTACACCAAAAGAGAGTATCTCAAAATATTACTTCTTATCTAGCTTTACTTGGTCACAATAATTAAGCTACAGAATCTCACAGTGAAGATGACTTGAATGGAAGTATGTGTCTATTCCTTGGAACATTCATGTAACTTTGGTTTCAATTCACGAAACTTGAGAGCTAAGCTCTATGTAATAAATACATAGCAATGTGTGGCTTATAAGATTCTTAAAATACAAATGGAACCACATATATTAACAGACAAACACCTCTCAATTAAGGACAATCTCTCAAATGAGGACAATAACGTTAACAAAATGACCTCCTCTTGGAACTTCTCAAATCTGCAAAATGCTTCGGGCATCTGAGTCACCGTGGAGAAACTGTGAAGAATGTATATTTCACTGCTGAGTTAGCTGACTGTCAGTGTGACTACCCTTTTCTTTGAACATTATTTGTTATCTTGCTTATACACTGAGCATTAGAAGGGAGACGGAGAGTGGTGTCTGGTAAAGAACAGCTTGAGAGCTGAGTAGGATGACTGGGCCTCACTGGTTCTGAGATCACAGTAGTATTTAGATGCAGAATGATGATGACCATGTAATACTGTTGATGAAAAGTGCTTTGCAAATCGTCAAACCTAAGACAGGAGTTACTGTCATTATGATTCTCAGAAATACATAATGGTACAAAAACTGGTACACAAATGCTTAATGCACCAAAAGGTGGATACAACCCAAATACACATGAACAGATAATGGATAAACAAAATGTGTTATATCCATATAGGGGAACATTGCTCAGCCATACAAAAGAATGAAGTATTGATAATACATGCTATAATGCAGATGAACCTTGAAAACATTATGTCAAGGAAAAGAAGCCAGTCACAAAAGATCACATATTACATAATCACATCTTTGTGAACTGTCCAGAATATGCAAATGTTGAGATAAAAAGTAGATTAGTGTCTTCCAATTGCTAGTGGAGAGGGAGAGGCAAGTACAAGAAGTTAATAGCTAACAGGCTTGGCATTTCTTTTTAAGGTGGCGAAAAATATTCTAAAATTGATTATAGGAATGGTTCTACACCTCTGTGAACCTATTAACAACCATGAAGTTATGCACTTTAAATGGATGAATTGTATGGTTTGTATAAATAATGCTGTTAAAAATAAACACATAATGGTGGACAGGAAGAAGTGCTGGACTAGAAATCAGTCTTACTCTTGCCTCTAATTAGCAGCTAGCAGCATAACATCGTGCACTGAGCCTCATCTGTCAAATGATACATAAATTCCCACTCAGGATTTATGCTTTGTGGTTCTACAGCACAGGGTTTCTAAAACTTTTAATCCATACTCCCTTTTGATACTCCTCAAAAATCATATACTCCTCTGTTATTTGTAGTTTCAAAAGAAATAGCATGACTAATAACAATATATAATTCTCAATACTTATTTTTAACTCTACATTCATCCAAAAGATTGTGATATTGCTGGGGATTTAGCTCAGTGGTTCTGGCACCTGCTTTGCAAGCACAAAATCTATCCCTGGTACCAAAAACAAAACAAACAAACAAACGATTGTGATATGCTTCTTCTGGCCCTCCACTCCATTCCAGTCCTCACTTGGGCCTGAGGAAGGGAGTCCCTGCCATATCCAGTCATACTTTTCTTTCTGTAAACTGTACTGCCAGGCAACCAGCCATGAGGGCTGAGAACACACATCTTTTGGACATGTCCAGTTCTTTCCATTGGTTTTTTTCAACATTCCATACCCCCTGCCCTTTTCAGTACGTATGAACTCTAACCCAAACTAAGGATTGAGTAAAGTCAACCATGGCAGATAGTCTAGTGATATAGGCCAAGAAAATCCAACAACCAAACAATAGTCCTCACAACTACTATATACATTTGATTTGGTATCCCAGAGTAAAAACACTAAAAATATAAATATATACTACCTAGTTACATAATGCATTTAACTTCTATCCCTCAGCAATATATACACTGATTTTGAAAAAAAAAAGTGACTTTATCAGTATTAAACCAGGTCTCACCAAAGACAGGAAATTCACCTCTGAGCTAAGTTATATTTAGAACTGAATCCCTATGGACCTGAAAGAGTTAATGTATTTAAGACAGGAAATATTTTTTCCCTTCTTCAGTGATAGGATCTAATCTTATGAGGCAGTAGGTTAGGTAAAAAGAAAAAGAGAAGTCTCCAGGATGTCAGAGAAGATTAATTTTTGTTTGTTTATTATTGTTCAGGTGTGAAGAGCAGATAGAATTAATCATTTTCAGTATTAATGAGTCAGACTAAACTAAAAGCTTTGTAAGAATGGAAATAAAATAAGGACAAAAATTATCAGTGATTATAAGATTACTGAATAAGAGAGCTCCATATTTGCTGAAGTTCCAAGCATTTGTGTTACCAGAAATGCTTACTTTTCTATCTTTTCCTTCATTTTCTTTTTGAAATGTCTCCTTTCCACTTAAAAATTAAAAATGAAGCATCTCCACTGAGCGCCAGTCATTTACACTCTGGAGCGATGCAGACCAGATCTAAGAAGACATTTGCCCTCAAAAATGCTTCCTTTCCCCCAGCCCCTGGTTCCACTTTATTTTTGAGAAAACTGTTTTATTCAACAAGGAGACAACATTTGCCCCATTTTTAATATTTCAGGCTGACTTTTTAACCACTCAAATATGCTGTTTGTTTTCTTTAGGTGCAGCCTGAAGCAAGAGGGTGATGTAAGTGAGAGAAGAGAGAGGGTCTCTCTGGGCACAGCTTGCTGCTTCAGTGCTTAATGGTTAATCACCCAGCACCAGCCTCAGCAACTGTTGACACAAAATAGGTGGAGATCAGGTCCATGCAAGCAGAAAATACCAGAGAGGCAAACTATATGTAAACACACTTAAGACAGATTTGACAAGAATAGACCTAAACCTGACTTGCTAGAAAACTAACATCTAAAAGCTTCAATGCCCCTCTTAGCTGAGTCTGTTTCCCCTTTCAAAGTTCCTCTGAGAAGACAAAGAGTAACATTTAAAAACTAAAATACATTTACAGAAGACAGCTGAGATATTTGTCCCCTTGATTCACATAGTGTGAGTTCCAAATCTGCTCCTACATGCAGGATTTATGTAATGCAATACAGTTCTTCTACATATACCTGGAGTAGAGCCAAATGAAGGAGAGAGGAAGGAAAAAAAAGAAAAAGAGAAAGAAACACGCACACTCAACCACAACTCAAGTTATTTATCCTGACCTATAAAACTCATGCAATGAAGCAAATGGATAATGCTTAAACAGTCTTTTAATCTTATCTAACTGACACCTGACAAACCATTACTTATAGATTATTAATGCACCCACTAAAAAGTTTGTCATGTACCGAATTACTAGAGAAAAAGATTGAATGCCTGAGGAAAAAACAAATTTCGCTGTACAATAACTTCAGAAATCTCAAGCCTATTATCTGTCATGCCCTTCATAGACTCCTAGCAAACTGCTAAAAACAACTGATTAATCTTTATTATGAATCCTAAAATGACAGCACATATGTTTTTCATGTCTTGTGATAATATTTAATTTCATCTAGTTTTTATTTTACAGTGTTTGATTTGCCTATTTAAGATGAGGAAAAGTAACAACTTTTTAATTAATTTTTCTGTTTGTCTCTTTATCAAAGTGATTTTTCTCCACTCTTAGGATAGAACTGGGATTAGATCAGCTTCAGAATATCCATCTTGCTTCTCCCCTTCTCCCCAGTGCACTTTTGGTACTGGGGATCGAACTCAGGACCTTGTGCTTGCAAGGCAGGCGCCAGAACCACTGAGCTAAATCCCCAGCCCCTCCTAATGCACTTTTATTACACAGTCTAGAATACTAGAGCTTTAAGGGGCCTTAACATCCTGACTAGTCCAACTTGTCCATTTTAACATAGAAGAAGCTGTTTTCCTTGGAGATAAAAATGTAAGCTGAGTGACGAAACACATCTAATTCAGGAGGAATGAGGACAACTGTTGAGAGGTTTGACTCTAGGGTCTGTTCTCTGCATATTCCTTCCTCTTACTCCCCTATTTGTGTAAGTTTTATATTGCCAGGAGGCTTTCAGAATTGTTCCTGAGCCACCTATGGACGGAGCACAATCAGTTCCATAGCTTTGATCATGATGCCTCAGTCCCTTAATTCTCACGCCCTCTCCAAGTACAAGAGAGTCAAATCTTGCTTTTTGGGGATGCATGACACTCGGGGAGATCCTTCTATTTCTCTGACCAGATACTTGTGCTGAGACACTGAAAACAGCAAATCTAACTTAATTAGGAATTGTAACAAGTCATGCTGACCTACAAAACATGTTCAAAGTCAACTGCCAAGCCATCGGTTTAACTACCTTCAAAGGAATCCCAGATACTCAGAAAGACTGTGTCCATGATGGACCCTTCAATCTCCCAACAACTCAGCTCTGAGTCTCACTTGAAGCCCAGCTCTGATTGACCCTGAAATACTTGCTCAGGTTGGACTGGCTCTCACTTCAGCTATCATGCTATTGCTTACTCTCCTGAAAAGCTCCGAAACTGTCTTCAAATGGCCACTGGAAAAGAAACAGTGGTTACACAAAGAGTATTTGGACTCTCAAATCTTCTTTTCCATATCCCAGGTCTTCTAGTTTCTCTTCTCACTGAGACTCAAAGTCCCTCGGCAGAAGGGGTAGGATTTTCCACCCAGCACAGGAAGCCAATCCCTACCCCTGCATAAGGGGCTTCCACCTTTAACAGTATTAAGGATGTGATTTTACACAGTGGGGAAAACCTCTGAGTAAACTAACAACAAAGTATACTGAATAGTCTACAGAGTCATTTTCAAAGAAGATTGTTTGCTGGAAATTTTTTAAATCTGCAGACAAAAGCAGTGTCTCTGTTGAACTCCTAAAACTCTGTGACATGACAATACCTGAAGGTTTCTAAATTCACAAGTCTTTTCCCTGCAAGCTATTTGCTCAGCTTTCCTAATAACACACTGCCTGTCTGGCATATTGCCAACCCTGTCTCAGGCAATATGCAAGCTAAACATTTTTTGACTGATTTCAACATTTTCTTATGAGCAACTAGACAGTATTTTATCTAGTGAGTATTACTGATTGCTATAATCTAAACCCCAAGTAAGTGCCTGTAAAGGTAATATTATTAGAATTGACACTCAAGGTGAAAAGCATAGCAATTAACTGAGGCTTAAAGCACAACAACACATTCTGAAATGTTCTGGGGAGTTATACTATTTATATTTCTCCTTCTTTTTAAAATACCGCACCTGTTACTCCATTGATCAATTAAGAAGTCTACTTTAAATGCATGTTACACTTAGATTCTCAAGGGAAAAAGTTAAACCACCTGTTTATTAAAATTACTTTCTGTGTGTGAAGTTGTTCCGTCCCTTGGTGATTTCTAGGAAGGAAAATCACTATACAGCCTGCACTTTCATTTTGTAGTTGAATAGCAAAAAAGTGACCGAGTGCTTCCTGCATTGCACACTGGCACATTGTTATGTTTTACATCTGTTTTCTTTGCATTTGTGTCATGCTTCTGTTTAGCTTTATTGACAAAATAATTTGTGCCTAATGTTTAAACAACATCTGTAAAATGTATTATTAAATTATATTGAAAGAAAAAACAGAACAATTCTATGAAACCCTATGACCTCTATTGATTTTTAGATCACAGAAGTTGAAAGGATAATTTGTGAATGTTTTAACATTTATATCTAAACAAGTACCTATATTTATAGAATCTTTGATTATTTATAAAAGTATTTGCTACATTATTACCATAACTCAGAAAGAAACTTGACCTTTAACCATTGGATCTGTTTAGTATAATAAAGGAGATCTGATTTTTGAAAAATAAGTTTACATTTTTACCTGCCAGTGGCATAAATCTCTAAGGATAACATACTCTATTCCCCCACTAGTTATAAATGGGATGTGATGCTTGAATGCTTTGCAGTTTTCAAGGCAATAAGTGAAGTAACCAGGAAAATCTGGTATGTACCCTAAATAGGAGAAATGTAAAGTACAATAGTTCCAGTGTTGTGTCAGATGTTAGGATGCCACCTGGAATTTCACATATCCCATTGGTGGAGAGAGATTTTTTCACCTACATACACCCTATATTTCACATATATCTGGCATCTAACATCACCTTCTCAGAGCACCCAGGAATAAGCATTCAATATCAAACCTTACTGAAAAAGTGATGGGGTGGAAAGTAGTAAACAAAGAGAATGTAAATTTATTCAGTAAACCCTAGGATAGAACTCTGCTGAAGCAGGGTGTGTCTGAGGCATTCAGAGAGTACAATACAATCAGGAAGCATAAGTTTTCATCACAGAGAACTCCCAGGTCTGCAACACTGGTTTGTAAATATGGAAGAGATGTTTATTTGACCATTCTGTACCCAAATTTTCAATAAAAATCTAAATTTTTTCTACTCAGGGAGAAAAAAGAACCAAGTATTGATTTGTGTGTGTGCATTTTCTTTTGAAATTCTACCTAAATATTTAAACACCTAAGTAGCCATCTAACCTCAAAATTTAGGATGTTTCTATTTAAATGACAAAAATGCTCTTTATATTAACATTTTCACTGCTGATAGACCAAAAATATTTGTCACAACCACAACAACAATGAAAAATAAAAAGACAAAAGCCCCAAATGCAATTATTTACCAGTCTTGGTTAAAATAATAGTTGGGAGAAAGCATACATAATTTATGGTGAATGTTATATTTCCAAAATGATTAAAATTTAAGTCTATGTCTACCACAACATACCAGGTTGAAACATTTAGGCAACTAGGAATGGAAGTTGATTTTTGTTTTAAAAAAATGTGTAATTATCTTATTTAAACTAAATAATTTAAGTACAATGTTTTACCCAACTCATTTGCATAATTGCTTCAATTCTTAAAAACAAAAAACATGTATTGGCATAGACATGGTGTTGTCTCTAATTTCACACTCTATCTTTGGGTCTAAATGCTATAATCACTAATGCCAACCAACTTTAAAACTCTTTCTTTCTGTTTTCATTTTGACAAGTAGGCCAAATTTAAGTTATCACAATTACTTCTTCTACTCTAAATTTTCTCTTAATTATTCAAATCTGTCTTGTTTTGCATTGAAATTTTTTCTTTTGTCCCCTTCTTTCTCAGGTTCCATTGAGTTTAGCCTAGTCAGCTAAGGCAATTAAGATATATCTCTTATACCAACTAAAAAGGTATAAAATTAGTTCAGTGATGAAGTGAAAGAACCATTACAAGGCATCAAACTTTTTGTCTCATTTTTCAGTCAAAGCTTAACTGAAAGCTGAAAGCAGGATTCCTATGACAAGCTAACAACTAGACAGGAGTTTATATTTTTCACTAGCATATTGTGTATTCCAATATATTATGTTGTGGCCAATAATTATGAGTGATCTACACCCAACCTGCCCTTCAGCATTTTATGAAATCTCTTCAACAGTGACTCAGAGTTCATAACAAAATGCACATGTGTGTTAACAAGTTTTAAGAAATTCAACATGGAGGAAACAAATTTTTAAAAGTTGTGGCTAAATGAAGTGAAGGGGGAAATGCTAAAACAGTAATGATTTTTTTAAAAACATTATATTTGGAAGGAAATAACATCATGGACCTATGCTCAGTAAAGGAAAAAATGTTTAGAAGCTCTCAAAAAGGGTTCATGTAGTTTTATTTGTTACAGTAAAGTAAAAAGAGAACAACTCTATAATTTCTTGATTTTTTCGTCTTCCAATAGGCCACAGTTTGAGATTCTCTGACATCTTTGGTTTCAAAATGATGACATCTACTCAAAGCCTAAAGAAAAATAAATCTATTACCAGCTCCTTAAAAAGAGAAGGTTTAGATGAAAATTAATAAACCATTACAACTGAAATTAAACACAGGAATGCCATTATTCACCAAACTTAAGTAAAACAATTGCTCTTATATCTTTTAGTTACTTTTTTTTTTTTTGGTACCGGGGATCGAACTCTGGTCCTTGTGCTTGCGAAGCAAGCGGCAGAACCACTGAGCTAAATCCCCGGCCCTATCTTTTAGTTACTTTATGGACATTCTCTCAGCAAAGATGTTAAGAGTTGAAACAATTGCCAAATGCAAAGCAATGAGGTAACAAGCAAAAGCCACTGTTAAATCCAGAAAGGACAAGAGAGAACACACACAGTACACAAAGTGCCAGGTCAACGCACAACTGTGATTTGTCCTAAATAACTAAGTAAAAGTGATTTTTAAACTACGTATCTGAGCCAAGTTAAGCATCAATGTGAAGTTAAAAGTCTGCATGAACATTAAAATTATTTTTAATGTTATCATTTTTTAAAAGACTTTTTTTTCTCCTTTCTAGTTACAAGATGAAGTAAGTTAAATTGTGATCACCGACTAGGACCTGTTGCTCTCCAGTAGGGAGATGGAAAATGACAGTACATGTGAGGTATGATCAAAATACACAATAAAGGCTTAATTTTTTTAAAAAATGATAGTAAAAAGACACACTGCTATTTATTCCCCTCAAAAGGCTCCTGCTCACTTTGAACACCCTTATCCCATTGTTATGTTGTTGCTAAGTGCCATCCAACAGAAAGGCAGGCTCATGAAAACATCAGTGTGTCCTCATCCACCTTATTCACTGGGTCTGGTACCATGTGACTTCTGGCTTTTCCCCAAAGTCAAAATGACTATGAAAGGTAAATATTTTGAACCAATTCAGGACATTAAAGCAGTCATAACAAAATGACTAAAAGCCATCATGAAAGAGGTCTTCCAGAATTACTTCAGAAAGTGATAAGAAAGATGGGATAAGTGTGTTCAAAGTGAGGAGGAATATTTTGAGGGGATTAATTGCAAAGTGTCTTTTATTGTAATTTTTAAATTTAAACATTTGCCATAATTTTTATTATATCTCATATACATTGCTTGATATTATAGGAATTCTTTCCTGCCCCTGAACTCATAGGAAATATCTCATAAGATGATCCACCCATAGAAAGCAACTTGTATTGAAATCTATTCTCTGGTTACTATGTTTCTCAATGGAGTTTGGTAGCACCACGGAGGAGAAAGAGATGGCATGTCTGATAGATCACCTGAAAGGCAGCGCATTAGTGTTCCTTAATTAGCGAGCTTGCCCTGCCACTCCTTTACCTTCAAATGAGAACATTTCTCAGGGAAATAGAAAGTTTGTACAGCCTCCATTGTATTAAGACTGTGTCACCTTGGCTTAAGTTTTAAAATATGTGAGTTTAGGTGTGCATGTAAAATTGATGGTATCCCCTATAATATCATCCAGAACCTATGAAAAACTAAGTTCAAATTTGCTGTATCAATAGTCCTGAAAATTAAAATATAATATTAGGTACAAATACAGAAACAAAAAAAACCTCAGGAGTCACAAAACTCTTAGTAACACATTTAAATGTAGCATGCTTTTGGTTGGCTTCCTATCCAGTGACTAAAAGGGCTGCAAAAATTGATCTCTCAAGGCTGCAGTAAGGTCGTAGAAATTGATAACCCTTACAAGCAATGCTTATGTGAGTCTGCCTGTGTCTTGCAGATAGTGCACTTTGTAAATTAATCCTCCAAAGGCAAATATATTGTAAGTAGCTTGTTATCTCTAAAATACTAAATTGAAGAATACATGGGATTATATTGACAGAAATTACATTTTCTGTAATGGGGTTTAATATATCTGAAATCTCTCCCAAAGGCTCCCAGGCTTTCTAACAGAGCAGGGTCTGTTAATGTAGGTGCAATGGACATCAAGAACAAATTTATTCACCAAAATGGATTAGGCCATGTAATCAGAGATTCTGAAATATTAATCTTTAACACTTATTGAATAGAAAGAAATACTTCTGTCTGCAAACTGGCATTCCCAGTTCTCCCCTTTTCCCAACCAGGCTTTGGGCCTTTTCTGGATTTTAATTCAAAGAAGGTAAGGTTTCTCCATCATAAACACCAATCTAAAAATATTAGGACAATTAATTAGATACACTTAGTTTTAGAGGATATTGGATTTCGATAGCCTTCAAATATGACACTAGTCCTGGGTGACGACATAAAACCTGGCTTTCACCACACTCACAAAGGGTAATAAATCAGACTTCTCAAAGTCATGTTGCTATACTGCTGTACTTTGTCAAAATATCATTGGGCGGTACTTGGTATAAAACCTCAGCTTTGCCCCAAATCAGGAATTTACACTTCATTTAGAAATAAGGATAGCACAGCCTTGCAACACATTCAGGTTTGGACAGCTTCAAAGTAGAAAGATAAATCATTTCTTCCTTTCAGTATTTGGGGGATAAGTTGAACAGAAGAGACTAGACCATCCTTTAATGCACAACCCCCCAAAATCTAACTGATGAATTTAAAACTGACTGATATGGAATAGCAGACTTTGTTTTATAGCAAGTAGGATATTACCATCCTACAGATTAACTTGAAGGTAAAAAAGCCAATAGAGTGATACAGTTTCAGAGCCATAGTGAATGTAAATTAAACATATATTCACTCTATACATAAAGCCTGTCAGTGCATAAAGGAGGTGGAGGACAACACAATGCTTTATTTCCATACTAGAAAGTGTTCTCACCTATCAGTCAACAGTTTGTTTTCACCTTTGGATCAACAAGCCAGGGAGAAAGCAGCAGCAACTGGGTGTGGCTTCATAATGCAAAACATTAGCTGCAGGTTGCCAGAGGGGGAAACAGATTGTGTGTAAACACAAAGCCAAATTACTTACCAATTGTTCACTTGAAGGATGGTGAGTCCTGTATCTTGTGCCAACTGCTTTTTCTGTTCTTCAGAAGGGTAAGGATGCTAAAAGAGATTTAAAAAAATATATATGTGTATGTCAGGCAATATTTAGGCCATTTTGTCAATAACCTACATATCTAGTGAAGTCTATAATTAAAGGTAAAAATGCTAAGGTGTGTCACTCTTATTAATGGAATACTACATCATCTAATTAATGGCAGTAAAAGACAAGGCAATTACAAAGATTAGTGAAGTGTATAAATAGCTACTTAGGATACTTGCAGAACCTTGATTCTGAGTTTATCCTTTAACAAGTTTATTTGTTGCAAACACAGAAAGTTCAGTATGATCTTCACCATGTTTCATAGGATTCAAATAAAGACAAGCCATTTTTTTATCAATTAAAAGCATATCATCCTGATTTAATATTTTCATGGCAAGAAACTTTTCTAAATGGTTCTAAAAAACCATTCTAACTTCTAAAGAACCATTCTAAAAGCTAATAACCCCAGTATTTAGGCAAGACAGTCTCCCTCCAAAATACCATATTGTTGAGTATTCATTTTAGCTCTTCAGCAAAGCACAAACGAACCCAATTCAACCAAAGTTGGTTTCCATGTCTGAATGTCAACACACATTGGGATTCCTAACACAGGCTGACCAGTATAGTTTGTATGCTAAGAATAAGCCCAGCCATGCTCCAAATGAGAGAGCGTGGATAAAAAACACTGCAGTTGGGCTGGGGATTTAGCTCAGTGGTTCCACCGCCTGCCCTGCAAGGGCAAGGACTGGAATTCGATCCCTGGTACCAAAAAAAAAAAAACCCTACAGTTTTGGATAATAAAATATAATTCATACTTTCTTATAAGAATGTTTGGAAATCTACTGAAATGAGTTTTGGCAGAAATACATTTTGGAGTATATCTAACTTTGAAATACACATTTCTAAAGTCTAGGAGAGCAACAGAGGGTATAGTTTCCATCTAAGGAGACCTTGGCTGGCTTGAAGCATAACTTCTCCATAAATTCTCCCAAGACAAAATTGTTCTGAGAGTCAACCATCTGTTCTATTTTAAATGGAAAAGGGCATCCCCAACCCCTAATTTAACTATTTATGCCACAGAAACTAAATTCTGGTCTATTAAATGCTAATTAACATACCTTTTAATTTTATTAATAATGTCTGATTAGACATGCTAAAATGACTTGTTAATGACCACTTCAATGCTCATACATGTAAGTTTAAATATGTTCTATATCTATACACGTGGGATACATTTGTGGAAAGCAGAGATATAGCAATTTTTCCCATAAGCATTGTCTTTAATTGTCACTTAATCAATAAATACACAATTAGAATAAGGCTTTGCTTTCATGGAATATAGTACTTTTCTCCAAAGAGCTCCAAGTATTATTACAGGCAGGATGGTAATCAATCCCCATTGTATCTCTCTGAGTGACATAAATGGAATCTATCATCCCTCTTCTTTTACAGGTGAAGAAACTGGCCAGAGAACAGGTTGGCCAGCAGTAGTCATGGGTCAGTGACATATTCTCCTTCCCTTGGAGAGTATAAGCCTCACTATGACTGAAGAATGTGACAGCTGCCTTGAATAATTCCTGCTAGTCTCCTATAAAAAACCTTCAGACTGCTTACCATTGTCCTTGAGACAAGCCACCATCCAGTCCTACCCACCTCTCAGATTTCATTGCTTTCCTCTTTCCCTTGTCCCTCCCTGTGCCCCGCCCCACCATCCTCCTTTCTGTTCTTCCAACACACAGAGGAGCTTCTTCCTATCACTCAAGTTCCTGGTCCGATGTTACTTTCAGAGCTCAGCTCAAAGGTCAAGCTTTAGCTTCCCCACTGTCCACTACCCTGCCTTCTCAGACATCTCATATCAATCCTTTTCTTATATCTTGATTAGCAAGCATCAGTCTCTGAGTCACTTGTTTTAATTATGTGTTTCCTTGTTGGGCTGTCTCTTCCCATCCATCTATACCAGCTCTCCAATCACCTTGCCTTCTTCATCCTCCATTTTCAAAGCCCAGACTAGCACAAAAGAGGAAATTAGTAAATATTTGTGGAGGTGTGTATCAAGATACATAGGTACTCTCCACCCACTCAGATGCAACACCAGAATGAATACGTTTTTTCAAAGCCCACAGAAAGTAAAAAGAATCCAATTTGAGAACCATAACACTACTTTCTCTGTTTCATTGTTCAAAATGATGTCAACCCACTCTTTTCAAATAAAAGTATACAAATCTCACAATAGACCCAAGAGCATAGGTGACAATGACTCTACTTAAAATAATACTGGCAATTGTAACCAAAATCTCATGATTGGGTCCTGAGCTAAAAGCTACCCATTTCCCTCAGGTTTAAAACATAGCTACTGCTACTGCTGTATGTTTTTCACACAACTGGAACAAAATGAATCTCATATCTTATGAACATAATATTGAATTATAATCTGATATAAAGTAGTTCTATATCTGTACTAGTTGGAGAATTGTACATAATATAAATGATCCCACTAGACTGTATAAATTATACTGCCACTTATTGACTATGCAACTTTGAACAAGGGACAACTTTTCTAACTTTCAGTTTTGTCATCTAGAATTCTAAGATACATTGAAGTTAAAGTTTATTCATGCTAGCAGCTCCTATGGCATTACCCAAAACGAATTATTAACTGGATTCTGAAATATGCAAATTTTAACATCCAGCTACAGACATTATTTGTCATCTAAAGTTATGGACATGTACACAAACAATTTTGAATCCACAACATTTTCTGAAATACTGTTTGCTTACAGTTTTCTAGGTCCTATGGAAATCTCTTTCAGCGGTTTTTGATAGAACAAATAAAATTGTCAACATTCTCCCTTCACCAGAGTTGAATAACAACACCTTTGCCCTGTCTTGTTAGTGGTGTCTTAATGTTATGACCAGAACTGGATAAAAATTAATATTTATGCCATTTATCTTTAGTTACTCAGGAAATTGACAACTGTCACAGTAATTTATTTCTCCTGTGTTTTCAAAAGTATTTTTGCATGCCTGTTTGTGAGCAAGTTTTACATACATTCTTATAAGGCAAGTGGAGGTCACGTTTTATTTATGCAAGTGGTGTTAGGAAAATTCTCTTTGAATCATTAAAATTGCCTGAATTGTATATCATTAAAGTGCAATGATATGGTCCTCAAATTTTCAGCAAATTTCAGTTGTTTCTTCACATCATATAATTGCTGATTTCATAATTCAAGTATCATAAGATGAGAAAGGTCTATCTTTTTTTTCCCTCTGTCACTTTTCATGTGATCTGATTTTAAGTAATTGGAACAAACTGTGTCTAATTTCATGCAGCATAATTGCTAGGCAGCCTCAAGCTATGGAAATGCAGAACTCTGTCTCCATTAAGCAATTTTAGTTGTTTGGGATATGTTTTCTTATATATTTATAAAGAAATGAGTGAGCTTGAGCAAAATTAAAGTCCTAATAATTTGGCCATTGTTAAGGAGGGAACAAAGGTATCCACAAAATTCCTAAACTCTTGTCTATGGTGGGTCTACTGAATGTTATTTTTTTTGTCTCTCATGGTTCTTGGCCTTGCTGTCTCACAAACTCTCAGTTCCCTGAAAAAAAAAAAAAAGTCTACAATGGCTAGAATCACATGAAAGACATGACTTCATGTAGCTAATCCACAAAAATCACGAAGAAGAAGGCTTTTCAACTGAAACTCAATATGTTTAAATATCTTAAATCCTATGCATCTTTACTAGATAAGTTTTTTGTGGATAGTATGAGTTATTCCTTTGTAGAATTAAAAAAAATGACTTGACAAAAAGCCAACATGCCACAGGCAAGGCTGCTGTAAAAACACCCAGAGCCCTGTTGCTGTTCCATCCACAGGGTTGTGAGGCCATGCAATGGGCAAAAGCAGATGTCACTTTGCAAGAGCTAAAGGGTGATCCCTGAAAAGTGTCATTTTAGGGAGAAAACTGGAAACTCTTTACAAACTATTGCAACTAAGGCCACTCCTGTCCATTTTCCTGAATACTTGTGCTTTATTGCATCTTAATGACAAGAACATTTGTTTAAGAAAGATCAGTAGGTTCTCCTGAAAGGAAGACTTATTGCGCCTGCCTGGTATACTAATCAACCTAATCACTTTGGTATATCAGAGTAAATTTGACCACAGTCCAATAGACAGCAAGGGAGACCTTGCCTTTGTTGTGTACATTAGCCTCCTGCCATTATCTCTTAAAAGCTTAATTATTTGCAAACAATTGATCAAGATGGGAATTTGAGAAAGGATATGTAAGGGCCACTGGGAGACCTGCAAGGCATTAAGAGAGCAAACAAAATTACCTTTAGATCTTACAATAAGAATTAACGATTGAGAGGGGAGAGTTAGGCAGACTAGTAGCTACAAGGGTTCTGTCTCGAGTGTTTCCCATTTGATCTGCATTAACACCTCAGGAAAGAGTGAAAGCCATAAAACAGTGATTATGTATGGGGAAGGCTGACCCTTCCTTTCAGCATTAAACTTGCACACATGTATCAGGCTGCTTTCACTGGGGAAGAGATGCTGGAGTTAACAGGGAAATAAGTGACTTGTGGGTAGTGGGTAATAGAAGCCCAGCTAAAGAGCCCACAAAATGATCATTATTTCAATAATCAACACTGACTTCTAGACTATTTGCTACTCTTCATGTGCTTCTGGATCTGCAATATGACCTCTAATAATGACCCAGAAAAGAGTGATTGCCTAATCTTTCCATCAAAGTATAAAATGATCCCCAGAGTATGTGTCCTGAATAATGGAAATAAAGAAATTTGGGCAGGGGGGGGGAGTCTAAAAATAGCTTATTTAAAAGTTAAGTCTGAATTGTCATTTTACAGGCTGCAAAGAATGAAAGTGACAGAAAGAAAATGGTAGCTTTCTCAAGAAAGTTAGCTAAGCACACTTCCAATTTTATCTATTGAGGTTGGCAGGGGAGAGGAGGTACTGATATTGGTTATCTGGTATTTATGAGTTTACAACACCTTGGAAGAAAATTTATTTATTTAAACAATCAAGCAGACTTTTTCAGATGAGTATCAATGGGTAATGAAAGAAACTCTACAGTACATTCAGAAAATGTCTAGCCTTATATCTTAACAACATCCTCAACCAAATGGACTCCTTTCATCAAAATGTCCACCACTGTCTGCAAATGTGGATGCCAAGACAGTGATGAACTTTATCTTATCTGCCCTGGGAACCAAGTTTCAATAACATCTCCTCCCTCCCCACCTTACCCACTCTAACAGCACATTGTAATGGCACTAGAAAATTTGAAAATAATCCTGTACAGAGCTCTCTGGTGAGATAATGGAAGGCTACACTGCCCCTTCTCAAGCCTCAGATTAGTAATTTCTTGTGACACTGAAATGCCTCTATACTGAAACTGCAAAACAGCTATAACAAAGCAATAGAGGTGGAAGCAATTTTCAAGCAAAATGTTACATGCTATACTTTAAAAGGTATGGGAATAGGTACTGGAGGAGCCGATCTAACAAGAGGAATTATGGCAACTGTCCAATATAAGCCTTATCAAGGCAATGTTCTGTTGCTTGGCAGAATATGTTGGAAGAACAATTTTGGAACTTCTTTTATCCTTTTTCCTCCAGCCCTATGCCTCCTCCACAGCTAAGTTTAATGCATTAATATAAGTTGACCTTGGGCTAAACTCTGGTATGTGATGGAGAGAAACTTTCTTTAAAGAAAAAAAAAATCCTACCATATGGCTTTTAACCATTAGATCTCTGTACCCTTTTAAAACTTCTGAGTTTTTGCCACTAAAGAATACTTCAGATCTAAAAATTAAAATAACCAGCTGTATATATTTTATATATATATAAAAGATAAGCAGAAATTTGCTAACCAAATATATTTATATTTGTTTAACCTAATTTTTTGCCCATAAAACTTCTCTCACTTTAAACTTGCAGCCATTTTCCCCTTATGCATTGACTATGAATAGCTTACACTGTGACAATTACATTGATCTAGGATACTTTTTTCCTTTAAAAAAAATCTATAATGCTTCCCTATTGTCTTTCAGCTTTATGAATTAGTTTTACTGTTTCAGTGAATGCTTTTTTGTCTTCTGACTGCACATTATCAAAGAGACACTTTGTGCTTTGCATTTGCATTACAAAAGCAATGCACCGTGCAGTGGAAGAACATAGTCTGAATGCATAGCAGTTGAGTCCTGCATCCTCACACTGCCTGGAATCAAAAGAAGGAATCACGATGGTGTCTGTGCTGGTAGGAAGCCAAAAATGTTTGAGCATCATTAGTGGAGTCACAGAATTTTGACCTATTTTCTTAATTCTCTGTCATCACTCCTAATAGCCTAGTGCTCATACTAAGTGTGTCCAGTAATTGTTTAGCACCCGCTTTTCCTGAAGACCTGCAGACAATTCCTCTGACTTCCTGTACATCCAGCAAGACTATAAAAAGTTCCCAGTGGAGATGTGCAAATAGGAAAGTCAGGTAGGAATCTGTAAACTTGATCCTATCATTTGAAAGTGATATAGGTGCAGTAAGAAAAGTAGAACACTGTGCAGCAATACTTTGTCACAATCTTTGAATTTTGTATGCATGAGACTGTTTTTCTACCAGACAACAGGAAAAACATTCTTTTATAGCCAATTATAAAAGATCAATACTAAAATGTCCTGCCTGGTTCACTTCTCATATCTTTCAATTTCTTCTAAATATAAATTAAATGTAAAATAAAGTCACTAAATAAAAATATATTTATATTAGGAGAATTTATAGTACTTTCTATTTGAATTTTTTCTGATAGTTGCTTACAAATCTATAATAATAAACTTCAATCTATCCTTTATCAGCTACATATATATATATTTATACATATATGTTACAGAATTATTTTTAAGTATATGCATAAGATGTAAGGCTCTAAATTAGCAATTATGTATATTCTCTTCCTAAAAGGATCAAGATTCATGAAGGGTGCTAACATTATTTTGAATAGTTATGAATATTAGTGAACATTCAAATATTAATTTTTAGTGGAAGATTATGGTTATGAAAGAAAATTCAAAAATAACCATTAAGGAAAAACAGGATGGGAGGAGCATGGGGTTGGGTGAGGTAAGGAAGAAAATTCATGCTTCACTTTTAGGTGTCCTTTCTCAACCATCTTACATAACAGCTCACCGGAATTATTAGTATTACAAATGCATGGCATACATTATGTCAGGGACTCTTGGTGACTCCAGGAACGGGGCTTTCTCTTCACAGCTGGGAAACTGAGGGTTGACGAGGTCTAGGTCAGGAAACATGCCCTAGGACTCACGGGTATCTGATGCTGGTGTCAGGTCTGTTCTGAGTTTCCCCTACTTGCCTACACTCCCATTGATGCTTCCCACTTCCTTATTCCACTTTCAAACCAAAAAGGTATGTATTACAAAGGAATATGAACAAAATTACTACTTGTGGTATGTAGTGAGGAAGAGCTTGCCACTTTCCTACCCATCATTCCCTCCTCAATACCCACCACTTCTGCTCTGGGAGCAGGCAGCAAAGGGGAAAGGGGATGTGTGATGGAAGTTAGTTCACAAGGACTTTCTCTATATTCTCCATGAGATTCAGTGAAAGGTACTTTAATAATAATAATTTGGTAGTATTAGCAAGAGTGGTAGAAAGAGTCATCGTAACATGCATTAGGATGTGAGGACATGCCCGGCATCATTCCAAATACTTCGTATGTATGCATGTGTCTTCAGAAGAAGGCACAATGATTATACTCATTTTACAGAGAAAAAAGGAAGGTTCAAAAAGGTAACTTCCCTAAGTTTACACTGCCGGTAAGTAGTAAAGTGGGAATTTGATGCTACCTGGAAATTTTTACTTCCAAACTATTTTGTCTTTTATATGATGAATGGAGCAATCTCTCTCATTCCTGATGAGTTAATCATGAATATAAAAGATGACTGCTACTCATTATATAAGAAAACTATTTTCTTAATGGGAGTGCATGTGTGTGTGTGTGTGTGTCTTTTATTTCTACAACTCAGTTCCATAAATGGAAGCCAAAGTAGATCCTGCTGTAAGATAGAAAACTCAAGGGAACTACTATGTCCATCATTTTATTAGTGCTTGTAGCTTTGCTTATAAACATAAGAATGATAATAGGTTATATTCAAGAATGCTTTTAAGGATCATAGAATCAAATGTCTACTAGTCCATCCAAATGTACTCCAATATGCCTTATATTTTCTGGTTTGAAATAAATTGGGGTGTGTATGTGTTTCCAATTACTTTCATTCCTTACATGACTCTTAATCAAATATGAGGAAAATTACATTCAAAGCCATTTCATTATAGTAGACTACTCATAAATACACAAATTCTATTTTCACTCATGTTGTAACTAGCCCAGTTCTGCGCCCATAAAGATTTGCTGTATGAACAAGTGTTATTGAAGTCAGAGGCACCCCAAATTCCTCAAACAGCAATTGTAAGTAGATCATTTCAGATAAACTTCAGAAGGCCAGAAGCCCCATTTTCAACAATTATTCATCTTCTCACTTAATTCTACAACTCCCCAAACAGTACAGGCTCTGCTCACCGTAACCAACATTTATGTAGTATTTACTCTGTGGAGGCACTGTTTGCGCTGCTTTCTGTATTCATTCATCTAACCCTGATGAGTCTATAAGGTAAGCATTTGTACCTATTTTTAAGGAGAAACTGAGGCACAGAATCTAATTTACTTTCAGGAAGGATGGAAGTGGGATTTGACCCTGAGAAGTCAGTTCCACAGCCCATAACCTTAATTTCTATGTTGTTCTAATTTTTTTTCCCTAGCATCAGCGTTTCTCCCAAATCCATTCCAGGATGTTGTTGGGTTATTTGTTGCAAAAGTTCCCTTCTCAGTGCTTGACTCAAGGGTGGTAAGATTCAAGTTCTCCATCTCAGCAGTGACTAGAACTGAAGGAGGGATAGAGGGAAACTTAGCCTTGAGCTCTTCCTCCAAGAATTCCAAAGCAACAACCACAACAAAGCAACAACCACAACAAAACAACAGCACACTGGGTGCTGGACCATTCTGGTGAAAAGAAAGTTCATGACTGATTTATACAATGAACTCCAATAAAGTAAGAACTTTTTTCATACTACATTCAGCCCACCTCTGCTGTTTCAGAGGGCATGCCTGCTAAAAGGAAACCCATCGATAACTTGAAGAACACTTTTCCACTTTAAAAACTAAAGCGTTTTGCAACCTTCAAGAGAAAAGAAAAGGAAGATGAAATATTATCAGACCATTCTGGAATGAGTCTATTGACAGCCATCATTATTACTTTTACAGATGGCCTATCCAATATTAAATATTCAGGAAAAAAAATCCTTGTATGAAGAATAAAGTATCCCTATGTTACAAGCAAAACAGTGAATGGTACATTTGATGCAGGGATTTTTTGAAAAAGATAGAGATGAAGAACTCATGCTGCTCCCAATATGACTCAAGACCCCTGGATCTGGTGCTCATTCTGTAGTGCTAATTTTCCCACTTAAATTACAGTGATGGTGTAGCCTCATCTCATTAGAGATCATTGTCCCCAGTAGACAGTTGTGTTTATGGGGGACTCTGGCTGTTCCACACCTGCTGATCAGGTTGCTATGTGATCAAGGCTGCATACAAACAGCAGACTCGAGCTTGCTGGACTGCAACTGATGAGCCCAGGCTAATTCAGGGGTGATTATGTAGTTTACTGGACCACTAAACCTCTTTAAGCTTGTAATTACTGCCTATTTGAGTAAAGAACATTCAAAAGCAATTCACTGCATCATGCCTGCCACAGCTGGAAGCAGGCTGCCAGCAGTCTGTGGGGACATTAAAATCTACAGGGACGTGGATTGAAGCCCAGCTAGCAGACACTCTGAAGCAGCACTCACAGCCAAGTATGTGAACATTCCCGCTCACCTCTCCTGACCAAGCTTACCATTAAAAGTGCAATGAAAACTATAGAACTGCCATAAAGATGACAAATAATGGAATGTAATGGTACAAACTACATTTTAATGATTCGCCCCTCTTTGTAAAGCTAAAACTCAAAAAGTCCTTGCAGAATGCTAGAAAGAGAGAGAGAGAACTTTAAATAGCGCACAATGCTGAGATTTACTGTGTGTTTGCTAGAAGTTCCATCCAAAAGATAGTAACTTGAAAAAAAAATGCCTACTTTTTCATGCATTATAAAAGAACTGGAATATTTCGACATTATAGATATTTTCCACCCACTTGGCTGCTGTGTTTGTAACCTTAGCTGGGAAAATATTGTTTACTAGTTGATTGACATTTTCTAAAATCACATGTGTAGATTTTTGCAGTTAATGAATTAAAACGCCTCTCAGATACCTGAGTGAAATTTACTTTCAAGAGCTACAGAAAATTTCAGGGAAAAAAAAATCAGTATTTATCAACGTTCTCATTTTCTTTTACTGTCACCTTCACAACTGCAGTTCTTTTGTGTAACAAAAGTATAAAACATGCTTTGCATTGCTATGGGTATAATTATTACTTGTCTCTAAGTAACAAAAAAAAAAAAGACTGGGACTTAATGAAGGGGGATTAAGTTAATTTCTTTTTTAGCTAACAGTTTCCTGTCTTTTAAAATGCAGACCTTGGTGAATATAATGTTGGGGAGGGAAAATTAAGCTTTTTATTTTGCTAAAATCTTCACTTTGGAATATTGATATTAAAATATTACGATGATGTTTATTCTTTAAAAGTATGTAAATCTTGTATTAAATAAAGCCATAGAAATCCTCTCTGACTACTGTATCCAAAGTCCAAAGATCCAGGGGGTTTATGTGTTATCTAGACATCACTGCCATTAATATTCATTAGATGGGTCTGCTTGCATTTTTATAAGCTGTGAGAGAGGCAAAAGAAACAATCAGAATTCTTTAACACAGAGGCATTATCAATTCAACATATGCCAAATAGCAGAGCACCCAGATCTGAAGTTAAGATTCAAATGCAATTTACCTTTACTAAGCTAATTTTCATAAAAACTCTTCCCTTTACCCATTGTAGTCTAAGCTATTTAATTATCTCTATTCTCTGTAACATACACTTCAATTTTTAATGTGAGAGATTATTCAGCACTATATTTTATCTTGGTTAATAACAAAACCCTTATCTTACAATCAAAACTAAAGAGAATTTCCCCTTAAGAAGAAAAAAAAAAACTCTAAAAACTTTAACTTGTTTTAGTAATAAGATTATCTTTATCTTTATGAACCTTCTTAAGCAAACTCTTTCTAACTCCCTAAAGTATTTATTGATGTGAATTCACGTCTGTCTCCAGAGTGGATTACATAAGAGAGAAGAGTTTTAGCCAAAATTTGGGCAAATCCCCAGTGTTTGTTTCCCAAAGTACACTTGACCATTGGTTCATTCAGCCTGGACAGGGGAATGGCAGCAGAGATGTAGACTTCTCTATCACAGATTATTCACAACCACCTTAGATGAGTGGGAGGAAGAACTAGATCTATCAGCAGCAAGATTATCAGATAAAGTTGGCAAAAATAGAGATATTCAATCAACGTTAATTTAAAAACCAGTTTGCCCGCCCTTCTTAGGATTTTGATCCCTCATATTTGTATAACATCTTATATTTTCGAAGAACTTTTATTATATTTTACCAAGTTTGAGCTTCACAATTACTTGGAGTGGTTGAAAGAACACATATTGCTTTCCCATTCTATAGGAGCAAAAACAGAATTCAGCATAGACACATGGCAAGTCCTGCAGGGTTATGTGGCCCCAAGGCTGTAGCTTATAGGCCTGGCGTCCAGGCCTCCTACTCCCCAACCTAGCTGTCTTTACACTTAACTGAAGTGCAAAGTTTATCTTGTTAATGATAAATTAAAAAGCTGTAACCACATCTGTCAAAAACCTACTGTGAGGCAGTAGACCCAGCCTTGTTTTAATGTGTAAACATGCATTGCCCTACACCCAGGATAAAACAAAGAACTAAAAGGAAACAACGCAAAACACCTTTTAAATTGTTTATCATCATTTCTAATGAACTGGTATAAATAATATAACTGATAATTCTTAAAATGTCTTAAATATGGCATTTGCACCTTCTAAAACAGGCTTTTGGAAAGAACTATCTTTACCCAGTGATGGGTTAGTTTGTTCCTCTTTGAAACAACTACATACAGTCTTGCTTTATTTAATGTTTTTCTTTGTCATTTCATTAGTGACATAGGTTGTTAATTACATATACGAGGGGCCTAATTTTCCCCTTTCCTAAATCACTTTCTAAAAGAATTTAGGTCTATGTGCAGAATCATCAGTTTGTTTATGTCACACGAGTGATCATTAAGTCCGTTTATGGTTCAGTGATGTGGTTATACTTTTACAAATGGCAAATCTAAGGGACAACATTTAAGAGAAATTGGCTTCAAGAGATACAGTTAGATGTGCTGAGTTAGCTAGGTAACTAAAGCCCTCAGAACCCATACTAATTGTCTGACCTTAATCAAAGCATGTCAGTTCTCTGAGACTTGCCTTCTCATCAGTAAAATAAGGATAGCAGAACGGGTGGCAGTCAAACTGCTTAGCATAGTATCTGGCATATACTCATGTGTAATGTAGCTGAATCTGAGATGATTCATATAGTCGGACTAATCTATGTAAAAAAATATATTTAAAAAACAGTTCTCAATTTGCAGGGATCGGACTGGGTAATTCTGGTAAATTTTTTCTTGTGTGAAATTAAATTTTAATATTTTTTCATAATTGTCTTTTCCAGAAAAACTCACTTTGAGGCCATCTAAAGAAAGGGCAGGCACTATGGGTGTGTGACACAGGACAGTGACACAGGGCCCCCCACATAGAAAGGTCTATGCTTATCTTCACAGGCTGTTGTCACCATCTTGAAATAATTTTTGTAAGAAGCTCTCCACAATTTATGTAGAAAATTACACATTCTCTACAAGTGATGTAGCCGGTCCTGCTAAAAGGAAAAGAGGTTCTGTTTTCCCTATCAGATGTTTTATATGCAGCCATGACTCCTCTTGAGTTTATCTGAACTTCACAAAAGTAAATAAATACTCACTACATTTGTTTGAAAAGAGTAAAAATGAGTTAAAAGGCTGAAAAAACAAGGTGCAGGAAGTAAGACTGACAATGTAGAAGTGCTCTGCCCTCAGACAGATGAGTCAGGATACTTAAATGACTCTCCAGTGGCCTTTGAGGGGTCACACATTCCTGTAAGTGCCTAACACAACCTGAGTGACTGACTGAAGTATTGAGAAAATATTGCATGCTATAAAGTCTATAGGGGAAAAGGAATCAATAACCTAGATTCGTCAAAGTGTGAGGCTCATGCTGGCTCACTGGACTAAGGGACGTTGAGAGCCTTTGTCTTTTGGTGGCTGGAAGTCAGAAGTGGCAGTTCGCCCACCTTCCTTGGCAGGGGACAAGAGCCACATTTGGCAGAAAAGTGTGCTCTCAAGAAAAGGGAGCAGAGAATCCTTTGGCCTGGGCTCCAAGTAGGATAGATCAAGAGTGAGAACTCGCCTTTGCATGCCAACCAAATGCCGCTGTAATTAAAAACAAACCTTTGGAGATAAAGTATTTGGAAATTATTTTAATTCTAGCACATTCACAGTGTGAGCTCATCAATAGCTATAATTAATAAATTTGGTCAAGATTGGGGAGGGGTAGAATGCTGTTGCTTTATTGTTTTGAGCTCTCTTAAACAGAATGAGTTTTTGTTGAAGGCGGTCCAGATCCATAAATGAGTATATAAACCAGAGAAAAATACATATAGTGTCATAAAGTCTCAGAAACCTCCAACACATTTGGAGTCTGTGCTTCACATCAAATCTAAAATGGCAGCACCAATTTTTTAAAATGCAAAATTCCATCATTTTGATGATGCCAAATGAACTCAACTATTACATGCATATATTTTGTTTAATGGCTTCATTTATTTTAATAACAAAGGGAAACTAGATTTTACAGATGAAAGCCTTTTTTTTTCATGGTGCCAGTGCAACTGGGATTTTTAAAAATCTGTGATGTTAACCAATATGTGATAATGGATGCTCTCAAGGGCCCTATTTTAGAACATTTTATGCAGTAGAAACCTACACTGAGTAACTACCACTAGAGCATTTACCCCTGTTTGAAAAAGGCACAATTGGGGTGAATGGCAGAGGGTCTCTTGATTGTTCCATGTTTCTTTTCTCTGAATAGATACATGTTCAGTAAAGTGTCAGCTATGGAAATACTAGAGCAACAGGATTAACTCACTAAAGATTTACTATTAATGAGGCAGGAAAATGCTGTACATGTGATTTCAGGGGTAGAAAACTAATTGCATAGACATTTTCCTCTCTTCAGAAATCTGCCTACAGGGTTTAATATTTTGTTGAGAATCAAAAAATAAACCCTGGCAAGTAACATCAGTTTAATTCTTATTTGATTTCTTCATTATGCTGGCTTTCCTGATGAATCAGAAAACCAGAAACTCATCAAAACTAATTCCCATAGGAACAAAAACCACACCACTTCAGAGCCTCCCTTTCAGCCACTATGACTTCCACATTTATTCAGAGCCAGTTCCAGAAAAAAAGGAAGAAAAGAAGGAAGACATAATAAGTACATTTATTATGTACTTATAATGTCTGAAAATTCTAATGAGATGATACAAATCCAAACTCTGTGGTGGTGATTTTTGTTTTGTTTTGTTTTGCTTTGTTTCATTTTTTGTTTTGTTTTTACCAAGAGCCAACATACCAAACTGTACAACACAACAGATGTAACCTGCCAGCCAACATAGGATGGCTCATGATTTTGCAGACACTGTCTTGGCCCAAGATGGCAGCTCATGATTAATGGCTGCATCATTCTGGGCCCTGCTGCAACTGGGCCTGGGGTCTGATTCTGACACAAGGGCCTTCGTCTGCAGCCAGTCAGCAGATTTAAGCTCATAGGCCTTGTCAGGTTGACATATCATTCCTTCGACGATGTCAGCGAGTATTAATGCTCAATTATCTGTCCTAGAAATGACCCTTGCCTTTATGCATTGTGTAACTGTGCGCATGGCACTCTGGTAATCCCAAAGACAAGGGCAAAAATGCCTGCAGTAAACCAGCTAGCAGTGTTGGCTTTCTAACATTGACATGACATTGCCTGACAGTACAGAATACCAAACTAATTTTTAATTCTTTCTAATACACCTTTGAAGGATGACTGAGTCATTTATTTATCTATCCATTTGCTTATTTATTTATCTAGCCATTTTCTTTTTAGTATGTTTTTGTGTCAGTTTTCCTTCCTATTTAGACAGAAAGACTTCAAATGAATCATCTTATAACTACACAATCACACTGAGCCAACTGTCCTTTATGTACGACCATGAGCTGTTCATTATGGATGGGATGTCTTTTTATTTCGTGAAGCCAGGTGTATGTCATTTACCATGAAGCCAAAATGACAATAGTAGGCTCTTTTGGAGTGGTGTCAAGATCAATTCCACTTCAACTTGTAATACTAAAGGAATCTGTCCAAGCCAGGCACCCTCTTTCTCACTGCTCAAAATAAAGCTCCTGGCAGAGGGGTGATTTCAAAGCATATCTGAGATTATTTGCCTAGGAACCTACATAGTTGCTCGAGTAGTGTAAAATGTTGTATGGATTTATTCTAATAAAATTTAAAATCCCCTTTCCTCTCAAATATCATGGCAGGAAAAAAATTATCTCAGCTGACAGCTGCATTTGCATGCCTTTCATTGAACTCATATTCAAAGGTTATCAATAACAAGTTTGCAAACTTCTCATAGGACCAGCACTGAAAGATAATGTACAGTAATTGCATGATAACTTCCTACAAAACTGAGATAAAACCTTTAATGCAATCTCAAGTTCACCAACCTACATATGATAGTACAAACTTTAGTGCCTCAGACTGGGACTCAATGAGTTTTCCCTGGTACTAATTTTTAAGTAGTAGAATAATGCAATTATTTTCCTGTGGAAACCCACTAAGAATTTATTGTTTCCCCTTAATTTTACCAAGTGAAAAAGAGGCTGATTATGCAATGTGCTTGTTGAAAGTCTGGCCAGTCCTTGGTTGCAATGTGGTGTCTAGGCCTATTTCTATATGTATTCTCAACTACACTGTGAAAGTCCTTTTAACTTTTTCCTTTTCTTTTTTTTTTTCTTTTGCTCTGTCTACTGCATTTTCAGCAACAATTTTTTCCCCTGACTTCTATTGTCCTTCAGCTCTCAATCTTCCTTTTGAGCATTCATCTGTTGACTTTGCCTCCAGGCAGCTAAAAGATCCAGGAGGAAACAGCACCCTTCTCCATTTCTAAGTCCCTCTACATTCACTCTTGGTCTGCACTCATTGCTAAGTTCTCAGTCTGAGATGCCATCTCATCACCTTCTCCCCGTGCAGCCCTCCCCATCAGCTTCCCCTTGACCCTTGGTCCATTAATCAGTCTCTACTTTTATCTTCAATGATTCAGTTGCAAAGAACACAGTAGCAACTCCATAAAAGATTGGGAATTCAATTCTGTGTAAGTATATTCAAATCTCCCTTCTCCAAAATATTAAAAAATTAACATTTTTCCTTGTTGTTACCCTTGCCTGAAGTACCTGCCAAAACTGTATCCAAACTTTAACTGTATCTTGCTTCCTTAAGTGACTGTAAAAGTATCTATCCTTGCTGTTCCACACCAGTATTCCCCTTTCACCTCATATATAATACAGCTTCTTCCTCCTCTAAATGTCTAAAACAGCTCTTTCATATGTCACTGATGATAGGCTACCCTCTATACCAGAATCTTTCCCAGAAAATTCTACTTTATAAAACTCCCAGGGTTTTACCACTTCTATGTTGAAACTTTGCCCATTTATTTGGTCAATACATATTATCAAGCATCTATAATGCAGTTCTGAAGATACAGAGATGGAAGATTAGATCCTGACTTCTAGATAAGGAGGTAGCTCATAAATACAGGTGAGGATTCTGTCAGAGACTCATCAGGGTGGGGTGAACCTGGTGTGTGTGTGTGTGTGTTTGTGAGGTGAGACATTTCCTCTCCCCTGAGGAGGATTAGGAATGGTTTGCCCAAGCAGTGACGGTAGAGATAAGATGTGATGGGGAGGAATGTGTCAAGTGGAGAGGTGGGTCACAGAGGTGGCATGTCCCAGACAAGGCAACAGCTTGTGAGGTGCAGGAAGTATGGGGCATGTGGGAGCCAAAAGCCTGACTTGTCTGACATGAGCAGCATGTGGAAAGGGCCAGAGAGGAGCGTGGGCTCTCAGCGGGCCTGGATCACGCTGCAAAAGGTCCTCATGCCAAGAATGTGTGGGTTGGATCTTAGGGGCAATATGGAGATATCAAGGATTTGAAGTGGGGGGAGACTTGCTTATGGTTTGTTTTAGAAAAAAACCTGCAATGACAAAATAAGGGATGAGTGATAGAGGCAGGGGGGCTGGAGAGGGAAGAGTGAAAGTTGGAGGCTTGGAGACCCTGCTTAAAGCAGTGATAGCAGGACCAAGTGGAGATGAGAGAAGAGAGAAGTGCTGAGGAGGAAGGGTTGACAGGGCTCCAAGAGTGAGCAAATGGCTGCAAAGGGGAAGGAAAGAGGACCTTCAAGGCCACTTCCAAGTTCATGGTTGGAGCTTCAGGGTCCACAGTGTGCCATGAATGGAGATAAGGAGGATGGCAAGTGGAGAATGACAGACAGGGACCATATGGACTCAGCTTAGAAAATGGATTCTTGGACTTTCTTCTTGCACCTTCCTTCCTCTTAGAATATTAAAGCATTAGAGCTGGAAGGGACCCCAGGAATAAGTTCACACCACCTCCACTTTGACAGAAGATCTCCCTGCATGCTCTCCTGTCTCTTTCTCTAGGTTTTTCACTCAAGACACCCTTAAAAAGCAGGCATCATTCAAAATCTGTCCTTGACCTCCTCCACTTCTTTGTCAGTGCTCTCTGGAATTATGACTACATAGACAGTGTCCATGGACATAACCAAATGACTGTTTCTATTTATGAAGCATAAGATTCATCTCCACAGCATCTCCCACTCACCCATTTCTCTGTACTCGCACTTGAATTTGCATAGAAGAAACCATTGTGGGCCTATTTATATTGCAATTCAATGGCTTGAAGTTTAGTCATATGTGCAGTGAGGAAAAATAACTAGTGCATATGAAAGACCTACTGCTAGCTTAACCCCTTTAACACACACACACACACACACACACACTCACGCATGCAAGCATGAGTGCGTGTGCCTTTATTGTAATACAGACAAATAAGCCACAGAGACATCTAGGGACAGCACAAGATCTATGCCAAGGACCCAGGTCTCTGGCTGACCATAGAGTAGTCCTGATCACTCTTGAACAACTGTGACAAAACTAGGACTCTGATGAGGTCATATGGACTTCTCCTTGTTTTTCATCAGTCAACTGTGCATGCAAGGCCATTTCAAGAACAGTTAACAAGTCATAATTCTAAATGTCAGAGTATGGAAGTGGAGAGCTCCAGGAGGTTGAAAGTTATGGCCCTGAATTTTTCTTTCTAGCCTCTACTTCGTTGTACACTAGTCTATTAGATTTTTAATCTATTCTGCTCTAGTTCCTTAATCTGTAAAATGGGGATACAATTATTCATTATAGGATCATATATAAATTAACTACTTAGTAATTAATAAAATTTTCAGATCAAATGGGACACTTGCTTATAGTCTGGTTTTTAAAAATTCCAATATACGTTACTGTATTTCATGCCTGCATATTTGACCTTTTTTCCCCCCTGGAAATTCTCCCCAGCATTTACACAATCTCCCTCTTGAACATTCAAGTGATGAATGTTGCTGACTGCCTGGTTTCTAGTCCAATATGAATACTGTTCAGGGAATAAGTCCTGGGCACCTGGTGATGTGTTTTTTACTTCAAGGTGTGGCCCTGACACTCACAGGGGTTGATGGAGGAAGTAAATTAATGGACTGGACTAAATCTCTTGCCCATTACTTCTGATACACATAAACTCATTACTTCCAGATGTATGCTGATCTTAATGAGAGGGGTAGCAATGAATACACACACACACACACACACACACATTAAAGTGATGCTTTTGTTTTTATTTTATATTAGTAAGTTAAAATGCTTGGTTTGTCATTAGAATTCTTTATGAAAATCCACAATGAATTATAAATGCCCGCACCAAAGCAAAGAATAACATACAACGGCATCAAATGTATGCCTCTCTCCTTAATTTTGATTTCTAGGTCCCATTTCTGCGCTGAGAGAAAGCATGCAAGGGCACACACATACTGTATTTCAAATGGAGATTTTATGTAAGCTTATTTTTATAGTGATTCCAAGAGTAGCTGCTCTGCTTTTTATCTATGCAAACTGGAAATAAAGTAGGCACCCTGCCAGTTCCCTGACAGCAGGCCAGGCCTAGGCTGCCATGGGTGACTCGTACAATGACATCTGAGGGGTCCAGAAAAGAACCCTGACTAATGGCTTTTGGATTCCTTATGACCTTTGATCCTCGATGACTTAGACCAAAATAAATTACCTAATTTCAAGAAACTACAACCAGCTTGTGATTTCTAATGAGTGAGAGAATGTACCTGCTAAGCAATGATTAATAGATATGCACTGCTTATCAGAATTCTTTAGATCTCAGTCAAACTATTGAGAATATACTTTTCAGATGTTCACTTTTGAAAACATATTTACTTTCCAATATGCTACAGATTTTGAGAGCGACAGTGCCTATGGCAAATAAACTATATAAGGAAGGTGGAAATGCAAAAGGATTTCCTGGAGCACACACAAAGTTGGTGAGAAGTAGGAAACATGAAAATATTTTTCCTTCAAACACAGGTATTATTTCTGTACTTATTGATACGGTTACTGACTGATTGACTGAAAAGGGCCATCACTTCTTGAGGGCTAGAGCAGGAATTTGAGCACCACCACAGCCAGGCACACACTGTGTTTACTCCATGATGATTTCCAGCTTGGTATATTGTCACCAGAGCACTTAAGCTGGATGGGATGTAGGACACTGGACCTGCAGAACAACCTTCCTACCCATCCAGAACATGCAAATGCACTGTCAACAAGCCCAGAAAAAAGGTCTATATTTCTTCAGAATCCTTGGTCTACCAGAAGCTTCTGAAGTATTTGAGCGATTCAATGAAAACTCTTTGATACTGAAAAGGAAGTTCTTATATGCTGAGAAAGAACTGAAGTGGGCAGAGGAAAAATAAAACACTTTAGTCCAACTACTAGGATGAAAACAATGGATTAAGTTTTTAAATCAGAGAAAAAAAATGTAAAAATCAAATATGGAGACAAACAATCCTCTTTCAATTTAAAATCTTTCACCTTGTGTTCCTTAGACCCTTGATAGGCAAAGTGTGGTCTGTGGGCCAGCAGCATCAGCAGCTTTTTAGAAATGCAGATTCTCAGGCCTCGCCTCTCTGGATGAGCAACTACATTTTAAAAAGATCCCCAGCAGGCCAGGCTAAAGTTTAAGGAGCACTGCTTTAAAAGAACCCAAAGAACCCTCGATTCTGTCATAATTTTCATAATTTTTTGATGGTAGACTTTCATTTTTTAAAGTTATTCTTTAAATCCTCATTATATCTCCAAATGTGCACATTGTTAAATCTCATGATCTAAATTCAGAGGAATGGTATAAATATAAATGCTATGTTGTATGAAAATAAAAATCAAGAAAATATCTTCTACTAATAAGCAAACCCAGTCATATTTCCAATGATCTGGTTTACCACAATATCAAAATTAAAAAATGATTTTCAATGTCCCATGCAAGACTGGACCATGCCTGTTTTACCGTGAATTAAAAAGGCAGTTGAATAATTATTGTTTAAGTTCAGACAACACAAGGTAAGCAGGACATACCAGTCCAGTCCAGCTCTCTTTCTTTTCAACAAAAGGTAACATTTCCCCAAAGTACCAAGATAGTGACTTCAACTCTAATCTGATTTTGGCTGTGAAAACCAGCCTTGGCCTCAGGTGCTCAAGAATTTTTGGGCTTGCTCCTCTTCTGTCTTTCTGTCTCTAAGAGTCAACAAACCAAATTATGACTAGATTTAAATTATTTTTCTTGAAGCTGGAAATTAACTTTTGGAAATTCAAACAACGGGTGGGAAAAGTAACACTCTATGGTGTTAGGACTAGGCCTGCCTTCTTGTTCTCAGAGGTTGATACCTACCACTTAGAATGTTAGACTAAGCCTTAAAATTCCACTTACTATGACAGTCAACTTATGTGACATGTTACCTGTGTTAGTTCAAATGTAAAATACAGCATTGCAGTCCTGGAGATTTAACTGAATTATGATGCCACATTTGAATGCTATTTTACAGATTTTTCCAAAGACTCTGAGCATCTACACCTTAATTAAATTTAATTTGATTTCCACATAGAGTGTTATTGAGTACATTCACTTTGCCATACACGTCAGCTCAAAATACATTATCTTCACCTTCCAACCACAGCCTCATGAAGATGTTTCCATGCAGGAACATTCAAATCTGATTTATAGTCCTATTGCAACAACTAAGCAACTAATCTCCCAGTATAAATGTAACACATAAGAACAACCTGACTGAAACATATAAATTCCACATATACTTAAAAATATTATTGTCTGTAACTTAATACAGCAGCATGTTTCTAAGCCTACAACCTTGCATGCAAAAGCAGTTTTTCAAGCATTAATACTTAAATGGGTCATAGACACCACATCTGTCATTCTGTCCTGAAGTCTATGAGGCAAAACCAAGACTATGCTGGCCTATTGATTTTTCTAGCATTTGCTTTAATTTACTTAACCATTGAGAAATCCATCAGTACATAAAGGGCAACTGTCCATTACTGCCTCATTTGCAGACATTCCTTCCCCTCGTTTTTGGTAAATATTTCCCTTAAATTGCTATGTGTTTACAGTGTAAAAACGAATTAGGAAAGTGCTCACACCTGTTTCTGTTCAGTAACGGCTGCACTGAGGTATATGTAACGTGCTTAAAGATAGAATAAATATCTAGACATTATTACATCTGTGTGCAAAGGGTGGTAAATTAGATCCTAATTACATTAACAGGGATTCTGCCTCCCAGCTTAAATTTTACATGAGCACTCTGCAAAAATCCAAAAGCTCTGCTGTGGTTTCTTTATGAGCTGGTGATTGCAGCTACTTCCTATGCGGTCACTAAATATTCTGTTTACAAATAAATGAAGAAGCTTTGAGAAAACTTGCCAGGGTAATAATCTATTTTTTGCTCCCCCTCCCTTTTCTCAACAAACCCTCGCCACATATGCATGGCAACAATCAGGAGCCCTGGCTTCATCTAATTACTCCATCACATAATTTCACAAATTGCCTTGTCACTGGGGAGCCAAGTGCAAAACACGCTCACAGTGGGATTTCAGGCAGCAGCTTTCATTTACTACTCATTCCTTGTTAAATTAAACACAAAAACACCAGTTGTGTGAAAGAAGTCAAAAAGAATACTCGAAAATGAGCCAGACATGTATGTCTCCTATTTACCATTTCACCAAATACATGACTGGCAACAGGCACCAGTCACAAGAGGACCCTCTTGCATGGCCCATTCTTATTTCAGTGTAGCTGCTACAGTTGACCATAACCAAAAGGCTGAGAACAAATGGGCTTCTCCAGAAAGCAAACTTCATCATCTATCAACAGGAAACATGAGCACATAAAGACAATTTGGATATTCTCCAGCCCTTGTATCCTTTCCCCTTTCTGCTATATGAAATGCCTTCCCCGATCCTCACAGAAGCACATGTATTTGTATTAGATGAGTGGTGCTAAGCCTTTTTAAGGTACAAACAGCATTTGTACACATTCTCTACTCGGGCTAGAAAGAAGGAACCAAATCCCACTCATCTTAAAAAGTTCTGCAACGAAAAGATCATCCATCAAGTTCACACATTATTAGGTGTTTTCCTTTTAAGTATTAATGCTGGGCATGTTTGTGAAACACATCAAGATAAATGCTCACCCATTGCAGTATGGATATGAGTGGAAGGAAAAGAGCATACAGTGGTGGCATTACTAGAGGGAGTGAACCTGAGGTTATACTTCTGGAAGCTGACATTTTTATATCAACAACTAAACACAGCCACTGGTAATTAAAGGTATTGCTATGTCGTCAGGAAGCAGCGAGGTCAGGTACCGTTTTACATCACAAACTAGTCCTTTATGCATGTAGTTTTGCTAGCATTATCTGCACAGGGAGAAGGAGACATTAGCAGCAGCTGTCTCTCTGCTTTTACACTGAAAATTCTATTCATACAGACAGGTGGAGTAATTTAAAAGCCAATGTGGTGCAATTTCTATGTGACTAATGCCACTGCCTACTAAAATGCCACCATTACCACTGTTTATGGAAACATTACTAAAATTACATTTTATTCATAAGAATTTTAGGATTCTGGTTATTACTAGCTTTGAAATGATCAGACCTTGGTGTCATACCCCAGAGTGGCAGCTTAATTCTCCAGGGTTTAGTAGCCTTCTTTGCTGAGAAACGACAGTTGGATTGCAGGTTCAAGAGTAATCGGGGCTGCATAAGCAGTTTCTTCTATCTCCATAAAGCAAATTAAAGATAGCTCTTTGGCATCCTGGCCACGTGACAGGCAAAAAACTCTTCCAGGAGCTAAATTCTGTGTTCGAAGGTTTAGTTAGGATTTGCATGAGGAGAGATTCTTCACCCCCAAACCACTATCTGACCTTGCTAATGACATACAGGGGTAGAGGCTTACGTATTTCTGGAAGGAAGGAGGAGCAGTTAAAAGGTGCTTAAGATCTGAAATTCTAACAATTCAGAAATGACTATGGTAGCTATAAACTGTCAATAGCTGCAGTTTTATCTTTTTGTAAGAGCAGATATGTCTGAGGGAAAAAAAAATCCAGAAAAGAAAGGACCTTCCTGGACCCTTAGCAGTAGTCATCAGACTGCATTATGAAGTTTTATGCCAAACTCTGGCTTAGCTTTATGTAAAAAAATACTAATGACTCAGCTGTGGGATGAGATTATAATTATACCTTTGAAGCCCCACAATGGGGCTTGATTTGTCCTGGGTTTGAGAGGCAACTCTGGGGAAAGCACTTGGAAATTTAAGTCAGAAGATCCTGATTTGAGCTCAGCCAATCCCTAGCTTCTGACCTTGCGAAAAATCATTCCCTTTTAAACTTTATCTTCATCATCCTAACTCAAGATTACCCTCAGAATCCAACATATGTGAAAATATTAAGCTACAAAGTAACACAGAGATGCATATTATACATTTAATTAGCCTTTTGATCAGCTTTTCCTTCAGCTGCTAACATTTTACACAATATCCTAGAGTGATCTGATATCAAAATAGCAAAGCAATTAATAGATCAGTTTTTAAAAACATGATAAAAGTAACATTGTAGGGGCAGGAGATAAAATTATTTCTTTCTAGAGACAGGCAGGTCTGTGCATGCCCTACCGAGGTCCTGAGTCGCGCGGAAGACACCGAATCACCCTGCTGCAAACAGGCAGCCACGTGGTTCCACACTACAAAGACGCAGAGGACACCAGACCACCAGACCAAGGAACTGAGTCCTGCTGTTCGCGGCCCAGAGGTAGGAGCTTCTGAGCCACCATCCCACTGCTCCTGGTCCAGAGGAAGGGGCTTCCCGGCCACCATCCCTCCCGCTGCTCCCAGCCCACAGGAAAGGGCTTTTGGGCCACCATCGCTACCGCTGCTCCCGGCACCTGTCCCACCTCACCCAGCTCAGAGGAGGTAATGTGTGCAGGCACTAACAGCCCCCCGCCCCAGTCGAAATGAGAAAACACGTAAATAAGTCTCAAAACCAGACTTCCAGATCACCTACAGCAACCTCAAAGGGAAATGAGATGGAACACTCTGATACTCAACCACCTGGACCCACTGAACTGGCAACAAAAGGGGATCTGGAAAAAATGAAATCAGAAATAATTTCTCATATAACAGGAGAAATTGTGCCCTAGTGCAAGACATGATTAATAAATCTAGAGAGGAGCTCAGGAACATGATGGAATCCCAACATAAGAAACAAATGAAATCCATAAAACAGATGCAAATAGATTTCCAGGACATGAAAAACTCCACTGAAAGTCTACACAGCAGAATGAGCCAATGTGAGGACAGAATTTCAGATATAGAAGATAAGATTGCAATTAGTGACCAGGAAAAGAAAAATTGCTTCAAAATTATAAGGGAACATGAGAAATCCCTCCAACAGCTGCTAGATGATGCAAAGAAGAATAACATAAGACCGATTGGAGTCAATGAAGAAACAGGAGAGAGTGCAGATGACATAAAAAAACTCGTCACAGAAGTAATGGCAGAAAACTTCCCAAGCAGGGGAAAAGAACTTGACATTCAGATAAGTGAGGCATACAGGACTCCAAATAGCCTTGATCAAAAAAAATATACACATAGGCATATAATTGTTAAGATTTCAGAAACTCAACAGGAGAACAAAGTTCTACAAGCAGTTAGAGAAAAGAAACAAGTCATATACAAAGGAAAGCCCATCAGAATCACACCAGACTTCTCAACACAAACCATCAAGGCAAGAAGAGCTTGGAGTGACATATTCCAAGCCCTAAAAGAAAACAGCCTCCAACCCAGACTGATGTACCCTGCAAAACTATCTTTCAAAATGGATGGAGAAATAAGATACTTTCATGACAAAGAGCACCTAAGGAACTTCCTGAATACCAAACAAGCACTCCAAAGAATTTTACACAATATCCTAGGAACAGACCTTGAGGATCACAAGCCCAGGAAGCAAAGCAGAATGAACCCATCTGGCATGACAAGAAATTAAATGTAAAGGGGGAGAACCCAACAAAAAGAAAAAGTCATGGCAATGACAAGTCAATATGTTTCAGTTATAATGATCAACGTTAATGGTCTCAATTCACCAATCAAAAGAAATAGACTGGCAGAATGGATCAAGAAGCAAAATCCAACAATATGCTGCATACAAGAAACACAATTCAAAAGGAAACTCATAGACTGAAAGTTAAAGGGTGGAAAACAATACTCCATGCAACAGGAACCCAAAATAAAGCAGAAGTAGCTATCCTCTTGGCAGATCAAGTAGATTTCAAACCAACACTGATTAAGAGAGACGAAGAAGGACACTAAAACCTTGTAAAGGGAAGAATCCAAGAGGAAGAGATGACAATCATAAATATCTACGCACCAAACACTAGTGCACCTAACTATATAAAACAAATACTAACGGACAGAAAAAGTCATGTATGCACTAATACAATTGTACTGGGGGACTTCAACACCTCACTGTCACAAATAGATAGATCAACTAGACAAAAAATAAGTAATGAAATACTAGAAATCAATCAAACTCTTGAACAAATGAACTTAACAGATGTTTACAGAGTCTTCCACCCCACAAAATCAGAATACACATTCTTCTCAGCTGCACATGGGTCATTCTCCAAAGTAGACCACATACTCACACATAGAACATGTTTAAGTAAGTGCAAAGGAATTGAAGTTATCCCCTGTATATTATCAGACCATAGTGCGATGAAATTGGAGATCCATAGCAAAAGAAACTCAAAAAATTTCATAAACACATGGAAATTGAACAACACACTTCTGAATAACCAATGGGTCACAGAGGAAATTAAAGAAGAAATCAGACAGTTCCTTCAATTAAATGACAATGACAATACAACATATCGCAATCTATGGGACACAATGAAAGCAGTCTTACAAGGGAAATTCATAGCAGTGAATACGCATATTAGGAAAACAGAACGAGCCCAATTAAACAACCTGATGCTGAACCTCAAGCTTCTAGAAAAAGAAGAGCAGGACAACCCCAGAGCTCATACAAGGGAGGAAATTATCAAGATCAGACAAGAAATCAATGCAATGGAGACTAGGAGAACGATACAAAAAATCAATGAAGCCAAGAGTTGATTCTTCAAAAGAATCAACAAAATTGACAATCCTTAACCAACCTTGTCAGAAAAAGGAAAGAAAACGCCCAAATCCATGCAGTTAGGAATGAAAAAGGTGAAATTACAACAGACCCAGCAGAAATCCAGCGGATCATCAATACCTACTTCAAGAACCTATATGCCAATAAGATGGACAACACAGAAGAAATGGACAGATTCCTAGATACATATGAATTACCAAAGTTGAATGAAGAAGACCTAAAAATTCTGAACAACCCAATATCAACCAATGAAATTGAAAATGTAATTAAAAACTTATCAACTAAGAAAAGCCCGGGCCCTGATGGCTTCACTGCTGAATTCTACAAGACATTTAGAGAGGGACTGCTGCCACTACTGTTTAAACTCTTCAGTGAAATTGAAAGGGAAGCAATACTCCCAAATTCATTCCTGGAAGCAAGCATCACCCTGATCCCCAAAGCAGAGAAAGACCCAATTGAAAAGGATAACTATAGGCCAATCTCACTAATGAACATAGATGCAAAAAATCCTTAATAAGATACTGGCAAATATAATGCAGAAGTTCATCAAGAAGATCATACACCCTGATCAAGTGAGATTCATCCCAGGGATGCAGGGATGGTTCAATATATGAAAATCAATCAATGTAATACACTATATCAATAGAGCCAAGGACAAAACCATATGATTATCTCCATAGACGCAGAAAAAGCATTTGACAAAATCCAACATGCATTTATGATAAAAACCCTACAAAAAATTGGAATAGATGGTCTCTACCTCAAACAGATAGAAGGCATCTATGAAAAACCAACAGCCAATATCATACTAAATGGTCAAAAACTGAAATCCTTCACACTCAAATCAGGAACAAGACAAGGATGTCCACTATCACAGCTCTTGTTCAATATAGCTCTGGAAACATTTGCCACGGCAAGTAGACAAGAGAAAGAAATAAAAGGAATAAAGATAGGTAAGGAAGAAGTCAAATTGTCATTATTTGCAGATGACATGATACTCTATATAGAAGACCCCAAGAACTCCACCAAAAGTCTTCTAGACTTAATAACCAAATTCACTCAAGTAGCTGGTTAAAAGGTCAACACACAAAAATCAATACCTTTCCTCCGCACTAATGACAGACTCACTGAGAGAGAAATAGGGCAAATAATTCCTTTCACAATAGCGTCCAAAAAACTGAAATACCTAGGAATCATCCTAATGAAAGAAATCAAAGACCTCTTCTCTGAAAACTATGGCACTCTGAAAAGAGAGATTGAAGATGATATCAGAAAATGGACAGACATCCCCTGCTCCTGGGTAGGAAGGATTAATATAGTGAAAATGGCCATACTTCCAAAACTGCTATATAGATTTAATGCAATTCCAATTGAGATCCCAGCAGCATACGTCATAGACCTCAAGAAAACAATCCAAAAATTCATTGGGAACAAGAAGAGACCCAGAATAGCAAAAGCAATTCTAGGTAACAGAGACATGGCAGGGGGTATCACAATCCCCAACCTACAACTATACTATAATGCTACTGTGATAAAACAACATGGTACTGGCAAAGAAACAGACTTGAGGACCAGTGGAACAGATTAGAAGATGCAGAAACAATGCCAGACACACTCAGCCATCTCATCTTTGATAAAGGAGCCAAACACCTTCACTGGAGGAAAGATAGCCTCTTTAATAAATGGTGCTGGAAAAATTGGCTTTCAACTTGCCAAAGATTAAAACTAGACCTATATCTCTCACCATGCACTAAACTAAAATCAAAATGGATTAAAGATCTAAATATTAAAATAGAAACTCTGAACCAGATGGAACAGAGGTTAGGTAGAACTCTTGAAGACATCGGTATAGGAAAAGATTTTATGAACAAAACCTCAGTTGCCTGTGAACTAGCACAAACAATCAACAAGTGGGATCTCTTCTTATTAAAAAGCTTCTGCACAGCAAGAGAAACCACCAGCAGTGTGAAGAGACAACCCACAATGTGGGAAAAAATCTTCACCTGATTTTTCTCAGACAAAGGTCTACTATCTCAAATCTATAAAGAACTTAAAAAGATCAGACCTCCCAAATTTAAAGACCCAATCGAAAAATGGGCATCTGAAATGAACAGACATTTCTCAGACAAAGAAGTAGAAATAGCAAATAAATACATGAAAATATGCTCAGCAACACTGGTCATTCAAGCGATGCAAATGCAAACAACACTGAGATTCCACCTCACTCCAGAAAGAATGACTGCTGTCATGAAATCAACCAATAACAAATGCTGGTGGGGCTGTGGGGAAAGAGGAACCTGGCTCCACTGCTGGTGGGAGTGTAGACTGGTGCAACTACTGTGGAAATCAGTATGGAGATACCTCAAAGAACTAGGACTGGAAGTCCCATTTGACCCTGCTATTCCACTGCTGGGGATCTTCCCCAAAGAATTAAAAGAATCATACCACAGTGATATATGTGTGGCCATGTTCACAGCAGTGCAGTTTGTAATAGGTAAAACTTGGAAACAGCCCAAATGCCCATCAACTGGAGACTGGATAAAGAAAATGTGGGGTTTTTAAAAAATGGAGTACTACTCAGCCACAAAAAATGAGAAATTAGAGACATTTATAGCTAAGTGGATGCACATTGAGGCAATACTCTTAAGTGAAATAAATAGGACACACGTGTAAATACCGAGTAGTTTCTCTGGTGTGAGAAACTGAAAGTGTAAATAAGGACTAAATAAATGTATAATAGGTAATGTGAAATAGGAAGAAAAGGGGCAAAGGGGAAGGAAGTGGGAGGGCTAGGGAAAAGGATAGAAGGGAATGGGATTAATATGAGAAAATGGAAAAATAGGAACAAAATCTTTGTAAATAGGGAGGACTGGAGGGGTTGAAGGGAGGGCTGGGCAAGGGTGACAAATAAGAACCAAGAGAGACTATGTAAAGGTGCAAATTTCCAATGATGAATGTCATTATATTGTATACCTAAAATGTACCAATGATTAGAATGAATAATCAATAATGTAAAATAGGAAGAAAAGGTCCAAAGGGGTAGGGGTAGTGGGCGGGGTAGGGGAAAGGAAAGAAGGGAAAGGAAAAAATGATGAGAAATGGAAAAAATGGAAATAAAGTCTTTGTAAATAGGGAAGGGTGGAGGGCGTGAAGGGAGGGCTAGGAATGGGGAAAAAATAAGAACCCAGATGAATTATGTAAAGGTACAATTCCCAATGAGAAATGTAATTGAGTTGTATACCTACAATGTACCAATAAAAGAATTTAATACAAAAAAATTATTTCTTTATAAATTAAAGCAAATTATTTTTATGGCTTTTTTTCTCCCATGAAGTTTGGAAGTTGAATTTCTTTCAGTAATAAGCAACAATTATTCCTAGCTAGGCATGGTGGGGCACACCTGTAATCTCCGCACTTGGGAGGCTGAGGTAGGAGGATCACCATGAGTTCAAGGACAGCCTAGACTACATAGAGATACCCTGGCTCAAAAAAAAAAAAATATTTCTAAACTTCTATAAATAGGAATAGGTATGATATTTGTGATCTTTCTTAGCATGAGAGTTCATGTGAACAAACTGTACCTCCTGACCTCTGGTCTCCTCAAGAACTTCCTAGGGCCATTTGTGTCCAAGGACAAAGGAGAGTTCTTGGGCACTGCAAAGGCACCAGCAACAAAGTTAATATGAAAAGGGTGAAAACTAGTTGAGAATATTAAAATTGAAAGCAAAGACACCTACCTGGCTTAAATTCATATATATTCCATTTTTTTCTGATGAGATAAGGCAAGAAGAATATTCAAATTCAAGTAGTTAGAAAAAATCTTCATTTTAGAATATTTCAAATAATATGACACCAAATCATTTGCATCTTATTTAACTATCATCTGATTTAAGATGCTAATCTTTATAACAACAAGTTATTTAAGATCTAGTCTTTTAGATAGAGCAATATATTTTGTATTGGGACCCATGTTAATGGGACTGTAATTTGCTGAGTGAAGGAACTTTGCAATAGCATGAACAAACAGACTGAAAGGTTTTTAACATGTTAGAAATCTCCATGTTATAACATTTTCACCTACTCTCTTGGTCCCAGAGGCCCTCCACTGGCCTGTGAAGAAAGAAGTGTCCCCTCTGAGTGCCTGAGAGCATTCTGGCACCCTGAGATGAAGATCAAGTCCACCAAACATGCAAACTTTCCCAGATCAAGACGGCTAACAGAGGCACAAGCACTCCTGAAACCCCTGTCATGTCATGAGTAATCATCTTGACATGAATCTACACAATCACTAATTTTTGCAACCTTGTGGCAATCAGAATAAGAGAAGTAAGCTTGGGTTATGGCCAAGAGGGTTTTGTGAACTGAGGAAAAGACCTTTGCAACTTGGTCTCTACTATTTGGTGGCCTTCTGACATGGAACAACATCAGCCGAAATAGAAAAATTAGAGTGCTGAACATGGGCTATTTAAGGCATTAAAAGAAGTAAAATAGGGGCCGGGGATTTAGCTCAGTGGTTTCTCCGCCTGCTGCACAAGCTCAAGGACCTGAGTTCAATCCCCGGTACCAAAAAGAAAAAGAAGTAAAATATACTAGTTTTCTTCACTAGGGCTGATGGAGACAGCAGCAGTTCAGAGAGATTCGTTCCACAGAAAAATATATACATATAAGTAGGTACGGATACACACTTGCACAGCCATATTTACAGGTTAGTAAGAAAAATTGAGCTACGCTGAGGCTGTTTTCAGTTAAGTCAAACAAAGATTATCCTAAATCCCATGGCATATAGATTTGTTTTGACTGGTGAAACAACCAACCAACCAAACCAATCCAAAACAAAACACTAAAAGCCTTTCTAACATAAAACCATCTGATTTTTCCTTCAGTTAAATCTTCATACTTTAAGGCAAGGTATCATCTAGGAATCTTAAACACTAAGAAAGTAAATAGTCAGGTTTGTATAATGTGAAATCCTAAGGGTTGGATTTAGTTTGTTATTATATTCACACATATACATGTGATGCACCCCTTTTGATCTGAAAAATATACTGAGGAGAAGCAGTTGCATATTCAATGAGCAAGTTTGATATTTTACCTTCAAAAACATTATTGTCACTATCTGGAATAAAAAGAAGACATAATATTGATATATGCTTTGAAGTATAAGCAGCTGGCTAGTGTTCAAACAGTCATGTGCATCAGCAACCATTCACTTAATAAACTGTACTTGTGAGAGCATTTTTGTTTTGAACTTAATCTTTAGCCCAATTAAAAAAATATCAGAGGGTCTGGAGATGTAGCTCAGGGATAAGAGTGCTTGCATAGCCAGGGGTTCAATCACTAGCATCACCAAAAAAAAAAAGAGGAGAAAAAAGTATATCAGAAAACCAAACTGTTGTGCATTTTTATCTTAGGGCTGGAAACAAAAGTAAACTTTTAGAATAATTGCTAGCCAGGCTCAAAAGTCCTATAGAGAAGGCACCAACCATCACCAGAATGAATAAACCACTTATTTGACTGAGCATAAAAATTTCAATCACATCCCAAAAGTAAAACAGAGCCCTGGTCAGAACCCATTTGCTTATGAGCCCTATGTACCTGGATCAATGGGAAATTTTAAAGTTGGATTTTTGTCATTACTTTTGATTGCCCTCCTCCCCTACCTCCTCATCAAGGGACTGTAATTACCCCAGGTCAGAGGGGCAGAACTAGGAGTGGGGAAGAATGGCTGGGCAAAGGGAAGGAGGTGTGCAGAAGGCTGGGAGAGAGCTTTGCCAGGTCACTAATGGCCTCTGGGGCAACAACTTGGCGAACAGGCTGATGCTTCCCCTTTGATCTTCTAATTCACAATGATCATTAGTATTAACTCTGATTCTTCTGGGTGAAGAATTCCAGCTGTAGCCTTTTCAGTTTACCTGACCTAAGAAAATTCATCACCCATCCCATTAGGATTCAATAACTAGCTAAGAAAAAGAAAAAGGCAGTTGCGGTTGCCCCAGAATCTGGAAGCCACCCGCTCCATGATTAAAACAGAGTTTATATGATGCATAGCACAGAAGAATTAGGGCATTCCCATATCCCCTCCCCCAAGTAATTAAATAATCTATTCCATTCTCCTCCTGAGATAGATGATTCCCACTTTGTTGAAAAAGTCAAGGGACTTATCTAAACAGAGTTGAAATATGCTATCTTCAAAGTAGCAGAGATCTTTTAAGATTAAAAAAGAGAGAGTTTAATCATTTAGATCTGAGTTAGTTTCAGCAAAACCTAGCATTGGAGAGAAGAAGGTAAATGGCAATTACTTGCAAGCGGAAAGTAATAACAAAGATGATCTTCTGGTATATTGAAAATAGCTCATTTTTAACATGGTACATGGATATCTGAAAGGGAAAAATGTCAGTCCTTCATACTAATTTTCTAGTGTCTTAACATATTTGTAGATGACACATAATAAAGAAGGAATCAGGTACCTGCCATCTCCACAAATCCCTCCCAGTGGCTTAGGCACATGAAAATGAAGGCCAGTGAGAACTAGTTTGAAAAAAGGACTTCTTTTCTCAAATGCTTGGTATTAATGATTATGACTAACATTTCAGGGAAGCATTCAAGAGTAGTTGCCCTATCCCACTACCTTTGTAGGACAATCCCCTTTCGTTCAGGACAGGTGGCTGAAGAATGGCAGCAGGTAAAGCACACTAAGCATATTCACTGACAAAACTGACAATATGGAGGTGAAGGACAGAAAGAGAAATAGAAATGGGAGGAGAGGAGAAAATGCCATCTATTACCTACCTACATTCAGACCTATACATCATTCTATCTATATTTTGATCCTCCACTCACCTTGATCAATGGGGTATCAATTAGAGAGTTATCAATTAGAGAATGGGGTATCAATTAGAAGTAATTTTAAATTGTAATAATAATTCATAATGTTTAGAGTAATTCTTCCAAAATCACAAGCAGAGATATGACACTAGCATGCCACCAACAGATCTTGTCACCAAAAGCAAAACCAATGAAACAACATCTGTCTCTTCTAGAGCATTCAATTCCCAATTCAATTCCATTTACTCCATCCTTAGAGTGGCAGACCCGCAGGGCACTTTTCATCTAATAGTGTTTCTATGGAAACGCCATTCTCAACCTGGAAGATTCTACAACCCCTCACACAAGCTTTATCCACAATGAAAGGAAACTCTCATAAATCAGAAAGCAAGACATAGAATTGGCCACACACACACAAATATTTTCCAAGCTAGAAGTTCACGTACAGAAATTAAAGAAATAAAAATACATAGCAAATATGTGTAACTGGTTTGGAAAAAGTTTGTGTCTATTGTAAGCCTCAATCTGAGGAATCCCCAAGATCAGTGGAAGGATGGGCAGAGAGAATGTGAATAAAATAATATCACCTTCATGACTCCTCCCCCAATTAACCTTCAGAGTCACTTTCCCACTAGTCAATGGCAAATATTGACTCCTGAATGCTTTTTTTTACCTGAATCTGCAGGTGTGCATTTTAAATGCCTCCCTCTTTCAAACTTTCAGGATTCCTAGGATACATAGCAACTTCTTGCAGGAAAATGTAGTCACTGCACATTTTAAATAAGAACCACATTAACTGCTTTTCTATTTAGATTATATTTAAAACTGCAACATGATAGGAAGGGAAGCAAAAAGAAAAAAAGATCCATGATTTTTTACCTCATTTACTCCTTTTGCTCATTTTCACTAGGCCATTGAATACATATCCTCGTATTATGATGCACTGAAGAAACATAATATTCAAGACATACCCAGCTGAAGCACAATGGCATAGTAGGCTGTTTACAGTTGAAATAATGACTTCAAGAAGGGCAAAATAACCCTTGAGTGACATGTCTCTGAGCTGACTGTGACTATACAGTGACTCCTATGCAAATGTTAAGTACTTTTTAATTGTTTGTAATAATTTATCCTCAGGCAAATGAAAACATTTCCATTAATAAGTGCTTTTATTTTCTTTCAGTTTTCTCTTATTATCTAAATCCCGTCAGTCATTCTTTTCAATTCCAGCGCATTGTTTCTTTTAAGAGACCTTCTCTACTATCAGTACTGGCAAATGTTCAACTAAGACTGAGCTGGAAATTTGCCACACTAAAATTTCCTTTTGCTTTATAACCACCAACCTTTAAAACTTGTTTCCTTTTCTTTTATTGTTTTCATTATACCCAAGTAGGTGCAGTTTAACTTGCTAGAGACTGTGAGTCCAAAACGGAGCTTTTAGTTCTCTCTTTGGAGTAGTAAAATGTGCTACTGATTAAATCTACCTGTGGATAACTACAGACCAGCACATTTTTCTTCTCATGCAGCTGGGGTGCAAATCCAGAAAGGTTTTTTATTCAAGGCCTATTCTACTCCTCTAACACAAAAATGCTTGAAAGCCCTTTCAAGGGCAGATTTTTTTAACTGAATAAACTCAATGAAAGGATTGGTCCATTTATTTTAAAAAGAAAACAATAACAATTTGCTTTCAATAAGATGTGTGAGGTTTGAGAATATGCCATTTGGCATTTTAAAAAGATTCATTTATAATTTACTAATAAATTGTTATTGCTATTGTTTTAATTAGCCAGAGTTTCAACTGCTCTGTTATATTGAGCAAAAATTCAGAAAGGATTTTCTACATAAATAGCATTAATCTCATAGTAATAACGCAATCATTTAAAATTTGTACAGTCTTCCTAATGAATTGTACATCCTTGAAGATCTCTCTGAACTTAAAGTTACAAAAGATTAGTACTAAAATGTCAGTTGTTACTTACATTTGGACAAATAACAATAAAACTCTCTTTAAAATCTATAGGTTTTTTCCATAGAATTTACTGGAATTAGCTTCTGACTATAAATGTACCTAAGCAGTCCAGACGGATAACAAAAGAAAGGGAAGGTTGTACCTGTCAAGAGTAATCTATTTACTCTTGTGATTAGAGAACTTTGAGGGAATCTTTCTTATTGGGAGAAAGAAAAGGGTTGAAAATTTTCAACTCTTCACTTTGTTTTTGAGATGATGCTGTGTAAGCATTAGCTTTGCAGAGATTGTTATCATTATCCATATTTCCATATGAGCAGATGGCCCCAGAGTGTGCAGGGTGAAAGAAATACCCAGTGGAAACCACAAGGCAACTTCCATGAACATTCATAGAAAGCCAGAGAGTCCATCCTTTTGTGTTTGGGAGAAGAATGGGCTTCCCCTTCCAGGGCAGAGACACAGGCCAGCAAAAGCCCTGAAACTGAAGGCAAACTAGCCAGGCTTCAAGAAATCAGGCAGTTCATGAATAATTTCTATTATATTTGCCCCAACAATGTAGAGTTCACATAAGCATTGCAATGCAGGTAAAATCACACTATTAGAAAGGATTTTTTGCTCTGTGTGTGTGTGTGTGTGTGTGTGTGTGTGTGTGTGTTTAAGATGACAGAGCTCAAGGGTACATCTTAGTAAAACAGAAAAACTGGGTGATGAATAAAATAACTTTCTTCTTTCTCTCCTGATTCTATCTGAACCAATATTTGATTATATTTTATTCAGGGGCACCTAAACTTCAAGCAAAGCCAAAGCTCCTTGAGAGATTGAGATGGGGGCTGAAGAATCTATTCGTTCTTCCTGGTAGGACAGGAAATAATAGAAAGAGTTTCATTTGGACTTCAGGGCCATCCTCATTTTATCCCCACACAGCAGAGTAGTTAGTTGCTTAGCTCTGGGGGTGAAATAGCAGCACCCTTACACGCACCTTTGACCAACTGTCACTTCTTATCTAAATGTCACACTATTGTTTTTCACGATATGCTCTGCTTATCCTAGTCCTCCTTCTCCCCAGTTCAGTAATGGGTTCCTCAATAGGAAACTTGTACAAGGCATAGATTTCAAAATATTTACATTCATGCAACAAGTGTCAGATAAGAAATGTTCAGATCTAGGTAAGCCTAATATGATGTCAAAATCAAAACAGCTAAAACAATCTGAATTGTCGGCTGACTTCCAGCATTAACCAATCTCTAAAGTTCATTCTAAAATGCTCAGCAGTCTAGTCACTATTTGGATTCATGAAAAGAAGAGAAGGGAAGAGACCTTTCTTCCATTCTTCCTTCCCTTTTATCTTTCCCCTCTCTCTCTCTCTCTCTCTCTCTCTCTCTGCTGCTCTCAGTTTTTATTTTATTCACCAATACTGGAAAATGTAGATTAACTTATACCCTTAAGTGTTATTGAAGGCAGAGCCTCTACCCAGAGTAGCAGAGCCTCAGTAGCCTTCAAACATTTTCTGAGTTTGTCTCTCTACCAGGACAACTCACTGAGTAACATGCCTGGGAGAGTGGGCAAAGGAGTAAGGGTTAACTGTCTACAGAAGTGTTTGTGATAATGCAGAATTAATCCTGATATTTAGAGGAGGGTGACTTTAAGTAAAGCAAACCAAGCTAAAAATAGTAACATAAAAAATTTGCTCCTGACATTAAAAAAAGTCGAGCTTTTGACATTTATTCATCTATGTAGCTATGTTACAACCTGTTTACATTTATCCTTTGTTACTAATATTAAAAATGTCCTGGTCAAACATTTTGCTGATTTTAAAATATTATTTTATCCATAAATTTTCATTTTGTCTTCTTTAGATGCCATTAAATCTGTATGCACTTACAAAAATATCTACCAAAATATTATGATTATAAATATTTTGAACATGAAATTCATTCAGAACAATAACCAAAAGAAACAAATCCCCCAGTGGCATAAAGCCCAAATCTGCAGTTTCTCACATCTCCAGGAGAATTCCTGCAGTGAAAACAGCAGTACTCACACAGACAATATAAACTGTTACTCTGCTTGAAAAGTCACAAGGGACTACACAGGAAGAGCGACTATATATTGCTGTTTTCCTTTAGAGCTCTAAATGCAGGGATAACTTTCACTGGGGAGCTCTGACTCACATGGATATTTTGTAATGGAATCGGGCATATTCAAGCCACGTAACAGAAAATTATGTGATCACCTTGCCATTACAACTTGATTGAAGTTTTTGTGGACTATTCACTATTAAGGTTCACTAAAGAACTCACTAATGATATTAAATCTTTCTCTCTGAGGTGGTCTTAGTTTCTTTTTATTAGTGGTTGTTTCTAAGTACTTCAGGATCACACTTAGAAAAGCAACATTATAAACATACATACTTAAAATCACAAGTGCACACAAACTCCTAAAGCTTATAACTTATGAAAGTTGACAAAATTGCAATAGAGAACTTCAAACAAAACTCCTTCTTTGGTGTATAGAGCTAGGAAACAAGTACTAATACTTTGGCAAAAAACTGTGAGAACACAGTGATTTATGAAATATTCCAAGTCCAGAGGGATCATTTTTTCTCTCTATCAAAAATGGTCATTGCCCATATTTAGTTTACATATGTCATTTAGAATCCACTTACTGTTAGATGCTGGAACAGCCACGCCCTCATGATATTTGTGGCTACTTTGGGAAAGATGCCACGCTTTTTGTGACGCTTTTTGTCCTTATCAGGGTCATCATCGTCACCTGTGCTGGGGGAAGCTACACTGTTGTCCAAGCCATCACCTGCAAACATAGTGAATCAAATTTTGACTGATGCTACCTTGACATGCTTTATTCAAATAGAATGCCTTTGGATATAAACAAAACCAAAAGAGCAATTTAAATGATTATTAGTTTCTTTGGTACTTTTTTTTTCAAGACAAAGAGAGAGAACAAGACCTAGGCTCAAAAGTCTAAAGAAATTCTTCCAAAGAACAGTGCTAAAGGTCAAAGGGAATGGGAGGAAAATATCCAGGAGGCTCTGTTGCCATGGTAATTATTCCAATATGTATAACTGAGACACATTATGTATAACTCTACTGGGCAGTTAAAATATGGTGGCAGCCATCACTGATGCTGTCACTGCCTGGGTATTTGAATCCCACATATAGTCATTGACGTCAACTTGTAAGAAGATGCATTTAAGAGTTCAACTATTTCCACCAGTGATTTATCTTGAGACTATTTAAACTAGGATGGAGAAATGTAGATAATCCATCATATAAGCAGTTTGACATAGAAATGCTTCAAATAGAATATAAATTTTTTTATAATAAGAAGAGCGTCAAGTTTAGTGAGGGAAAAACCCTGTCATAGTACTTTAATTGGAAAAAAATTACTATTTAAATAAAATAAAGTGATGCTAAATAAACAGCAAATTGGAATTCTATTACACTAATAACACAGGCAGTGTCTAAAAGTCTAGATTTAATTTTTTTGTCACTGAAAAGTCATCTAGTAACATATTCTTTTGTATTGGATCATTTTTTAAACTAATTTTTGTTAGAACATTTAAATAGTTTTTCTAGAAAATATTTTGGCTTGTGACACAGTGAAATGAAAAATGGTATTCCTTGATAGTGCCATATTTGATATGAAAAAATGAAATTTCCACCCATATAATCACGGCATCCAAAATAAGTCACAAGGTCCAAAAGGGAAGTAGGCATTTTCTTCTTGGCACCAAAATCAAATGGGAAAACAACAATGGACTCAACCCACACATTAATAAGTAGCTAAGCTTCTGTCAGACATTCTCTTCCATTGAGCTTCCCAGGGCCACACTCTCCACTGGAGCTACTGGCTCTTAGCAATGAACAGGATGATTTGTGCCTAGAAGAAGAGCTACAGCAGCCAGGCTTAGAAACGACGTAACAAATACACTCGGGAGCACATTCACTGGCTTAATAAGTCATTGGAGAGCAATCTACATGCCCCAGAGAACCTGACACTTTGGTAAGACAAGTTTCCCAGTGACTGTACATTTGGAAATAGCTTCAGATTCATTTACATAGGTTCTGTGTTTCTCATTTGTGTTTTTGAGGTCCTGCATACAGAAAGAATTCTCTATTTTGATTTCAGTTACTCAGCCTAATCTATAGGATTTATGTTGTAACTCATCAATTGTTCTTAACAGCTGCCTCAGGAGATCCACCCACCCCCTGAAAAAAAGGTGCCCTCCAATTTTTTTTTTTCAATTGCCTTGACATTCTGAGCTAAATGTGAGAAACTTTGTTGGGTGAGGAACAGACTAATTTCAACACTGCTACTATTATTACAGTATATGCCACAAACACAAAACTTTGGCAGAGCTTTCTCTGAGTTTTAGCTCTGATTAGTTTAAAATCCATAATTATATTATATTTAAAATCTTTAATGTACATTGTTAAAGTTCTACAGAATCATAGCCTATGTTCTGACTGGAAAAGACCATGAAGACCCCAATTCTAATGACACCATTGCATCAGTGAGCAAAGTCCTGTGTTTTGTGAGTGGTTAAGTTCACGTGGCTATAACATGGATCTGTTGGGGGCTGAAGTGGACCAGACACCCACATCCTTAAACCAATGCCCCTTCCACCCTACCCAAGTCTTTATTTGCATAACCAGGTGTTTTATGAGAACTCCCCTTGGGTTTGCCTAATAAATTCTTTGAAAGTCCAGTATTTAAATAGAGGCTTTTTATACAGAGAAGCAATTTACCATATAAAATAACAGTTCATTAAAGAAACATGAGAAAAGAAAACAAGTCCAAAGATTTTAAATTTCCATGGGCTAATCCACTTTCAATATATAAAAAGGTAACCAAGGAAAAGAAATATATTACTTGATCACTGATTAAAACTGAAATGCTTCTAACCTAACATTACTGTTTTTCCCCACCTCTCCATGACTGTTTTCCACCTTTAAAAAAAAAGCCTTCTTATCCATCTCAAACCCCTTCAGATTAATTTAGTAAGCAATGCCCAGTGTCTGCCTAGAAGAGAATTCATTGATAATTTATGGAAATATCTACTATAATCCAGTGGAGATGACTTTTTTCCAGCTTTGTGCATCAATAGATAATCAAGGCCTTAAAGCAGCCTTAGCTTCCCATTACCTCCGGCAAAAGAATTCCTGAAAGCGTGCCTAGAGGGCACCTGAATTATATACTCCATTAGGAGAGGAAGGCTTTCTGCATTCCATGTGTAACACTCACCAGAACCTTTCCTGTTTATTTCTGCTGTATGAAAGCAAAAGCATTAGGAACAGAATTTTTTAAGTGAAGACTTATGTAGATACAATGGAGAAACCTTTCAAGCAGGAGCCAGATCACCCCCTTCAGTCCCTGGCAGTGACCTCTCCCGAATAAAAGGTTTCTATTACATCATTAGCTCAAGCCAAAAACAGCCTTGGCTTAATGCACAGTTTGTTCTTCCTACTGTTTTTAGGCAAATACAGCTACTTTACTCCCATCTGGGAGGGAAATTACACTGCTGGGTTGTAATCTAAGACAAGATTTTCATTGGAAGCAAATGCTTTCAATCCAGTGTAAATACTGGTGCATGTTCAGAAAAGCCTAAAACAATAAACCCTGCTCCTTTCCGACACAGTTAGGGAAATGGAGAAGATGGGGAAGGAGAAGAGCATAATAAAACAGACTATTCTAAAAGCAAACACTTTCATAGATTTTAATAAATTGTTTAACCTCTTCCACTTTCGAAAATTGAAAATTGATCTCAGAACGTCTCGACCTCAGAGGAGAGTCTAAATGGTCAATTGTACCTTTAGCGTTTCCATTCACTCTGCAATTTGATACAGTCACCTCTATGTGGTCTCTGGAGGATTTATTTCCTTTTCTTATTTTTAAGATCACTAAACAAACTTGGAGAACCACCGGCCAACCACACGGCAGCAGGCAGCAGCTCTGAACCACATTTGTAAAATGTCAGCAGTGACTTCATTCTTGGAGCTGACTTCTTCTGCCACCAAATGAAGGCAAACTGAAAAGGTGGAAATAATCATAAAAATGATGCTAGTCCATAAACAAGCTTACAGCCTCATTAGGATAGCAGTAGGCTCCAGTGGGTGATTTATGCTCGTTTTGCTGATGCTATGAGGAAATGCCATAGGGCAACTTTAGCCAACTGCTAATGGTTTCTGACAGCTTCTTAGCAACTAGTGCAAGCAATGTTGTGGCGTTTGCTAGTGACAGAAACCGAAAATGTCATTTTATCTGCCCATGTGTCATGAAGTCCGTGTGGCAATTAACTAGTAGGCCAGTGACTGAGGGGCCAGAGCCTCCTGGAAATGGCCTTTGGCTATGCGGAGGCAGCCAGCGGGCCCTGGGCACACACACACTGGCTGCACAAATGCATCGTTCTAATGCAGAAATCCACTCCCTGCCACTTCCTGGGCTTCGATAAAACCCGACACTCAGGTCCCTTTCTTCCCCTTCACTGAATGACACTGAGTGTCTCTCTCTCTCTCTCTCTCTCTCTCTCTCTCTCTCCTTCTCTCTCTCTCTCTCTCTCCTGCTATCAGAAGAGTGGAGGGCAATTTGCTTTGATATGATTCTCAGAATCAGGGCAATTTGCTTTGATATGATTCTCAGAATGGCTCTTTAATTGGCAATACCTGGTTCTGTGCTCTTGGACACTGGATTCAAAGGTGCTAGCTATTTTTCTGCTCTCTCTAAAATTAATCTAAAAGGATTTAAGATCACTGAAGCAGACTCATTGCCTGTCAGATTGCAGGGAGCAAAGGAACTCTGCACAGAAACAAGACACTATTTAAAAAACACCCAGCTTCTAACAAGCAGAGGAAGAATCTTGGCCACACTTTGCAGTTTCCGAGCTATCAAAACCATGCACTGTATGTCAAACTGTCAAACCTTTCAGCGTGGGCCATTTGCCCTTTCAAATAATATTTAAGAATTGTTTTTACAAAATTTTATAGGCCATGGTCTAGTGAAAGAGGCCAACCAACAAAGAAAAGAAAGGAATTTGTACTACAATTCGTCTATGGACAATTTCTTGTGAGACCTAGGCCTGTCCCTACGGAGCAAGGCAGGTGACCTGTGGCAGCTCCCAGGCTGTCAGAGAGCTCAGATTTCAAACACGTTCAACTTAAACATCCCAGTCGCCCATTTAAGCATGCCCAGGCATTTAGACTGTGCTATCTCCTGCCTTTCAAGGCAGGATAAAGCGGCATTTATCGTATTCAGGCCATTCAATGGGTCAGACTGACCGTGTCAGCAGGGGCTCCTCTCTGGAAGGTCAAAGCTCTGCTTCCATTTTTCTCTCCCTACTAACTCACTCCTTCTCTCCCCCTCTGGGTGCAATTCCCAAAAACCCACTAGGAGTGAAGCAAAAAACGCCCCTCTCCCATACCAAAAAATCTTACCTAAGATTTGTAACACAACTCATTTGAACTCCATGTGTCAATAGGCCATCAGGTAAAAATAAAATGGGCTGTCTCTCACAGGGCACTCTATGTCATAGAGGCAAAACTTCTAACGAGGGATATATGAACTTTCAACTGCCAGGGCAAATGCACATGTAAGGTTGTAGACCCTCTTGTTTGGCTGGAAGCCAAGATAGAAGCCACCATAGATTCAAGAATACTTTCATCTACAGTTTTGTATTGAGGACCCCATAGTTGTGGGATATATCCTATTTTTAACCTTTTCTTTTCTCCTCTTGCAGTATTTAGGAATAGAGAGTTTGTCCTAAAGTGTACCTAAAGTCAAGAATCGAGCACACTGATAATTTCGTCTTTCAAAGCTGTGGAAATTCTATTTTGCTTTGAAAGCTGTTGAAATGGTCAACACAGTACAACAGTACAAAAGCATGCTGGTGAAAATATACCTCTAGTTGTAAGGTGGTTAAATTTTCACTCAAATAAGAATATTGTAGTGTATTGTGATTGATGGTCAAAAGAAAGCACAGCAATAAGAGGTCCTTTTACTCCTGTATGTTTTCTCCCATAGCATACCTATAATGAGAAAACAGGCCATCTTGCCTCTAAATCATGTGTAAAGCATTCCTGCCTTTCTAGTGGCTGCTGGTACAAATGTCAGTTTGGAAAGGTTGGGTTCCCTTTGTAGTGGGCTATCTGCATCTACCAAATATTCGGGAGTGTTATGGAAATGTAAAATCTACCGCAACGCCCCCTCTCCACATTCTGGTGGTGTCTACTTAGCCAGAAGCCAGGTAGGATAACTTTTCTGTGTTATGTTAAGGGGATAAATGGTGAGATTTATAGACATCCTTCCTCAGGAACCAGCCAGACTACTTCAGAGGTCTTAGGGAGGTGTTTTGTCATCATTTAGAATGCATAATAGTTGCCAAGATCATTTTTCTAAAGCACATATCTGATCATATCACCCTGGCACTTAAAATCCTTCTGTGGCTCCCTTCTGCCTTCAAGATAAAGGTCAGACTTTTCAGCCTGGTATGGAGGGCCCTTCGTGATCTCTCTCCTGGGTGTGTTTCCAGCCTATTACGCAGGCACTTGCCATCCCACCTGGTCCTGAGCCCACTTGAAGTTCTCATCACTCACTTCTGGCTCTCTGATTTGTCATGTTTCCTTAGGTTGGTCCTTTCCCCTATGGCAGCTTTTTCTTCCTTTTCCCAGAAACATGGCCAACTTCTTGGTGACCTTTAAGATGCAGCCCAACTGTCACCTCCTATAAGAAACATTTGCTGGATTTTGGTTGGTCTAATGATGCCCCTGCAAACCCCACCCCTGAGAAACTTATCTTCTCCCGGCATCCCTCTATCCTCCTCCACACATTGTCCTCTCCTAGGAAACTGACCTCTGCATATGTCCTCTGAACCTGATTACAGCATATCTGAGAGAAGCAGCCGAGTCATATACCTCTCTATTCTCTGAAGGCAATGCTACCCAAATGTAATGGGCACAGTATGTCCCTTGTTTATCAATGAAATAGTGAATGAATTAATGCATTCTTTTTTCATTGCATGGAGAAAACCATAATTGTAATTACTACTTGTTACATTTCTTTCTCAGACACATGCAAATTAAACTCTTGAAAAATATTCACCAGTGGAATTTGATAAACAACTATCAGCAAACATAAAAGAAATGCATTCTCCAAAGCTAGGATGTTTCCTGAGAACTAGAAGTTCATCTTGGGCAAAGAACAGACTACAAGTTAAGGTATCAGAATTCTTTATGTTTGCCATAGCCCTTTAGAAAGACACCACTACTTCCTGCAACTGTCACTTACAATGATTTATCTGATTCAGTGTCTTGTTTGTGCATTTTTCCTAAGTTCAACCTTAAAAAATAAAGCAAAGGCTATGTGTTTCAGCCTGTATTTTTCCCAATGAATCAATTACTGCATACCCCACCTTTATGCACTTCCCCATTTTACTATAGCAAAGAAGTAGTTGTTTCTATGCAAACAATTTGTTCCTGAGCTCGAACTCCAGACCTGCACTTTCAACATATTGATCCCTTAAAACTCTGGATTTCTTTGGTTTTCCCCAGTAATGGTACCAGCCTTTCCCATAGCAACTCTGTACACTGTTTCAGCAAGTTTCCAGCAACAGGTATTCTGAGGGCCTTGGTGTCTGGCACTGGGGAGCAGAGAAAATGTTGTAGGATCCTAGGTAACATTAGGGAAAATTTCGTTACATATATTGAAACATATTCCAACCCTTAAATCTAATTACACATTTCTAAGAGAAACACAGTGTACTTCAAGTATCTGCAAATCTTGAAGCTAATATGTAAGAGTCAAAATCCAATGATCAATGTGTATGTTTCATTTTAATTAGAATTCTGTTAACTCTTTGGCCTCCCTCTTAAATCTCTTCTCATCTTTAGGTGTTTAAGGGTTCCTTGTTCTCAGTTTGATGTGATTTGAAGTTGATCAAAGAAAAACAACTAAGGAAAGAACATTGTTGTGTATTTTTTTACTACAACCCACAGCTGAAATTTTTGAGGTGATTCTTTTGACAATCAAAACAGTTAGTTCAGAGCACATGCTATGGCCATGCTAAGTTCCCCCAGAGGCTGAACAAATGCCCCATGGTACCAACACACCAATGACACTGAGAGGAAAAAGAGCTAGGGACAGAGGAGGAGAAAATTAACTTCTTAGCACTTATTTTTACAATGTCTTGATATGCTTCCTAAAGTTGACTCCACAGAGTCTTCCTACAAGACTTTCTCTTCCTACTGGAATTTAGGTTTGTCAAATGGTTTCAAGAAATTGTTAATAGGTAACTACTGTGGAATGAGCTCATAACCTTATTTTCCCCTTATTTAATTGACAGGAGAGAAACCTAAGGAAAGAAATAGAAAAACAGAGCCTGTAGAAAAATCTCTCTTCCTGTGAAGGCATTATCCTCCTTTTCTAAAGGGTAAAATGTATCATTTCAAAATGAGCCCCATATATGTAATTTTCTTTTGCATTAGCAGCCACTGTTGTTATTCATTCACTCCTTTAACAAAAATGCACTGAACTCCTGCTATGTCCCAAACACTATGCCAACACCAGGGGACACAAATGGTGAACAACATAGGAGGAATTTCTGTTTCTATCAAGCATTCCAGTTAGAGGGAGCAGATGTTAAACAAAAAAGTCATAGTAATAAATGTTCAGATACAAACTGAAGCACTTAATCAGAAAGAAATATAAATCTATCTATGTGTAAAATAAACGTGTTGACCTAGGCTGGAGAGAGTTTGAGCAGAACTCTGAAGTGTGGAAAAAATCAGTGAGGTGTAGTGGGCACCCTAAAACGGTGGAAGACTGAGAAAAGTGTTCCAGATAATAGGAAGAGCAAGTACAAAGGCCTTGCTCCTGTGGCAAGACACAACTGTGCAGAAGGAACCTGGGACAGCAAAGATGAGGCTGGAGGGATAAGAAGAGCAAGGCCATACAGGGTCATACGAGTGTTTATACCAAGGGTACTAAGAGTCGTGTATATTTCACTGGCATTGGCACTGCATGCACTAATATTACCTAAATTTTGTCAAACAAAGCCTCATTCTTCAATGAGTTTTTCTAGTTCATCCTCACATATCCCCCAGTTCCAACCAGATTGAAGAATGAAGGATGATGGAAAGCAATGAGTCCATTTAGGTAGATCTCAACTCAGACACAGATTACATTCTGACACTGATTGATAACTGGTCTCTTGAACATTTAGGACATATTTTCACATAGAAACAAGTTATGAATAGTGTTGAGCCCCAAGGCCAGCTCAGCAGATGCAAAGTAAATCATTAAGTGAATGAAGTACCAAGTGACAAATGAGCCCTGGGTGTGTGAAGTCAAAAGGTACAAGAAGAAGTTGAGTTTCTTCTCATATTCCTGTGCATAGAGTTGGCATAGGAAAATATTGAAATAAGTGGCATTGTTCAGTGTCTCTCTGCCACTGCATACCATCCCTTCCCTGAAGGGTGCAAGTGTTCAACACCTGGAAGAGGCTCTCAACCCTACTACCTGGACCTGTCCTCTCGGGTGCTGAATTTACCCTCATCATCTCCCATTAGTTCAAAATGTTCATCCTTTTCTGCTTGTTGATCCAAATCAGACTTTAGGTACAAAGCCACTCAAAAAGAATAGTTCTGTTGAGGAAAGAATGACAGATGCACTCTTCATCTTGCCCAAAGTCCTGGGCATTTTAAAAGATGTTTTGAAGGAAATGAATCTGACTCTTTAAATGGCAGAGTTTCAGATGGAAAAAAACAAAAACAAAACAAGTAGGGATTTTTGAAACACACATCTTGTGTTGGGAAAGATGTTTTGTTTTGCTTTTTAAAATCAACAGATGCCACTCTCATGAAAGAGCCCAGTGTGTTTCCAAAATGGTTGTTACATCTCTCTCCCTCCTTCTCAATTTGCCACCTCCCCCACTTGTAGATTTGGAAAGCCATGTGTTTCTGAACACTCCAAGGGTTTTTTTTTACAGAAATTGCCATGACAGTGCATGGTGCTGTGGCTATAACACAGTGAGAATATGAGCCAGAGAACGAGGTTGAATATCTGTGTGTATATGTAGGTCATTCATAATTTGGGTGTATATAAGTCAGGATTGCCAGCCTGTTGAAATAAATTTGGAATAACTTCTTTGCTATAAATAACAAACACAACTAAGCTTCTATCACTTCATGATTTTTCACTGTCAACACAAATAATGTAGAAAATGTTAACTGGGTGAAAAATATGGAAATAAAACAACCAAATAACTGAGACCCAGAATAAAAATATTTACTGAATTTTTATGGAACACACACCAAAAGAACACAAAATCTCTAAAATATTACTGTGTGTTTGGGAGGATTAAATCAAGACAGTGGACTCTAAGTTCAAAGAATACAAGAATTGTAGGTCAGAATTGGTCAGCACTCATATTTAGAATTTACTTAAAATTAATTTAAATTTTTATATAAGTAGAGGACTGTGGATAGATACAACATACACAAAGAAACTGAGTTAATTTTTCAAGATTTTTTTCTCCTTGAATCATTGTACTTTGTTATTTTGAGATAGGAATACCTTTTTCTAGTAATTTAATATGACTTTTGGGTTTGAATTCCCCTCAGGAGAACAACAACAAATTAGTTGCCTACATACAGAAGACAAACAGCAATGATGAATAGGAAAGAAAAAAACCCCAGATTTTACTCATTTTTCATTTATGTAACATATTTTAAACAACTAACACCATGGAAAATCCCTGCAAAAACAGCATAATTTCTTAATGGAATCTTAGAAGCTTCAGGATATGAGTACACTGCAAGAATATCCCTGAAATCTATATATTTACACTAACAGTAAAACAGAATGGAAACCCCCCAGGTTTTTTTTTAACATACTTGTAAGCATACAGGTAAAACAGTACAAAGTAATAAACTTATTTTGAATAAACAGCTCAGAAAACATTTTGAGAACCAGTGCCTTGCCTATTTTGTAAAATTATTTTAGTAATGCAAATTCATTACTTGAATATGTATATAAATCCTATATTAATGGACATAAATTTCTACAGAACCACAAAAGTAGATTTTTTAGGAAAAAAATTGATGTCACAGAGGATAAGGGGGGAGGGAAGCAGAGAGACAGAGAGGAAAAGGAAGAGGAGAGAGAGAAAAGAGAGAAAGAAGAAAGGAGCAGAGAGAAGAAGGGAGGGGAGAGAAGGGAAGGGGGAGAGGGATTGAGATTTATTTTGGAGATGTCTCCAAAAGCATATTTTTAAACTTCTGTAGTACTCTGCATGTGTGTTTTTTATTATGTATGCATGTATATGTATATGTGTATATACATATACTTTTACACGATAAGATACTACTTATTTACTAAAAGGTCACTTCTTCAACAAACTCAATTATGTAGAATACACTTCAAATTTGGATTTTAAAAAAAGTGTTTCTGAAATCCAGTTTAGAAGCAATGCTCCTCCACTTTGGCCACATATAGAATCATGTAGTCGCTTTTATAACTCCCTGGTGCCTACACAGCATTGGAGACCAATTAAATTAATTTTTTAGAGGGTGGGGTAAAACCTCAACATTAGCAATTTTTATACAGTCAAGTTTGAGAGCCACTGGATTAGAACTAGAGATTGATATGGTTAAAACTCATATACTTTCTTCAGAGAAATGACCATTAGATCCTCAATCAGAGAACAGTTACATTTTCTTTAGATGTAGTTCTCAAAAGTTTGTTCATCTGGTTTCTGGCCTCATAGTTTGTAAACTGAGAGCTTTATGAAAATACAGCATAATAAATGGGAAAAAATAAAAATAAGAAGCTAAAAGAGCATTGTACACTAGGGCCCTTTAGCATATTGAAAAACAGCCCTATAAAATGCTTAAGAGACTGTGTGAAGAAAATTTATAGCACAGTGCTATAACTCATGTGTCTACTGACTTCAAATTTTAAAACATTTGTTATGATCAGATCTGATAGAGCATATGTGCAGCCTGGAAATATTTTCATCAAAATATCATTACAAGTTGTAATATTTTAAACAGTAGGATTCTATTCCTCTGGACCACATCATTGTTGAATGACACCAGAGAAATCATGATAATGTGTCTGTATCCTATGGGAACTCTTCCCCTGTGAGCTCTCTTCCATGCCTTGAGTGGCCAGACAGACCACTGCCTTCACAGCAATGATGGCTATGAGTTGGTTAAATGTGCTGCAACCAGTCCACGCTCCAACTCTTCCTGGCATCCAGGAAATCTACGTTCAAGGCACTCATGGGCAATCTTTTTTTCATCCTGCCCTATTTATTCCATTCTCAGTGATATCAGGGTGTGAGAGAAGGTAAAGGTGTGTGCAGGCAGAGCCACCGGACAGCTGAAGGTGGAACACAGAGAAAGAGACAGTGGACTCAGCAAAGAAAAAGATCCTGGGGTAAGGAAGAAGTTGGAGGAGAGAAAATGCCAGGGGCCAAGGCTGCAGTGGTGGTGGTGGCATGGTGGGGTGCTATTCTTTCCAGTTAGGTTTCTTTCAAACAAAGTCAGATGGGCCTAGGTTATGAAGTATGGAGTAGTAAGTGTTTGGGGAGAATAAAGAGGTATTAAGTATTTTTAGAAGAAAAATGAATGAAAAATAAGTTGAAAAAAATAAAGGCTGTTACTTTTTTTATAAAGTCACCTAAAAATCCAACAGTTCCTAAAGCAGAGGTTTGTGAACTACAAGAATGAATCTATTATTGTATGAAACCTTCTTTCCTTTGATGAAGGAGCCTCCAGTTCTTTTGTGGATTTGTAGTGCCACTCATACCAATCACTCAGATAATTAGGGACAAGTGCTTGCCTTTTAAAATAAGCACACTTTTCAAAGCATTGCCTTGACTTTGGTGGGTGTGGTAAAATAAAATGAACTTTCTACAGCAGCACTACTCAAACCTTCACATGTATACAAAGCACCTGGTATCTTGTTAAACTGCAGATTCAAATTCAGTAATGGAGAAGCCTGAGATTCTGCATTTCGTACATGCTCCCAGGGGCTCTGGGGACTGGGGTGCCGGTCCAAGGATCACACTGTGTGCACTTTAGCACAATTTCAGAGAATGCTCCCCTCTGGGCAAATAAAGCCAGAAAGCATGTTGAGTACATGTGTATACTTTGCTAAAGAGGAAGATGTGGATAGCCTCCCTTCTCTCCATGCAATGAACACTACCTGCCCTGCTAGACAAGAATGGCAACAACTCTACAAGGTCCTCACTTTGAGTAGGTGACATCACTGACCTGTCCACGACTAAGTGTCATTTCAGGATGAAAAACATCTGCTTCTTTTTAGTGCCACAGCCTCTCTCCCCCATATCTCCTCATTTTGGTACCAGGGATTGAACTTGGGTCCTTGCGCTTGTGCAGCAGGTGGCAAAACCACTGAGCTAAATCCCCGGCCTATCTCCTCATTTTGTAAGAGAACACATTTTTGCCTCCTTCCTTGGATGTATCATAAGAGGACAGTTTAGCCCCTGAAGTTGGATTGTCTGGGTGTACGTAAATCCCATTGATCACCACATAATAGCTGTGAGACCCTGGGGAAGTTATTCAACCTCTCTAATCCTCTCCTCTGCCCCTCTGGAAACAGAGAACCTAGAAATAGTCCTTGTGCCTTAAGAGTTGTTAGGCACATCAAGTAAAACCAGCTGCTTAGAAATGTTTGACATTTCACCTTCCAGGAGCAGCTTAGCTCAGTGGATGAGTGTTTGTGTTTATTTTGCTAGTGAACGTTTCCTTTGAGCAAGGAGGTATCTGGACCCCACACCCAAACTTTAAAACAATTATAGCTATTCTTGTCTTCTCTTCCCATCCCATTCCTATTCCTAGGAGCCCAATTTTTGTAAAACAGCTACACTCACTCTCCTATCATTGCATACCACCCTTCCCTTCCCTTCCCTTCCCCTCCTCTCCCCTCCCCCTCCCCTCATCTTTGTCTTCCCTTCCCTTCCCTTCCCCTCCTCTCCCCTCCCCCTCCCCTCATCTTTGTCTTCCCTTCCTTCCCCTTCTCTCTTCCCTTCTTTCCCCTCCTGAGAAACCCTGGAATGAAGTTTTCCAGGTATGCTTTAGAATAAAATAAGTAGCTGCGCTGCCTGAACAGGACCACTGAACCACACTGGCAGCTACTGAAAGATGAAGATGCTGGAAAGCAATTTTTACTAGTACACTAGCCCCCCATTTCCACACCCTATATATACTGTGCTTTTTCTATGTATATGTCCTTAAGATAAAGTTTAATTTATAAATTAGACACAGTAAGAGAATAGCAACAGTAAAATCAAATAATTATAACAAGATACAATAATAAAAATTTACTCAAAACTTGTGAATTGTTTATTTCTGGAATTTTCACTTAATATTTTTGGACCAAAGATGACCTTTGGTAACTGAAACTGGGGGAAGTGAAACTGCACATTACAGAGACTACTGTAAAAATTCTTATTTCTCTAACCAAACAGGTTCATTCACAATAACTCTGCCCTCTAAGTAATATTTCTGCAGCAGTTGTTAATGGCAAAGGTTTTTGCTTTGTTTGTTTGTTTAGTAATATGGAGAAAAAGTTCTACCATTCCAGAAAATATCTTCAAGATACAGGACAAATGAGATATACTACAGAAAGATAAAGCTAACTTTTCCTGTCTCATCTAGATAGTATGAATAATAGAAATACTAAAAGCTAACAATTATTGAGCATGTACTAGGTACCTTAAACAATAGATGACATTGATCTTAGATCAAATAATCCTTACAAAAACTTTGGAAGCTCAAGTTAAATTTGTTATTGTAGAAAAATAAAACAATCAGTTTCTTCTGTATTTAACAATAGTCATTTGTTACATATTTTTCAAAGATGTTTCCATAGCAATGGAAATAACATATTTATTACCAGATGATTAAGGTAACACAGAGGCCCTACATCTTGATAAGTGCTTTTCCGAATTATCTTCTCTAATCCTTGCAATATCTCCACTGCACAGATAAGGAAATCGGCACAGGCTGCCATGCAGATAAGGAAACTGGAGCTCTTTGTGGATCTGAACTCAGATCTGGCTCGAGGCTAACTTCCTAATCACTCTAGGACTACCCTCTCCTTTTAGTCTCATTAGATTGGATAATATCAATGAAGGTGCATCCTTAATCTCTGAAAGCTCTTCAAGGGTGGTAACAGTTCTTTCTCCCTGCTCCTGCCCTCACAGCTGGCAAAAATCCTCCCTGAGTCAGATCCATTTTACTCAAGTTATAGGGAACCAACATAGAAGCCCACAGTCTTGGACTGGCACGTGAGTGTTGCAGAGTCACAGGGAAGGAGAAAGTTTAGGTGCAAAAAACCACCTCAGAAATATACAAAGCAATGACAAATACTAAATGTTTATGGACATAGAGAAAGTTCACCAGAATGGGAAGGTTTTGGCAGTCAAGAACAGCCACATCCCAAAACACGGAGGGAATTTTTCTGAATGTGCCTCCAAAAATCAAAGGAGAATATGGTATTTTAAAAGACTTCATGTCCAAGGAGGAAGCAGAGGGGAATCCTGTCCTGGCTAGAACATGCAGCCCCTTCCTGCTTTGGAGCTCCAGGAGGAGGCCTTTATGAAACAACAAGCATGGCCATGCCTGAGACACAAAGAAGCCCAAAGCAAACATTTTCCAGCACCATACAAACATTTCCAAGTCTGCATCAGGAATCTGAAATTCAGGAGGTGCCTGCCTCTCCTGAGGCTGCTGTGTGCTCTGGGACACTAAGAAACTCACACTGAACAGGAAGGCCAGGCTGCTCAGCCAGCAGGGAAAGAGACCAACTCATAACTCCAGGGGAGTTTTTCTGTCACTGTTTATGTATAACAGAAGAGAAATATCCCGTCCTGGGACAGTGGGAATGCACAAATGCAAACAAGGCGGTCTCGTGAAACACCAGGCTGGCGTGAAGAACATGCACACACTGACCCTAATGCCACAGGGAAGCCATGGCCCATCCACTCTGAGCAGTGAGCACAGCCGGGAAGGGTTTTCAGCACTGAAGCCAGAGGCAGGAAAACCTGAAATCTACCTGGGGCAAGAAGAAAGTACATAACAGACACTTATAGATTATTCCCTGCTCTGCTTGGTACCTTCCTGGGGCTGATGATGACCCCAACATTAAGCTGACTAGAAAGCTCTATTGCCCTCCCCTCCCTTCCCTTCACTAAGCCCCTTCTTTCCCAGGCCTGAACACTGCTCCTGTGAACCGCTAGCTGGAAGGGATCCTCCCCCTCCAACAGACTTCAGAATGCCAATCGAAGGCCTGCTTGACTTCTGAGTTGGCCTGTGGCCTAGAATTCCTTGTTGCCAGCCCCACCTTGCAGACTGGGCACGCTGAAATGCCAGGCCTGAACTTGCTACACCCTTTGGACACTCTATCTAGGACCACCCAGCTGCCTACACAGAGGCCAACTTCTATATGCAGGTTAAGTGCTCCAAAGCCGCATTCCTCCTAACAAGGGCCGTGTTTCTGCCCTGTCCCAGCCTCCTCTTGCTTGCAAAGGGCTCTGTGTTGCTGGGGTCTAGCAAGCCTCCTAAGACTCAGCGTTTCCTGCTTTCTGGTGTACCAAACTGGGAAACAGGCCCAAGTCACATCCATTCCAACCCAAGGGCTCTCAGAGAAGATGATTCCACTCTGGATAACAAAATGGGGTGTGGGGAACACTCCAGTCTCTTGGTGTCTCATACATACTCCCAAATTTATTTCTTCCAGAAAAATCTCCAAAGCAACCCTCCATAAATCAGGAATCTCTGTAATATTTAGGTAACGAGTACCCTCCTGTGCCATAGAGACAACTAGAGGAAAGAGCAAGTACTACTAGCACAATCTGATTTGAGAGGAGCAAAAAGACAGGAAAGGTGAGTGGTGCAAGTTCACAGCTAAATACCAGTTTTCTCTCATCAAAAGTCCAAAGTGTGATCAAGTTTCAAAAATAGGTGATTTAGCCAGGTGCAGTATACACGCCTATTATAATCTCAACTACTCTAGAGGCCAAGGCAGGAGGATAGCAAGTTTCAGGCCAGCCTGGGCAATTTAGCCAGATCCTGTCTCAAAATAAATAAATGAGTGAATAAAAGAAAAAAAAGGAAAACAGGCCAGAGTTGTATCTTAGGGTAGAGAGATACTTCCCTGAAATAGGAGTGTGTGTGTACGTGGGTGTGTGTGTATGTAACTTAAGCGAGAGTGTAACTCAGTGGTACAGCAGTTGCCTAGCATGTGCAAAGCCCTGGATTTGAGCCCCAGCACTGCAAAAAACAAAAACAAAACAAAGCAAAAATACCCACATATATGTGTAATTTTAAAAAATCATCATGCTGTGGAAAGATGATCTCCATCAGAGAAGCCAAAAAACTTTCAAGGTATGAAGTGTGGCTATCTTGAATGAAAACTAAAATTATGAAAGATAGCCCAAGTGATTGTTGTTGCTATTAGCTGGCCAACAGCCTCTCTTCTACACTGGCTTATTTTATTAAAAAAAACCCCAGGAAAGTGTGTGTGTTGGAACTACGCTTAGGCTCTCTGCACGTGGGATGACGGTCTCAGCTTCTTCTGAAAATTGGCAATGAGTCAAGAGCAAATTCCCAAGTGGTCAGAGTGATTTCACAACATTGGGCCACTCTTTCTCATCTTTCCAAGTTCCTTACTTCCTTGGATACATGCTCTCAGGGTCAGATCCGGAACTGAAGTCCCAGGTCAGTTACTTTCTGTATCAATCTCATGAAGTGACTCAATTCTTCCTTCGTACTCAAAACAGTGGTGGTGATAGGGACTAGCTAATTCAAAGAACAGCATGAGAACAGGTGAGATTATATATACATGAAGCTTCTTGGGAAAATGTGGCATGTTGTAAAAATGTCCCGTCCCTTGGAAGAACTTCGGGACCATCCAGTATAGGGGTAGGTGCATTTTCTAAGTGCAAATAGTTATAGCTGGTATTACAGTAGATTTCCATGGCCTATTTGTAAGCAACCATTCCTACTTAACTATGAGCTCCTTATGCATGGTAAATGGTCTTGTTTATCATGTATAGCCTCAGGGCCTGGCATTAGCAGGTAGTCGGTGTTTGTTGAATGAGTGAAATCATAAATCTATTTAGATTTATTTGAGATTATTTAAGATGGTTTAGGGGTTTGGTAGAAAAGTACATTTAAATTTATAAGCTATGGTACAGAAAAAAGTAAGTTAATTTTTTTACCCTGAGTATGTATATCATATATATATATATATATATATATATAAAAAACACAGAATTTACTATATGAAAAATTTAACAAAGCATTTGGTCATGTATTTTAGAAGTTTGCTAAGTCCTCATTTCCACATGGAGAAAGCTGTTACATATGGAACAAGTGATTGATTAGTTGGCCTAAGTGATTGAAAGAAAGGCGGAGAACACCTCACATTATTCCATTTTTTTGGTCACAAGTGAAATGATGAAATGTGACCTTTATTCGTCGGGTTAAACCTATGTTTCCACACTGTTCATCATACTACCACCCATATATGCTAAAGGTAATAATACATTTTCCAAGGAAAAATGAACTGGCTAAAGAATTGTTCTTTAACTGAGTTCTACTCAAATTGTCACCAAATGAAGTATAAGCTCATTCATTCTCTCCTCTCTCTCCTTCCCCTTCTCTCTCTCTCCCTCTCTTCCTCTCCCTCTCTCCCTTCAAATGGGTCACTCAGAGAAAAAGCAGTTAAAAACAATCACTTTACATTTAATGAACAGCATCAGAACTTTTATCTGCTCAGTGTATTAAAAAGTGTATCATAAAGTCCTTATGATAGTGGACTGTGTGGTTTACTGTTAGGGGAGTCATAATGTATGGTGAAAGATGGATTCAAGCAGTCAGGAATATTTTGTTCCTGTTCACTTGCAATGAATAGAAATTGACATCATAACAAGTGGATGTTCTATTTAACTACCCACAGATGATATGTAAAGAGTAATTATAATTTCTTGGCTTATTTTATTATTGATATGATGGTAGAAGAACACCGATATCATTCTTCAAAGATATAGTTGAAAAGAGGAATTCAGTTATAAGGCAATAACTACAGTGGTAATAACAATATTAATAGGACTTAAATTCCTCAGTTCTTAGGTAAATCAGGGTCTAATCCAAAGGTATAAAACAAGATACAAATATCACAGGAAGATGTGTTGAGTTAGGAGAGGATGGAGTTCAACAGACAGAATCTTGTGCATTCTTATCCAAATGTTAACTCTATCACTGGGAGAGGGCCAGGGGAGAGGAGCAGAGGATTTAGCCCCAGAATCACCTCCAATTTATGCCTTCAAGATTGGACTATAGAAAAGTAAATACCAGCATTTCTGCAAATTACAGCTGCTTTATGGTATTGAGATAGCAGATGGTCTCTTAGGAAAACTAGGGTTGTGAAATTTAGAGTTTGAATATCATGGGTCATCTGCTTATGTGTTTGTTTGTGCTGTACAGACCTGCCAATCAACATAGTTCCCAAATCCACCCCCAAAGTTTAAAGCCCACCTTGGTAGAATGTCAGCTTCCTCTGATTTCCCTTTATGAAGAGGCAGTGGGATAATATCTTCAAGGACATAGACAATATAACAGCCAAAACTGAGGGTGAAGTAACAAACCCCCAAATGTATTCAACAGCATAAGTAAGAAGATGTAAGTCCCATAAGACCAATGGAGGCAAGCTGTTAATCACACTTATCACTAGCACCTCTATAAACCAACTACACATCCAAAGGAGACAGCTGAGGAGCTCTCAGGGTCTACAGGAACATGCTGAGGGGGCTCACATGCATCAGTGGGACACTTACATCAAGGAATAAGCATTTGCATCCTTCTTTTATTGCACCCAGCCTGATGAGAACAGCATCTTGGGAGACCTCATTGCCCAGGAGGCAGTTTTTCAAGAGCAGTGGAGAGAGAGTGACCAAGCAAAAGAGGTATTTATTGACTACACATGTGGTGTTCTGAACACAGCAAACCAAGCTGGATTGAGAATGAAGACCTCAATGCCCACCTGCCGAGTCCCACTTTAGAAACCTGTCAAGGTAGTCTGCACCCTGTACTTGAAGGCCAGACCAGCCTGCAGGCACACTCTATTTTCTGACTCCTACGGGACATGTGGAGTTGTACCCATAAGGGCAATGACAGTTCATACAGACTAAAAGGCTTAGGGCTGCCCGGTACTCTGGCTGTCTCTCCTGTTCTTGTAGGACTGAGAAAGTCTCTATGCAACCTTCCCAGTGCATGGGTGTGCTAGTATCCCCTGTTGCTGCTCCACCCAACCTTCCTCCTTGCACCCATATAGGCACATACACACATAAGTGACTGTTCACACTTTTTTGCATTTTAATAAGCTACTTTCCTTTTAGATTTGAATTTACTCTGCTACTAGCAACTTATAACAGATTCATAATTAAATATCTGCAATAAACTGTGGTTTCACAATGTTCTGCTCATTTTGGCACAATGGAAATTCCCTTTGGAAAGATCATATAGGTGGTGCTAATAAATTTCTGGGAACAGCTTTCTATAGATCAATGCAATGAGCAGGGGAGAAGGATCCAAATGAACTGCTTCCATCACAGAATTAAAAGAGCATACCATGTATCCCCCCGAGTATTCAGCTAATGTTTTAAATGGCTGTCAAGTAACTTTTGAAGGCCAGAATTTGGTAAACCCCAAGCATGCATTCTTATGGCATTTTTTGGCCTAACTTGATAGATTGATTCTGAAAACATACACTAATTTTTAAAATGTAAAACAGACCCACTTGTTCTAGGGCCTGCACAAACAGAGGAGTAGGAGAGTGGAAACAGCATAAACAATGTTGTTTATATCCAAAGCCTGAGAAAACTGCTGCACTTTCCTTCAAAATTGCAGGAAATATCAGAGTAACCCTCACCCATTAAGGTGGAATCAGAACCATATTTTCCACAGGAATGGATACCGGTTTTCAGATATATTGACATTAAAGGATCTCAAAGCATAAGCACAATTAATAAAGGATAGGTTCCCCTCTAACCTGCAGTTGGAAGGGCAGAAAATTCCAGCAACAAACAAGGCTGAAAAGTTAAAATTAAGTGAAACCAAACCGAGTACAATGGCTGATGTGAGAAACACTTAACACTCCCATTCTTCCCACTTCTGCTTCACCTTGGACCTCACGTGCAGACACAGAGATGGCTCCTATAGTTGTGCAACTTAAGGGGCAAGGACTGCATGGAGAGTGGCTGGCTTTCTGCCTTGGAGCCCCTAAAGTTTTGTAACCCTGTTGGACGACACCTACTTTATTCCATTTTTTCATCAGTTGCCTTCCTTAATACATTTTTCCATTTTTTTTCTTGTTGTAACAAAAATATATTTAAAAGCAAGCAACAGGAAGCTTTTGCTTGGGAAGTTGAGGTTTAAGCACTCAGTGGCAAACAATGAACGGGAGAGATAAAGATGCAACGCAAATGGTAGAGAACAGACCTTTGCTAGTTTCCTGCCAAAGTTGACTTGTGAGCATGTGTGAAGCCACGATATGGACTAACAGTGCTATTTTGCTTTTATTTACTCCAATTTATTTGTTCCTGTGAGAACCTCTATAAAAACAAAGTGTGGGGACAAACAATGGAAGGCTTACCATCTCCTCCTTGCCAAGGCTTTTATTTTACACATTATCAAATGTTTTCATCAGGGGAGCTCAGTCCATTCATTCAACTCTGTGAATCACAACCCAGATCATATGGCATGGGTGGGGGTGGGGTGCATTGCCTATCACTGAAGGAAAGAGAAAGACAGGTAGAAAGACGGCAATATAGAAAAAAAGAAAGGAAGAAAGAGAGAGATGTCTCCCTGTCACCCATCTTTTTTCTTTGATACTTTAAAAACAAACTTATGGCATTTTATAACACTTGACAATGGCCATCATGTCCCAAAACACTCAAGTTAGCTAAAACTTTTCTTAAAAAGTAAACTGCTTGTAAGCCCATAAGATAATTTTATCACCACTCCCTCTTTTGGCCCCCTTCCCTCAACAGGTATCCAAGTCAAAGGAGAGCTCTTGAGTTGGGGGTTTGTTTGACCTAGGTCACACAAAGGTCAAGCTTTTCACCGGTTGTTAACACAAAGCTTCCAGCCAACCCACCCTCCAAATCCGGCTACCCAGTCTGTTTCCATCTGCAAATGCGCTATGCACATTGGATTTTTCTCAGTTTTGCAGAAACTAACAATCCCTTCACTGTGAAGTGGTCTCAGTGACAAATAAATAGGTCAAACACTCTTCGGTGAAACTGTAGACGCTGAATTCACCAAATATGGAAATGTAATGGATTTTGACTTTTTCATTTTTAAAAAGGCTTTTTAAAGTGTTATTTTAAAACCAGTTGAACAGATTGCTTTATTCCTTTATTGAACTTCAAGGACTGCTGTCTTTTAAGCAGTTTTATGCAATCCAAACTGTATTCTTGCCTCTCTCAAAGAGATCAATATTTATTCAGATTGATTTTTAAGATTTACATGTGAAAAATAGATAAAATTGGATCAAATATAAACCAAAACTAATTCTGTCAACTCCCATGAAAGTCAATAAAGCCAAAATAAATTTAGCAGATTTCATCTACCTGCATTTGAGAATTGTTTTACTTCATTATTTCTTATAAACTTACTGAGCAGAAATTTGCTTAACTCTTACCCAAGCTTCCCTTACTGAAACAATAAGACCCTCTATGGAATATTTTGCACTTGAATATTATCACCAGGATAGCATATGGCAAACTAGCAGTAGGCAGTTTATCTTCATGCTCTTTGTAAGCTAAAATTAGCACAATGCTTTTCCAGCACTCTACACTTGACTTGGACCACAGTATATTCTGTACAGTGCTATGCTTGTTCCACATCCTGCTAGCTTCCAATATTTAAGCAAATTGGTTGAAGTCTTATATTAACAATTGCGGATGCATTTTAGTGCAATATAACTCCAAAGTAATGCTAGCGATAAACATAAACCTACTCTATGAGGAATCAACCTGAAAAATCTTCCTTCATTTGCCTTCTAAACTATCTTAGTGTTTCAACTACAAAGTAGTTCAAATGTTTATAGAGGCTAATTGTACCAAGTGGAATATTTATAAGGTTCCAGAAGTAAGACACAATTATTTTCTTAAACAACGAAGGCTTATTTTTATGCTTGTTTACCATATTCAGCTTTTCTTAGTAATATGTCCTTGATACTAAAAATGTATTGTTGCTAAGAATTAAGCATGCACTCTCCGAGGATTAAATGAAGGTGATCTGCCAATGGAAAGAGCTTACTCTTTAAACAGGAAGGCAGCTACTGGCTAGCTCTTTGAAAGGATTACAACACAAACAATGATTTTAGAAACAATGGAAGAGGTTCAAATAATACATCCCTTTTAGTTGGCCTGTAGCAGTGTAATCTTCTCATCAAATAGTTAAAGACAAAAATACCTCAGGAAGAATTAACTTTGGAAACACAAGATTGACAGGTAAGCCACAGAAGTATATTTACATTAGGAAGATAGAGCACCTCCATCCCCTATACCCCTACTCCCACTTTTAAGGCTCTTTATTAAGACAGATGTTATATTAACAAGATTCTGCTGGCATTTTCTCTAACAAACATCAGACTGAAGTTTCTATTACTCCTGCATGCTATGTCAAATATATTCAGCTTATTAGAAGATTAGTTCTAAGATGAAAAACAAATGCAGATTTTATTAGATTTTTTAAAATCTTCATCATTTCTTGAAGAAGAAAAAGTGAAAAGGTAAGTTCTCAAAAACTCATCGCATAGCTGACCAAGTCATTTTATTCACAGAAGTATACATTTTGCCAAAGGAAACAAAAAACCTCCATAACCCATATAAGGTAATTTCATACATGATCTAACTAATAAGATATTGAAAACATGAGGTAATGTATTAATCTTCTATCCTGTCACTCCCAACCTATACCCCTCCTCCCACATAAAGTATATTGGGGGAGAAATCAGAATACAAATACTTAAATAGGCAAATCACTTGAAAATTTCTATAATAACCACACAAAGCAATTTATATTCCACATCTTATCAAAAGGCTGATAATCCATTTAAATTTTTTCAGCTATATCTATGTGTAAAACAATTAACTCTGTAATACTACTTTGTAGCCAGATATTCAGAGAATTCACATATTGGAGATGACTTGAATTTTTTGATTGCTATTATGAATGCTAAGTCCTAGATTCAGAATTTCTCTTCATTGACCATGAAATTATGTGGAGTTTATTGACCTTCTGCAAATTTCAATCTTTATGTAAAACGTTTCTTCAATGTTCTTCATTCTACCTACATTTGGAAGTAAAGTTTCAAACTGGTTCTTAGAATTTCAGTATTTCAAAATTAAAGAAAAATATTTCCATTACCTAGACCAACTTATTTTATTTACAGAAGAAATTTCATCCCAGCAAATTTCTGTGATTTGTCCAACCTAGAGAACATGGAGCTTGAACTCCAAGGACAGCAGTCTTCAAAGTCTACCACATAGGCACTTAGAAAGACTTAAAATTTCACAGAATGAAATGCACATAAACAAATATTTAAAATAGAAATTGATCACTGTGAGCTAATCCTCACAGAGTCATGAACAACTGTATTTTCTTGATGTTTCAGAATTTATTTATTTATATTTATTTATTTTTTGGTACGGGAGATCAAACTTGGGACTTCCTGCTTGGGAGGCAGGCAGCGGAACCACTGACCTAAATCCTCGGCCCTATCAGAATTATTTTAAAGATACTACAATAAATGGTTCAGATATTTGATGGGGAATATAGGTAGCACTGAAATAACTTTCTCTTCAGAAACCCATGGATTCTTATTCTTTTTTTTTACTGAGGAGCAATAAATGCTAATAGATACACATATGTGTATTTACCCATATATATAGACAAAGCAAGTATGGCAAAATGTTAACCATGGTTAAAATGGAATGATGAGGGATGAGCATTTATTGTATTATTCATTTTATTTTTCTATACGTATAAAACATTCATAATAAAAAATTAAGAAAATATTAAATAATAAAAGGATCTAAAATGGATCTAAATGCAATACTCCATGAATCTTGCCCTATACTTTTAGTTTTCCATGTAACGTGGTAGGTCAGGTGTGAAGAAGGTTCCTCAACATTCTAACTGTACGGTAAATCAATGGAGCAATCATTGTCACAAGTATAATAAATTTCTCCCTTTAAAAAGAGTGGGACCATGTTGGGTTTGTTAAGAAACCAAATGTACTCCCTTGGAATGGGATGCGTTTTCAGCTAATACCAAAATATCAGGCATTAATGTAGTTGAAAGAAATAGTAAAGCTGATTTACTATAAACAAAAGAAAAGTTCCTTATAGATCTAATTTTGCATCCCCATAACCTTCCATAATCAAACTTCTCTATTCACTCTTAATAGGCAAGAGATATCTGGAGCTTTATTTTATCAACTAAGGTTGCCATAAATCTAGTCTCATATATATATATATACATATATATGTTAATGTTTATCTGTAATACTAAGCACTGATTTCCTATATCTTAAAATTTACCACTAAACATTGCATCCTGAAATTCAAAGGGTCAATACTATCCAATAGCTTCATCAAAGACCAAAGATTATTGTGACAAAATAATTTGCCCATCACTGGGCAAATTCATTTCCCATCCTAACTTGGCTCCTGTGAAGAAATTCCACCAGAACCCCTGAGGACTCTCAACCATAACCCAATCTGACAGTCACAAAGGAGTAAGCCATTTGATATGTCACCTTGCCCGATACCACAAACTTCACTTTCTCACTCTTTAATATGTGGTGTAAAAGGAACATGAGCAACTGTCTAAAAGGAATCCAGTGGATCAAAGCCTTGTAGTAAGAACTTCTTCAGTCCAAATCTTTTCCTAATCAGTCTCTTTCTCATCATCGCCTTCCAGGTAAAAGGGATGGACAGGGAGGTACTTGAGCATGATGGACAATTGCAAAGGAAGGGAGTCCCACATGAGTGGCACTCTCAGTGGCCTCACCAAGTCTAGCATGCTCTCTCTCCTGACACAAAAGGACATTCAGACAAATTTCATGTGAAATGAAGATACATACAAGAATAATACTAGACTCAATGTCTTGTTATGTTACTCATACTCAGAAATTAGCACCTATCCCAAATAGAGTTTCTGTCAACAGAGAAAAATAAGCCAACTGATGATGGTGATAGTGATAGTGACGATGATGATGATGATGATGAAGACAATGACAGCAGCAGCTAACCCACACAATGCTTATCATATGCCAGACCCTGTTCTAAATTCTAAACAGTAACATTTTCAGTGTTCTCAACAACTCTATAAGTACATACTAATATTACCTCCATTTTACAGATGAGTTTAGGCTGTTCCTTTATGCAGGAGGCACTCTATAAATTGAGTGAATGAATTAACAAATGAGCAAATGAAATATAATGCTAATCAGTGCCTGACCATTTCTTTCTAAAGATCCTTCTTAATTTCCTTCTCCTCTCTGTCTAATGAGAAAGCGAACTGTGGAACAAATTTTTAAAAAATTAGACCAGGAAGATTACAGTTAATAGGTTATTTCTTAATCTGGTGCAAGAGTAAGGTGTTGGAGTTGAAAAGTCTGACCAGTTCAGTCCCATCTTTCTCTTCTTTCTCTCATTTACATCCTTACACCCATGTAATTCTCAATATGAAATAGAGTCATGAATATTTGCCACAAAGATGGTGATTAAAACTCACAAACTACAACTAACAAAATAGTTGTTTGTTTAAAAATCTCCTATCATCTAGTATTGTATCTAGCACATAGTAGGTGCTCTATAAATGAATGTGGAGCAACAGAAAATCAGAACAAAAGAGCAACATGGTTTCTGTAATTCCAAACTCATGACTTTCTCGAAAAGGTCCAAATTGTTAATGCCAATCTCAGTAGAAGGAAGGAAGCCAATCTTAGGTAAACACCATTTATTTCTTTAGGTTGCAATTAGAAAAGTTACATCTAACTATATATCCAAATAAATAATAGTGTCAAGCCTATGGAGAAGGAAAACTGAAGGGGACAAAGACAAGCTCGAGATACCAGGTTTAAGAATCAACCCAATGGCTTCCAATCCTTGTACCTGCTCTCTTTCTGCTTCTTTCCCCCAGCATCACAGGTCTCAAACAGAAATGGCAGCATCACTGCTGTCATTTTGCTCTTCTGCAATAGGAACTGGATTAGCACTAGCTGGCTAAAGCTCAACACAGATAAGTCCACGGCAATGCTGATAGGTGGTGGGAAGGAATTTGAGGAAGTGACAAGAAATGCCGCATCATCCACCATAAAGAAAGCTTTCCCACAAAGTGGCCTGGGAGGTGGCTGCATAGCAACTGGTAAGCAGAAAAAGTGCAGATAAACACAGAAGTCTTACAGAGTTAGGATAGAGAGCCAGCCGCAAACAATTCATGCCCTTGCCACATCCTTCAGCAACTACTAGAAAAACATGTAAGACCTCTACTCTGCCACCCCCACACACACATATTTCTCCCTCCTGAAGCTGAGAGGACTCTGAGCTGAGACTCCTAGGTGCCCTTCTACAGACCCATTTCTGCTCATTTCTAAGGTATCAACCACAGCATTACCAGTAACCCTGAGGATGTGTGTGCATGTGCATGTGTGTGTTTTATTTCTAGGTTGCAGGGAAGGATATTGCCATGTCAGAAATAAACTCTTCCTAATTCCTTTTGCCAAGTAATGGGCATCATAATAATCTGCAATGGCATCCATCTTTGCAAAGATTTCCACTGTTCTTTACAAAAGTTTCACAGCAAAGTGGATGTTGGCAAGCAGTTATTCACTAAAGAAATTTACAAGTAAAGAAATAGGTCCTAGCGAAATAAAGTAGAGGTAGTGCATGCCTTCTGCTGTTGTTAGGTTTTAAAGACAGCGAGAAATTCCATTTCTTGATTATATATTGTATAACTTTTTTTTACTTGCATTTAAAAATGTTACCCAAAGAACCCATTCTCATGAAAATGTATCCAAGCCTTGTCTGAGATATTGTCAAAAGGAAATTTTTATTTTGAAAGAGACTACAAGATCAAATATTTTACCAAAAAATGCACTGTATCTTACACCATTAAATAATACTAGTGATTACTTAAAAGGGCAAATTGGGCTCGATCTCAGTTTGTATACCAAGTGAATAAATCCCATCATACCTGTATTCAAAAATTCCTTGCAAAAAACTCTGCCTCAGATTCTGCTATCACAAATTATCCCAAACTTCTATCCAGAGAGAAATTCAAGTTACTCATATTCTAGGTGTTTCAGGGGGGGCATGGTTGTTGGCCAACCATATTTTCATGCAAGGAAGCCAGGGAATTATTTCAGTACAGTTTATTTTTTTTCTCAGAACTCTTTGAAAACACAACAAATAGGAAATGATTAGAATTACATTTACTTACTCACACATATTAGCATTAAATTATTAGTTGTATTAGTGGCTTATATTTACATTAAACTTGCAAATTATATAGGTCCTTATTTTCATTCTCTGAGCATCTTAATTCTTTCCCTGCATGCATATCTAATCTTTGCTTACCTCTTATCACTCCAGGAACCTAGAGTTCTTAATTCCATGGATTTCCATAGGGCAAAAATCTAGGCCACCATTTATGCACAGAAATCGATTCAGCCATCACTACACTATGCATCAAAATAACATTTTAAGAGCAAAAGTTGAAGGCGGTGGCATTGAGCCAAAACATCTCTCCTCAAAGGGAGAATGCAGTGGGATTTTTAAGAGCAAATAGGGGAGGTCACTGTGGCTTAATGCCTTTCTAAGAAATGGGGGATCCTTAATGGCCCAGAATTTCTTGATTCCAATCAAGAGCTTAAGATACTGTGCCCAGAAAAAAGCACAGACTGCTCATCATCCATCCCCCTGCACTTCTGGAGTGTTCCCTGTAAATATTCACTGGGTCAATTTTCTCTCTCTGCTCCTAGTGAGATCGCATTAGCCAATTATATTTTTATGCTTTAATTAAAAACAGAAAGAGGGCCATAAGTCTATTGCATTTCTTTTACAAAATCTCATTTCTGAAACACAATATTATATTAACATGATAGTTTTAAAAGAAACCATCTTACTAAGTATCATAAATCATAAAACATCATGGCCTTTTTCTAGAAGTCTATTCAATCTACTAACTTCACTATTCACAAACCATAACTATGCAAATTTACATTAAAGCTATAAAAAGCTTTTCCCCCATCCTTTTCCCCACAGTCCAAATAAAGGTGAATTAAGAATATCTGGCAAAAGGTATGTATGTTTATGGTCATTTCCCACAGTAAATAGGGTATTTTCCTCTGGGAATAAAACTACTGTTTATAACCCTTATCAGCTCAACAGCAATAGAGCCATCAAGTACAATCTGTAGTGGAAAAAAGTCAAGGTCAACAAGTACTTGCATTTTTGTTTATCTTTAGCTGCAATTGCTACTGACATTCAATTGGGTAATAAACATGAAGTCTATCAAATGTTCCCAATGAACAGATGATCCAAAAGTTATCTCAGTACAAGGCCATTGGTAGGTAATCAAACAATCCTGTTATAACAATTATGATTTGAGTGAATTTATTTATAGAGGCAAACAGCAGTGGACTCTAAATGAATAATGCCATACCATTCCCACCACTGGGGTAATAAAGTGAGTAAGTACAAGAGGACTCCTGCTAGAAATACCCACCAACAATAACAGGCATCCTGATGAGCACAGTACTATCCAGAGAAAAGGCTTTTTCCCTCTTATCTTTTCTATTTAAAGGCAATTTTGTCTAACTCAATACAGCCATATCCTTTACTATGGCAGCCAGGTATCCCGAGCCCAGTTGTCTCTCTCTGCCTGAAAACCAATTCTACGGTTATGTGGGTGTGTGTCTATTTGGAATTGTTGCATTATTCCTTTAAACCAGCATGGTTGCTACATTAGAAAACACTTTATTTTAACTTGAAAAGTGCTAGAATTTGTTCAGTATGTTTAATTCTATAGAGTCAGATAGATATTTGGAATAAAGACCACATCATTCTTTCCAATCCATCATGAAGCTCACTGATATCAACAGGAGTTACGCATTTGGATCCAGGCAGTACATGGCCCCATGCCACATTCGACTTACAGATTAAAAATAGAATCTGTTCCAGTGGCAAAGTAAGACACATTAAACTTTCTGCCTCCATCTGAAAAATGAAAATTAAATCTAAAGGCTGTGACTAGTATCTAAGACGATAACACTGACCCATAGAATGGAAACATATTGCCTCTACTTCAATTATGAAAAATGTCTCAGAAATATTCTTGGAGCCTAAAAGTGAACCTTCCACCTTTTGGGATGCAGTTTTTATTAACATTTTATCATTTAGCAGAGCAAATAATGTTTTCCAAAGCTCATGCCTTTTCTTCCAAGAGCATCAAGAGATCTGAAAACTAAGGGACAATCCTTCTAAAAATACATAAACCCATGTAAAGCCATGTTCTGGGAATGTAGTGAAAACTAAACAAACATTTAAAAAGGAAAGAAAGAAAGAACAAAAAACTACACCAAATTCCCAAATCCTAGACATACAAAATGAAGGACACTAATCTTAAAGACAACTTTCCATGTAGACAAACTAAGTACCAGTTGATAGTAATTTTAGCCAAATAAATACTGTCTTGGCATTTTAAAAAATGCTTCATTTTTTTAACACTCTAGCAAAATGTCAACATAACCTGAGTTGTATTGGCAAGCAAAAGCATATATTATTTCCAACCCTAGATTCTATTAAGGCTAAGACAAATAATTTGAAGATTTTGCATAAAAAAAAAAACTTATCAGCCAGGAAGTAGGAAAGGCTGTAGCACACCAGGCTTAGCATCCACTGGGAGCCCATAAACATGAAGGCCTGTGAAGCAAAACATCTACTCCACCATACTCAGGAAATGTTCATCAATCAGTTGTCAAGCAAAGGGGGAAGTCACCTCATTTTCAGAGCAGTAAACTGATGAAATGAGTCACTGAATTCCCATGATAGTTTGACTAGCCTCTTCCTTTCCACAAAGTCCCTGGTCCTCATGGAGCCAGAACCTTCTCCAAGTGAAAGCAGTACAACAGAGAGGGACAGCAGGACATTTGTGAGCCACTCTCAGGAAAGGGTGGGAAAAGTGTCACTTCTGCCTAGCAAGAGGAGGAGGAGTCACAGTTATTAACTAGTTGCATTTTCTCCAAATCTAGAGAGATGAGACTGCACTTAAGAAGACAACGAGTATGCTGGAAAGGACCCACAGTCCATTCAGCCAGTATTCCGAAACTTTAACATCATCCCAGACCCTCCACCACTCTCAGTCTGGTCCTGTCCTCCCCCTCCCTCTTCCTTAGTTCAGATCCTTAACATATACATACCTGAATAACTATAGGGCTGTCTCCAGCCTTCCTACGCACAGACTCTCCCTTCATTCAGATCTGACCATGCCATAGCTCTGCTGGATTCCCCACTGCTTGCTAAACCAACTCCAAAGTCCCCATAACCCAGGACCTCCTATACTAGGACCCTTTGCAGTTTGCTCCTGCTGTCTCTTTTGCCTCATGCCACACCCTGTCCTCTGTTCATGCTGAGGCACACCCCTAGCCTCCACAGTGTCAGGCCCTCCTTCTCCTCTGGACCTTTACACAAACAGAATTCTTTTCCTCCCGTGCCTTCTTCTCCATATGTCTCAAGTTTCCATCCCTTGGGGAGCCAAATGGCAGATCAATAATAAAAAAAATTTTTTTTTTTCCCCAGAGGCTAACTCTAGGAGACAAGCCATTAGCTAAGAGGGTGACTGCAGTCTGTGTGAAGAAGAACTCACATCTCAGTTCCACTCAGCCTCGATGAGAAAGAGTGCTACAATCCATTAAGAAGGCCTGCCATGGAAAGACCCTGGAGAGGCCACACCTGTGCCAGGTAGTGGCTGCATCTTTGCTAGTTTGTTGGGTACTCCAAAGAGTACTGAGCCTACTCAGAGATTTAACCTACCAGGTGCTGTTTGTTCCTCTACTAAATTGTCAGCTTCTTAATTCCAGAGATGGCTTTTTCCCTCTGAATTCTCGTATCTAGCACAGGGTTAGTGTGCAATGAGCATTGGATTAAACTCATTAAGCTAATGAGACTAAATCTTTTTTATCTCTTTTACCTCTGAGAGTATTCCTCTCATAAGCTTAAAAATCAGCATATCAAACAATACCTTTTATTTGCATCAAATGTTTTCCTTTCACATAAGGGGATATCCTCAGTTCTGGGTGTGGTTATACAAATATTCATCATGCCCAGCCCCTTCCAATTTTATAGGTTGAAGTCATATTCCCTCAGAACTTTCCTTTCTTACAGACTGGCCCCTGAATCTTCCATTCTGGAATCTCAACCCAGCCCTTGAACATCTTTGTTTTAACCAAATCTCTCTGGTTACATCTAATCTGTTTCAGGGGACAATAACTAAAGCAACAAGAGCATTCTCATCTCCATCCCTGGCCCCAAATAGTGCAGGAAAAGTCTGGAAACTGCTGAGTGGAGTTGAATCCCCATAAAATGGTCAGAAGGAATTAGACAAATGGTGTAAGGCCTGCTGGCATTACAAAATGATCAGTACTTTGGATCATATTTAAACAGGCTGTCTGTTTCAACCATGGAAATCAAGATGAGCTTAAATACCAAGAAGTTAGTAATCCTAGCACTTGGGAGGCTGGGTGGGAGGCTTGCCAATAGTTTGAGAGCAGCTGGGGATACATAGTGAGTTCAAGGCCAGCCTGGACTACATAGGGAGACCCTGTCTCAAAAAAACAAAATGAAAGCAAAAACAAAACAGTAACAGAAAAGAATTGACTGAATATGATTCTGTACATCTTGTCAAATCAAGCAATCAAATATTTATCAGTGGTTATTATAGCTGCAGCTTTGTGCTAGGAACTGAAGAAAATTTAAGACTCACATAGATATTGTTGAGGATTTCAGTCCATGCCATCTTACTGGATTTCTTCTGTAACCATGAAGGGAATTTCTTTTAGATCATAATTCCAGTCAAAAGGATTTTTCTGAGTAACTTTCCTGAATGCTGTAAATCTTGTCAAGTAATTCTATTTCACTCTTTGTTTTAGGTATTAGGAAGCTCACAGCCAAATTGACTGGCTACTTCTAGCAACTGTACCTGATCCTATAAAGAGTATATATTCTTTTTTACTAACCCCATGCTTCACCTACTTAGTTTTATGCTATTGAATACTCATACTTTTGTTAATTTCCTTAAATCCTTTCTTAGAATGAGAAGGATAGATATGCCTTTGAAAATTCAACGTACTGACTTAAAAACATTCAATCTATACTTTTTCAGTTTTTCAGTGTTGTGAAAGTGATATATATCCAGTAGAGACTGTAATTCAAGGTTTGATCTTTTCCTGGGTTGGCAGTATGCAGTCTAATACTCTTCTATGGAGTTAGCCAGCAGCAAGGAACCACATCTCCCAGTCAGCCATAAGATCATAGGAGTGAACAACTGGTACTCTACAAGGTGCTGTGTTGCTAATCTATGATGTTTGATGGGTTAGGTGCATTAAAAGCATTTTCTCCTTTCAATATTTTTAAGCTGCAATGGGTATATATGCGTGTAATGTCATCATAATTTAAGGAGTATATGAATATGCTTTTTTTTTTCATTGAGTTTATTGGTACAATTTAGATGTACATTATGATCACATTCATCTTAGGGAATTTGTACCTGTACATGATATTTCTTGGTTCTTATTTTTTTCCCATTCCCCCTCCCTCCCTTCTGCCCCTCTACCTCTCCCTACTTACAAAAGCTTTGTTTCCGTCACTTCATTCTTTTATCATTTCTTTTCTTTCCCTTCTTTCCTCGCCCCCATTTTCCCTTCCCCTTTGAATGTTTTCTTCCTTTTTCACAATATCTGTTATACATTTTAGTCTACATTTATACTTTGTTTCTCACACTAGAGAAACAATTCGGTATTTACACATGTGTGTCCTATATATTTCACTGAAGAGCATGGTCTCAAGGTGCATCCATTTAGCTATAAATGACTCTAGTTTATCTTTCTTTACGGCTGAGTAGTACTCCTATATATATATATATATATTTTTTTTTTTTTTTTTAATCACATCTTTATCCAATCACCAATTGATGGGCATTTGGGCTATTTCCAAGATTTAGCTTTAATCCCAAGGTATCAAAGTAGAAAAAGGATGTCAAGATGCTACCTGTCCTGATTTCATAGGTACATTTTAATAGCAGTACTCAAGGAAAGATTCAAACAAGTGAAATTGTTAAAGAGATAGCATTGATTAAATGCTGATAATCAAACAAGCCTATTAATAAATCAGATATTTTTACATCCATTCTTCAAGTCTCCCTCTTTTAAAAATGTGATGGAAATAAAATTTAACATTTGCTATATGAAGTCATGATCTCTTTTTCTCCTAATATGAAAATAAGTAAAAGGAAATTCTACTTAATTTTTTTTGCTAGGAAATAAAACAAGCTAAGTCTAGGAGGGAATGCATATGGGTTGATATTGGTAAATGGGGGAAAGCCAAAGCTAATTGTACTAATCAGACAGAATGCTTTCAGGTTAAGTAATTATGGAAAATTATCTGCAAGACTGAACTAATCCACAAAGCCAGACATTTGAGCAAAACCCAACCTTACCAACTACACTACTGGGACCAATCAATACAAGAAATAGACAACAAATATATCTCTTTAAGGAAAATGCTTGGCATATATTTACAGTTTGGGTAATTTTTTGCTAGGCCAACAGCCAAAACCTCTACTACTATCCCTAATTAGTGCTAGAATGTATGGGGGGAGAAAGATAAATTCAGGGACAGAGCTAAATATCACAACCCAGGGGATGAAATCATATCTGCTCCTGGGAAGGGCCCAGGACAGACATAAAAGCCCTCTCCTGAGGTAGCCTCCTTACTCTTGCTCCAGGCCCCCACGCTGGAATCCATCCTCAGCCCAGAACCATGATTCCCTCAAGAGACCCTGAAATGCTGCTGCTATCTCTGCCTATCTTTTGTTAGACACCCACTGAGGAACACAGGATGTTTCCCAAGGGTAGGAATAAACAGAACAGGCAATTACATAGCTTGTGCAATTTAAAGTACATCCTCAAAACCATCTACCACTGACTTCCAAAACAGATCCTCACTGAATCTTCCCTTGACTGCTTCTGTTGAAATGCATCGCTGGGAGCCAGGACATGTGAGAGCTCAGCACCTCCTTGCCCTTTGACAGATTTCCACAGGAAATCAGATCTCTGGTACCCAGAAGAAATCAGTCACAAGAGAAGGTAGTGCATTGATAGTTTAAAAATGGGAGAGAGTTCCCAATCCTCTTTAATAAAGAATGATCCTTCAGTGGCTAGACTCCTGTAACTATACAGGAAATAGGATATTCAAAGAGGAAGAATACACAGTCCTTTTTCACAGGTAGACTTCTGAAAAGGGTGGCTCATAATGGCTCCTTTCAACACATGGTAAAATGATAAGAAAACAAAATATCCGAATAGCACAGAAAAGAGTCACTTCCTCAAACCTGGGGGTTTATGGAATACTTCCTGGAGATAACACTTGAACTAAGTTTAGAAGTTCCCAGCCTGGGCTACACAGACCTCCCTCCAACCCAAGGGGCATCTTTGGTCAGAACTGAAGAGATAGATGTAACTGGAAGGGGAAAAATTACATATTTATTCCTATTAACCTTTATTTAGTATTAGCATTTTCTCCATGGATATAGACAAGTAACAAATCGCAGAGATATTAGCAGGGCTTAACTGCTCCCCAAAATCATTTTTATGTATCATAATATAGTTATTACAAATATCTTACATTCTTCATTATTTCAAAATTGCAGTAGGAAGTGGAATTACTGACAAACCTTGTTATTTCACGTAAATTTAACAAAGCCCTTACATTGCTATTATTAAGATTCTTTAAAAATTTTTTTCAATAATGGAATTTCCATATCATTAGTTCCCCATATAATCCTATGTACCATGTACTTTAAGTACATTAATAAAAATACTACTCTGATAAAGTATCCATTTGCTTCACCAGACTGCCAAAGGATTCCTCTTCCTTCCCCAAGATGTCAAGATCTCCTGAAGAAGATAAATATAAGTTGGCAGCCAGGTGACTAATGGTGACAGAAGCAAAGACGATCCCCATGGTTCAGATAGCAGAGTGGACACATTTTGTGTTTTCAGCCAGCATCGCTGACCACATAGTTCACCATAGCTGGGTCATTGGCATGTTGGAAAATAAATACACAGCTCCTTAAGAATACTGAGTATTTAGTGACTGTTTTACTGACAGGTCTTGATGTTCTTGGTAGTAGACACAAACTTTCTGAGGACATGGACAATGATTTTCTCGTTTTTATAGCCTCGTGCAGAGCATCTGACACATAGTAACCATTTAATCCATTTTGATGACTTGACTAGAATGATAAATTTACAATTCTTCCCTTAAATACAACTCCTGATAACACTTAGGCTCATCTACAGAAGAAATTATAATTCTAAACTCTTTTTCTTACCCTTGGGCTATGTTAAATGAATGCTTCCCTAAAATTTACTTCCTCATTCTGCCTTGCCAAGAATGACATCGTGTGAAGAATCCCCACCTGGGACAGTGGATTCTCTCCTCATATATTTTTGTGGATAGAAACTAAAACACATGTTTAAGCTGTGCCAGGCTGTGTGTGGTGGTCCTGGAATGCCCAGGAGAGCCAACTTGAAAAACAAGTTATTGCTTATAGCTTAAAACCCAATGCAGAAGTGAGAGAAGAAGAGAAGGTGTGGTAGAATAAAAGAAAGGCCTTATATGAGAGCTGAATTAACCCACTGCAAATCAAGACCTGGCTTTTTAAAGCTAAGATTACCATTTTTATTATTTACATAAAGCAATAAAGTTCATGTTATTAATTGAGTGTGGACTATATTCTTCTACATATGATGCACTTTCTGCATATGTCTTACAGTTTGGAAAAGAAAGAACTGGGTATTATAAACAATTAACTTCTGGGTCCACTGCAACAGAAAATATATTCCACCCTCCCTTAAATGTTAATGCTTTTCTAGCCAAGGAGCATTCTCTAATTTACAGCAGACTGAGTGAAATTGAAATGTAGATACCTTTTTTAAAAGTTTTCATGCTTCTGGCTGCCCAGCCAAATGAATTGACATAACATTATTATTCATAATGTTTTACCATTACATTTTCATTCATTAAAAATAATGCAGGATTCTTGGGAGACAAAGTAATTAGTTCCAGAATTAGTGTATAATTTTAGAAGTTCTACAAGTCACACTGAAGTCACTCTGAAGCCTTAAAAGCAACAGCAACAAAAAAAATCCAATCTATTACTTGCAGCAGAACCCCAGTATCTGCACAGGTGACAAAGGCAGGTGTCCGTAGCAAATTTTGTGACATCACAGATCAAATCTCCTATTAAATGTAAACCAAAGGGAAAATAGATTTGTGGCTTTAAGACCACACTTAATAAATATCATATCTTTTGAGTTTCAAAAATGAGAGTATATAAATTGATAAAAAAAATCCAGACCATGAATTCACACATACATAAAAATGAACAATCAAATAAGAAATGACCCTGTTGACTAATGTCCTGTCTTTTTGAATTGAGGGTCAGACCTATTCAAACCCAATAACAGGAGGATGAAATCAGTAAAGGTCAGTCAAAGACAAGCTGAAACTCCAACTGTCTAGCTGACCTTCAGAGCTTGTGACAAATTGCTATCAGTCAATGTCAACTAATGACAGGAGCTCTTTGGCTAATCAATTGTTCTAAAAATGATCAAGAAAACTACTCACAGGACAGCTCATTTTCACATCAATGCCTGTGAAGTATGAAAAGCTCATTTTTTGAGTTTTTAATAAGCTCATAAGTAAAGCAGTTACTTGGTAACAGAGGTCACCTTACAGAAAAAGACAGAACCTTTGTCTGTCTTTTACATATTCTTTTATTACCATATTATAGTAAAAATATGCCATGGATATGCCAGAGGGCTCCATAATAAAGTAGGCAACACTTCATCCACTTTGAGATAGATACTTTTTGTGTTACAAAGAAATGTATTTAGCTGTAAATAATTTCAAAAGCATTATTTGGTTGCTTAAGATAGAACAATGATCTCAAGTTTACTAGTAAGAGAAGATGCACGTTCAATGAAAATGCTGACGGCCAAGTTCATGCCTTAAAATACACAGCTACTACCCTCAGATGATGAGCTTATTTTTCTTTAAGGTGACCTGCTTTCATGGTGCTGGAAATCAAGCGTTGTTACTCATATTTGGTGAGTCAATAAAAGGGAAGGTGAGTACATTACAAGATGTTCTTGGGAAAACTGCTCTCTGTCCAAACATCTAATTCAACATGCTTGATAAGTTAATAATACAGACCTTTTGATATGAGGGGTTTGGGAAATATAATAACTTCCCCTTTCTCTTTTTACACCTGATTTTTCCCACCAGGAAATCATTTTCCTATTCTGCCTGCCACCACATACAAAGGCCACATTTTAATTTGCAGTCCAACATGAAACATAACCAAAGTAACACATAGGGCTGCAGTGGTGTAAGGGCCACAGCCTGTGGTCACAATTATATTTCACTTTTCCCTTTTCACAAAAGTGTGTTAGTCAAAAGACATTACAGTGTTATTGAAATATAAGAAGTCCAGAGAGAGATACAAAGCTTAAGAAACAAATGAGAACAAATATGAATCAAGTGAGCCACTTGACTAATAGGCAAATGAAGCAAAATAAAATAAAGCAAAATAACAATTTTTAATACTTTTCTTCATTTTCAAAGTTCTTAAGTTATTATAAATATTTTGTTTTTAAAATCTGTTGGAATTTTTTAAAAAAGAAAACTATTTCTAAACAAGCAGTATTAACTTTGGGTTTTCATGTGAAAAACTGCAAACAGACAGCAGTTTCAGATTTCAACCTAAACCTGAGTTGCTGCGGTAGTTTTTCAAATTAAAATATCTTCTGTGGCCTCGACCACTCTTAAGTTGTCCATAGGAAAGAAATAAAGGAGGGAGGGCAACACTTAAGCCCAGCCATAATTGGAAGTATGTGAAAAATGAAGTGTCAGTTTGGTCAATAAAGGGCAAAGGTCAAGGGGAGCCTGAGCCCAAACTCTGTGCGAAATGTGCTCATTAAGACATCCAATCAGAGTGTTCCTTCCCACCTATCCCATTATTCATCAGACAGCTGACTGTTTCAAATGCCTGGGTTCAGGCTGTTATTACTTTTCTTCTTCATGTAAAAAGGCGAGCTGGTATATAAATCGCTGCTCAGTCATCTGGAACACAATGTGGCCCTTCCCCACCTCCCTCCCTGGTCGCTCCCCACCCCCTCTCAGGCAGCTCTGCCTGCTGGCTTCCCAGGTCTGGAACAACTGCCTTGAGAGTCCCCTCAATAATACATGGGACTGCCTTCTGCCTATAGGTTGCCTGGACTCATACAAAAGCTGGCGTGGAGGGGGTGGGGCAGTGGGAGGCTTTGCAACTATTGATACATTATTATAACGAAATAGCAGTGCTTTTCAATTATTCTTCTTTAAAGAAACATGCTGGGTTTGCTTTTTTTCTCCCCCAGTGGTACTATTGTTGATATGAGTCCTGCCTCTAAAAGGAGAAGTTCAGTGGGTTTTAGAGGTTCCAGTAACAACTTTTAGGGTTGAAATGTTTCACATCAAATTCCAAGGTCAAAATTATATTTTTTCTTTGTCCTTACAAAAGAGGAAACTAAGATGAGCTTTTAAGAGGGAAATGTTCTGCGAGAGAAATATCCTGACTTGTTTTCTACGCTCTTATTCTTAATTAGATCACTCTTTGAGTGAAGTGATATAGGCTCTTAGTACATAATACAATTAATCATATCAATCATCATGTTCCTTTTGTAAATAGCTCAATCATCATTCTACTTAGCACACAAAACTAGGTTCTCTCTCCCCCAGCAGAGTCTAACCACCTCTGAGTCTCAGCTGATTCTCTTATTCAAGGCCATGTACCCAGGACAGAGTATAGTACCAGGCCTAGTACAGACATCTAACTGGGCAAGAGTGATCAAACTGGTAACAGAAAAAATGTCTGGTGACATTGGTAACAGAAAAAGTGACAGGTGATCTGGTTTTCTATTCCTAAGCCACATGAAAGAATGCCCATCACAAGGGATGTGGTCCCTTGGAGCCCAGGCTGTGGAGTCAGACTACAGCGTTTCAAGTCTCAACTGGACAACCACCCAGCAGGTGGCCTTGGGCAAGTCTTTCAGCCACTCTGATCCTCCATAACCTTGGTTCACAGAGTGAGGGGATGAAAATAGCCACACTGACTGACAGCGCTTCGTGTCCTCTTTTAATATTTTATCATTATCACTTATTCACTCTCTAGACTTTGCATGAAATGCAGAGATGGGCCCAAACTCAAACTGTGGCCAATCGCAGCAAAGCTGCTTGCAAGGCACAGAGTGGCTGTAGCAGTTCCTGAGCAGAAATGGGAATCTGGAGGAAAGAGGCACTAGGCTTGCTTAACGTTCTCTTGCTCTAAACATACACCATAGGATAAAAAAGAACTACACACTTCTCTGCCAAAGTTCACCTCATATTACCAGACATTACTTGTGAGTCCAAGACCGCCTCTCCCAAAGCAGTTGCAAAGCCAGGGACCAAGATCCCAGGGTTCACTCTGACAGCTACTCTCCAGTATTTCCAAACTACTTGCTTTTCTCCTGCATAATGGGAAAGCAGCAAATAATTGAGAGGAAGAAAACAAGGATTTAACATAATAACTTTGGAAATGCTTTGAGGAAGTTAAAACAGTAGACAAAATCAATGTTGTAGCAACAGCAGAATCCCCAACCAAATTCAAATGTGAAGCCTCCCTCTTAAATGCCAATTTAAAGGGGCTTCACTGTTAAAGAATCAATTTCCTGCAAGGTGCCACAAGTGTTACTATTAAATGAAAGTAGATGACATAGGAAGAGTTGCCAGGATGAATAATTTTAGGTGTTGGAAGGATATATTATGTAAATCATGAATAAATATTAAGTCCCTGAATAATAATATCTTTGGTGTTCTCTTAATTATATACTTTATGGACATTCTCTTTTAGTATGCCCAGAATTGGATTTTTATTTCATTTTTTATGCTTATGTAAAAATTTGTTCTAAAACTATTTCATCAATCACAACAGCCACTAAAACAGCCACTAATTTGGAAAATTATCAGGTACTCTAAATTCCCAAATTCACTAGAACTGCAACCAGGAACTATTACCGTCTTTTGAAATCCATCAAAACATTAAATTTTTCCTGGATGACTTATTTTATTTACTTTGAAAGTTCAAAAGAATAGGACTCAGTTGAGATATATGTAGCCTGATATATGTCTACACTGTGCAGCTGGTAGGCTATTTAACAGATGGCCAAAGCCTACAGGATTTCTTTCTTTCTTTCCTTTTCTTTACTTTTTTGTACCACAGGTGCCATAATGAAGTGGTGAAAATTGAAAAGAAATGAGTAAAAAGAAATGTAGCACAAATAATACAGTAGAGAAAGTTTTAAAATATGTATTACTCCTGTCTGTGGGGGAAACACCTCTTTGGATATGTTCTTGACAGATTGAGTTATTTCTGTCTATTGGGTATGTATAAAGACATATTTATGGATTTATAAATCTTTTGAAGAGGGCTGTTATTTACCCAGTTGACTAAAATGGACTCAAACTGTGTAAATAACTATTTAGGACATGTACTCTGGGCCAAATGCTGGCACAGCTTACACGTCCAGGCCTGCCAGAAAAGGCAGACAGGGAAAACATGGAAAAGCCACTGTGCACAGTTAATCTGAAGGCTGCACAAAAACTCAGCTCCACAGGTCTCAGGGATGAAAAACGAGGTTTAGAAGGGTCGTGTTTGGCATGGAAATGTGCATAAATTTTTGCAGCAACACTTGCAGGCATCATTCTGCAGTTAGCAGGAATAAATCTCATTGCCAAAGAAAACCCACCAACGAAGGGCAAGAGAGACTGGAGGCGTGGCTCCCATCACCCCTGCTGTCCAGCAGGTATAGGGCAGAGAGGGAAGTCAGCACAGACAGTGGCTATTTGATCTCACCGACAGGAACTGACTCTAGTTCTTTGGTGGAGACATGAGGAAGAGGATGAGCAGTTGAGAGGATGAGAGGATGATGAGGAGAGTCTTGCATATATCATCAGGACACTGGAACTTTAGGTTTGGCACTGCACTGGGACCTTAGCATATCACAAAGCCTAACCACATCTTATTTTCCACATCTGTAAAATGAGGCTAAAGCTGCTTCATCTGCCACAAGGATTGTTTTTATTTATTTATTTATTTATTTTTTTTTTTTATTCTTTTTTTTTTTTTTTTTTGGTACCAGAGATCAAACTCAGGACCTTGTGCTTTCATGGCAGGCAGCAGAACCACTGAGCTAAATTCCCAGCCCTAGGATTGTTTTCAAATGGTTTGATTGAGGTCATTCAAGGGAAATAATCTATGTGAAAATACTTTTTGAAAAACCTAGGTGGTGGTCTTAAATATAAAAACATAATGAGAAGAAATATAAAAAGAAGCATTCTAAATGCCACAGCAATAATGTGAAAAGTATATGCTTCCTGGTTACAATCAAATTCATTATTAAATAGGCCTTTGAAGATCACTTGTTGAAGATAAAAGAAACAGCAAATTCTTAATTCTTTGTCATGGCCCATCAGAGGGCAAGGACTGACATTGGGCATGCACCTTCTGAAAACTCATCTTATCAGAGCGTGCTTGTGAAAACTGATGCATTACAGTCTTAAATTCAAGTGCATTTCAGCAGTCCTCAAGTCTTTATGCCACAGCCCAGGTACCTGTCGTTTCTTAGATGATATACGTTTTAAAAAGCAAGAAATGAAAAAGAAAGAAACAAAATGCTAGGCTATGACCCCATGTAGCAATTCTGAGATATGGGAAAAAGAATTTAGATTCCATTTTCACCTCTTTGAAAACTCATAGGGTAAGTAGAATTCTGAAAGTCGGGCTTTCTGCTGAAAGTGCTGATACCACCTTAACTAGAGCACTGTGAACAGCAATGCCATAACATATACATACACTCTTGAAAGAAAAAAGGCCCCTTGGATTTATGTTGCATATCATCTTCCAGTAAAAGTCAGAGGTTAGAGGTCACCTGCTTCTGCCTCAGCTCTGGACTAGTTTACTATTCCAGGCTCCATTTTTACTAGGCTTACATTTCTGATGAAGTCAGCAACTTTTCTTTGAAGAATAAAATATCTCAAATGCTTAAAATTTTATTTATAGAAGTTATTCCCAGGGTAAATAGCATACATGTACTTTTAAAAAAACCTGAATTTTCCTGTTCTTGTTTTCAAGTTAACCATGCTATATTCACTATAGACGTTGTAATTCTAATTGGTGTAGTCCAACTGAGTTAAACAACAAAATTCCTTTGTTGTCTAACAGCATTCCAGTCAAACATGATCACAAAACCAGATTTGAAAGTATGTATCTACTGCAGGCTCAGAGTCAACTTCAATAAAGCAGTCTTTTTATATTCAGATAAAGAATTCACTTTAAATGTTAATTGCATTAATTGAACATGAAATCCACTGCAGTAGGGCCTCATCAAAAGCAGTACAAGACATCTGACTACTCATTCACCTTTTTGGTAAAGACTAACTTTATGTTTAAACATTATTTCCTGTTAGTTATACTCAACCATATACACCCACATACACACACAGGTCTGTGCATTCAAAGCACAACACAAGTTAAGTTGATATTGCTCCCTAATTCCATTTAATCTGGCCTTGCAATGAAGTCAAGCCCTTAAGAGAGTGAAATAAGTAAAACCAGAAAAATGGCTTAAGCTCCATGCAGAGGGAAGCCCAGCACAGGTTGCCCAATGCCTTCTAATCATCTTAAGACATCATTGTTCACTTGAAATCATGGTGGGTGTTTCTTCATGATCTTTTGAAAAGCCTCTAAGGGTAAGTGGTAATAATACTTGCTATTTGTATAGCAGGGCAGTAGTGCCATACTGCTTATCCACATCTGAACTTCGAATCTACTTCTCTAATCTTGCTGTCAGTCAACTTCACTGACTCTGTTTCACAGAGGTGGCCAGGTGACAAAGCAGTTCAGCAGTTGGAATGGCAGAAAGGAAGAGTCAGGGAATTGAGCAAGATGAGCTGATTCTCAAACCATGTAGAACTTATATTTTAGGAGAAACTGTGCAGATACTAACCAACTAGACGTTTCTGATTTTTCAACTCTTGAAATGAAACAAGTAGCAAAAGAGAATGAGAGCACCTCTCCTACCTTGCTCACTGCTGTTATCCCCACTGTGTGACGTGTGGCCCCCACTGGAAGGGCCTGGGGTTCCTCCTGAACGGGTGGACGCTGTGTCATCATGATCTCTGTTCCAAGAGGGCTGTGGGGGCACAAATCAGAAACCCAATTAAGACCCACCCATTGACACTCGTTGGGCATGATCTCATTGCATAATGATAACATAGACAACGTGTTATCTTTCCTGTTCCCTTTCAAGAGTGGCTCCAGTTCAGAGCTTCATTGTCACATTCAAAATTTGCCAACTTCTGCTTCCCAACTAAAATACTATCAACAAATAGTTATTCTGTAAGTAATTCCATGCTTTATTACCAAATAAAACAAAAACATTTCAAGTAAAGAAAAGGGGAAATGCTGTCACTTGATTCTAACTACATTTTTCACATCAACAAACCCTCTGGCACAACAACCTGCTACTCTGGAAATGCAAAATGAGAGTGATGGTCTCTACCACTATTGTGGTAGAGAACAGAAGCCTCTGATTCATCCTAAAAGATAAACATGGCAGAGCGTTTAAGATCTTGCAATTAAGCCTGGGCCCATAATAGCTAGGATGTGTCAGCTGTTTTCCGGATGGTACATGGCAAATGGACCAGGCACAGGGACAAAAAAGAAATGAGAATAACAATAGATTCACATGGACTGTGTACACTCAGCCCCTGCCGAGCCTTCTTGTACTACTGAAGGGAAAACAGATGTTGCTTCTTATCACTGGGTTCATTTGAAAGTAACATTCAGATAGGAAAAAAATTGGCTGTAAATTAAATTCTTGGGGAAAACAATCCTGGTGATACTTCTCCTAAATCTCTCTTTATCACCACAAAAAGACTTTAATTAGCTTTTAGTGCTAGCTTTCAACAACAGCTTCGTGAGTCACTGGTCATCCTGCACAGTAGGAATGATACAGAATAGAAAGCTGGATCTTAGCTAGGGAATACTTGTCTTCAAGATTATTAGCGGGAAAGGAGGATGATCTCGTGTGTAAGATATGTATACATCATTTCAGTCATACAAGGTCACAGTTAAAGACTTATGCAGCAACGTTTTTTGACCCTTCTAACATTTTAATACACTTAGCAAAATCATAGAGCTCTTTGCTTATTTCTTGAAAAGTATTTTCCCATGTCAGAGAAAATAAGGGTTGAGGAGATCAAAATGTTTCAGACACCCAGGGAGAGGGAAGTAAAGATCCCATCTAAGAGACCTGCTGTATAAGAATTAAAGAGGAGATTCACTGCACCTGACAAGGATGCTTCATTGCCACCTATTCTATGACCCTGGCCAGAAGGTCCTCAAATGAAATAAAGTCATGGAAGCATATGCCACCTGTACATTTGACTCACCTCTTCTGCACATTCTCAAAAACAGTGCTAATTGATTTGCTGATTTTGTGATTGAGAGATATGTGAGCTGTGAAAGAAGTGCTTTTTGCAAACAAGCATTCTGCAGCATACCAGAAGAATGCTGTAAGACGTAATCTGGGACACATGCTCAGAATGCAAACAGTTAATGCATAAATTTTCAGTTTGTACAACTGCAGCTCTAAAAGGGGGACTTGTTTATTCAGAGCTCTGCAGAAAGAATGGTACAGCACCCAGGGGACAGACAATGCCAGGCACAAAACCCCGGTGCCTCAACATGTAAAAGGATGTTTTTCTATGTGCTACAAATCCCACTTGAAAATATAATTAGAAGGAGAAAATGGCAAACTATTGCATTAACTGTAATTGAACAAAAGACCAGCAAGGCATGTGGGAGGCTGCAGGAACCCGTGGGAGTTTCAGGATGCATGAGATCCGCGAGGGACATCTCCTGGGCACTCTCATTTTATTTATGTTGTCCCTCACTACTATTGTTGACTGGTGATCTGGCTTGTAATTAATAGAAAAGCTAGTGATAACAAGCAAAAATACAGAGCAACAGACTAACCTCATCAGAAGCCTGTTTGTTAATCTGATTAAGACTAGGACTCCAAAAAAGGTGACTTAGAACCAAAGAATTATTCCATGTGATACAGGAAACTGTCCTCCTTTATGCTACAACAGATCTGATATATTCACTATCTTTTAATGAGCTCCACTGATTTATTCAGCTCTGCTCTGCTCCCTCCCCCACTTTTCTACTGTGCAGGATGTAGATTAATTCAATGCTTAATTGTTTAGTAAATTCAATTTTCCACATTCTATTCTGCATAGCTTTAGCTAAGGTTCTTAAATCTTCAGCAGTGAGCCCTGAGCCCAGTGTTTGTGATCTGTGCCTACCTTTTTTCATCACCATTTTTCTTCATCCACCACTTAATTCACCATGAAAAGATTTTCCTTGCTGGAAATTCTGATTCCACTATGATCTGTGAGGCATTCCGATTCATTGCATTTTCATTGTGTTGGGTCTTAGATGCTGGGCTCCTCTTTTCTCACAGCTATTGCCACATTATACAGGCATTCATGCAAGAAATGTTGGATTCCACCTCAGTTTATCCAAATTTTGTGCAACCTATATGTTTAAATTTGTGTGTTCATCAAAGGTAGGAGCCAATATTTTCCACCTAATCTCATTCTTCTCACAGCCTTGCTCTTCCAGAAGCCTGTGAATACTGAATATACTTCTCTGAAATGAAATCTAACTTTTGTGGTTCTTTCTTGCATTAGCATTTTGTGTATTAGCATTTCAAGAATGGTGTAGTCATATGAAACCAAGCACTAGGAGAAATCCACAAGGTTACCAAAACAGAACAAGAATTATGCTTAGCTCAGTTCACTAAGCATGATTAAAGTTTAAGTATCAGAAATAGCTCATGAACTCTTCCAATATAAATATGTAAGGCAGCCCTAATCAGAAAGAACTCCCCCAAAAGCCATCCAACAGAGAATCTCAGTTACAAGAGCGTATCTCTGTGACTATATGTGAGTATGCCACATCCCACAGAGAATCTCAGTTATAACAGCATATCTCTGTAACTATATGTAGTTATACCAAACAACATCATTACTTTTAAAATAAAATATGTGCATATGATTATGTTCATATATCTGCAAAGTTGGGAATTACTTGGGGCCACTTGTAAAGTAAGGCTGATAGAATAAATTCAATGATGCACTGCATTAGATGTATAGCAAACCTTAGTCATGGTTCTAAATTAAGTCCTGAAGAGGCTTCTTTGTTCAATGTGTATAATTTCAGAATGAGCAATGGCTATGTTCTCATCTATTACAAATCCATTAAGACAAGAGGTCCTAACCTGGAGTCCAGGGACCTCCTATGGAAAGTCTGAGGGAAGGAGAGTATTTTTTTTTTTTGGTACTGGGAATCAAACTCAGGTCCTTGCAAGGCAGGCCGCAGAACCACTGAGCTAAATCCCCAGCCCCGGGAGAGTCTTATTTTGACAATATTTGTTTTTACATATATGCTTCCATATTTTCCCCTGGGACAGTTTTGTAAGTTTTCATCAGTTTCTCAAACTAGGCCGGGAATTTAGCTCAATGGTTCTGCCGCCTGCCTCACAAGTACAAGGTCCTGAGTTCGATCTCTGGTACCAAAAAAAGACTGTTAAGCTTTACATAATTGTCCAAAAGTCTGACAGCTACTTCTCTAGGAGACATTCATGGGGCTAGACACAGAACCATAACTGGGAAAACCTCAAACATCACTGAATCTACACTCTAACTTGGCACTGACAACCAGTGTCCCCCAGACAGCATGTCAAGTGCCATAAATGGAGACAGTTAGCTAGAAGATTCATTCCATCAGGAAGGTCCTCTTGGTCAGTATAGAAATACAGCATATAATATGTAAGGCAATTTAATCTCCTTTTTTTTCCCCTGGAACTAGGGTTCTAGAAGACATTATGTTAAATATTTGAAATAAGCTATGGTTCTCCTACCTCTCCTCTCTTTGAGAGCTTGAATGCTTCATATTTTCTTCTGTCAGTTCTTAAGAAGGGTCCAAAATAAATTATTTGGTTTTTAAAAATTATTCATTGCATTGTATTTCTTTTTTATTTAGAAAGTAGTTCTACTGATAATATGGTAGAAGCAATGACCTCCCCTGACTGCAGGCTTCTCCCGGATAGCATCTTACTCTTCTTTGTCTTCTCATTTCCTGGCTTAGTATGATGCACGGCTCAAGTTCAGCTGGCAATAAGTGTTCAGGGAACTGAACTGAATTATTATTAGTTACTATACCACAAGTATTCCAACAAACAAACTATACCTTCAAAAATGATCTCCCTTTCCTATATAAACATATCCACTGGTGACTCTTTTTCCATGGATGTTTTACATTTGAGCTTACTTCAGGCCTTCTTATCACTGTCCATATTTTCCTTGGATAATATTTTGTTTGTTTATTTATTTATTTATTTTTGGTAGCCAGGATCGAACTTGGGTCCTTGCGCTTGCGAGGCAGGTGGCAGAACCACTGAGCTAAATCCCAGGCTGCCTTGGATAATATTTTGATGACCATGGTTTGAATGATCTCACTGATATGCTACCAAATTTGTGCCTATAGATCTCTTTTTTGTTCTTTAGACTTTTATGTCTATCTGCTCAAATATCTACTTATAAAAATATTCACCTCACTCAGCAAGTTCAAGGTAAACTCATGTCTCCATCAATCCTATTCATTCTTTTTTATTCTTCATCTCAGTGGGTATCACAGCAGCCATCCATGGCCAATCTCTCTCTCTCCCTTTTTCTTCTCTACCTTCCCTGCCTCACCATCCAATCACTCATCATGTCTTGTCCATTTTCACCCCAAGGGAGTTCTCAAATAAGTCAGTCTCTTGTTTTCCATCTTGATGACTGCTCTTTTTGATAAGGCCCTTGTAATTCCCCAGTTTTAAAAGAATTCAATTCTACTAGAGCATAAGCTCCTTGAGGACAGGAATGGCATCCATGTAGCTCACCACTGCATCCTGAATATCAAGCACAGCACTTGGCTGTAACCATTCAGGAAATGTGTGTTAAATGAATGAGCTACTCCCTATTGCCTACAGAATAAAATGAGAAACCCTGTCTTGGTACACAGAGCTCTTCATCATTTACTCCAGGGACCATTCCTCTCCTTGTTCCTTGTGCTCCAGCAACTCCCAACCATATGAGATTTCAGGTAGATATTCTGCTGCTTATTGTCCCAGGCCCATGCCCATCCTTCTCTTCAGCCTCCATTGCCTTGCTCTGTCCTGCCTGACCCCAGGCACTGATAACCTCCTTGTTGTTATGTAAGACACAGCTCAGATATCACCTCCCAGAGCAAGCCTTCCCTGATATGTTCACACCATCCCAGGATGAGTGAGGCTCTCCCCTGAGCACTCAGCTCTCCTCATGAATACCTCTGTCATTTTACTCTTCCATTACTCTGTAATGACCTGCTCTGTCTGACTACAATCCCATGCTATGAATGTTTTGGGCCATATTTGATTCATCTTTATAGCCTCCATCTTAGGGAAATATCTGTACTAAAGTAAATACAAATATGTTTTTGGATGAATGATAAGCTTACGCACTGCAGTGGACCCTTGACTTATGAACTGGATTGGTTCCCGAGGACTTGTTGTAATGCAAGTTGGTTGTAAGTCAATACAGCTCAGTTTTGGATGTTTACCTGGGTACATGCTATAGATAACAAGAGGTGGATAAATCTTCTATTAACCTAGTTAACCCAAGTTGTTCACATGTCAGGTCAGTCATAACTTGAGGGTCCACTGTATATAGGGATTCTCTGTGTTGAGTTGCTACCTGGTACTATGGTCTTTGATATTAAACATCATGAAACATCTAAAAAGGACTTTTACAATGTAGGAACTCCTCACAAAACATACACACACTACTATAAAAATATATTAAAGCTCAGTTGCAGCACACAGTTTTTAAAAAGAAGAAAATTTAAAGAAGAAAATACAAAGAGATCCTTGTTTGAGACTTGACTGTGCAACTTACATAGTTTTAGATAAAGGCACAACCTCTCCAAGCCTTAATAGTCCAAACTGTAAAACGAGGTTTAAAAAAATCCCTCCCACACAGCTGTAACATATGTAAACTGCCAAGCATGCAGCAAGCACTCAATAAATATCAGCCACTATATTTCTTAATACAACAACACAGATTGATCTAGTCATCCCTAGAATATCTACATACAGGTGGATTCAGTTCATAGGCCTTCTACACTGAATGGCTAACCTGAGCTGGTTTCATGCACAGCTTGGTAGGCCTTGAGCTATCTCCCAGCTGGTGTGTGCTCAGGGAATGCAAACTGATCTTATTTTCACCTTGGGATAACATGATTTCACAGGTGGTTTGCTCCTCCCCACCCCATTAAGTTTAATCTGATATCTAACACTTATAAATCACTTTAGAGTATACAAAGCACTTTGATGCATCTTCTCAGGTGGTCATTCATCACATCAGAATCATGCCAGAAACATTTGTCCTAAGCCAAAATTAGTTTTAAAAAAAAAAAACAAAGAAAAACAACAATACTTCTATCCTAACTTAGAGGTCCCATTCAAAGAGATGAGTATTTGAGAGTCTGAGGATCTTATCCCTGAAATGGTCAGCTATGAAGAAACTGATGAAATACAGTGTTCAAAATGTGAAGTTTATCTGCACTTGTCAATAGGCAGCTTTTTCTTTGAGAAGGTACATTTACTCTTTTAAATTACCAAGATCTCTTTAGTAATTTTAGTGATCTCTAGCATCCTAAAAGAGCTGACATTGTCTCCAAAAGGGAACAATTCAGTCTCTCCAGATCAGGACAGGCACCAGTCCACGTGGGAATATGCCAATGTGCACGATGCTCTTGTACACGTGCATTTACACCCCATGTCTGCACATGTTCAAACACACACACACACACTGCACTCACTCATAGGATTGTTGAATTTCACCATCTCAGAACCACATCTAATTAGGCCCACCTCCTCTTCTTTTCACCAATGTCTAAACAATGTCTCTCTCAATCCTTAAAGGCATATAATTTAGCCAATGTGATCTCTTAAACACCCCTCAATCAGTGACGCCATCTGAGAAAAAGGACCAGAAGGACACATGTGCAGAGAAATGAGGAGGAGAGAAGGAGCCCAAGCACTGTTGTGAAAAACAGATACCTGTCTAACTGTGTGTACTCCAAGCTGGGGAATGAAGGATGTTGAAATGTTTTATGAATGGGTATTTAAGGTCTAATATGCCAATATTCCTATTGATATTCTTAGAGGCCACCAATTTCCATTTGCTTGATAACTAAAACATACCACATAATCGTTCTACCTACTCAACCATTTATTGAGCACCTACAATTTGCTAGGGCCCTAGGGAAAGCTTGCTCCTCTCCCAACATGCTCCTTTAAGGCCACATCTACTCTACTTCAAATCCAGATCATTCAAAAAAAAAGTATAAAATTCCTTAACAGGGATTTAAAAATGGAAAAAATCCCTGGAAAACATTAAGCAAAATTCATTTAACCACAAGTTTGGGCAGTATATTTTGTTTTGTCTCGCTTTTTTAACACAGTAAAACTGCCCTTTTCCCTTTTAAGATGTGTTTAAATGCCAGAAGCATTCACAAATTAATACTTCAGTATGCACACAAGCTGTGAATTTAGGGACCATGTTAAAATGTTTTAGGGAATGGTCTGAATGTGAAACAGCACATTTGAGATAAACTTTTCCTAGACCCACACAATGTCCTGCTGAAACATAATAAAATGTGGAGAAGCATTTGGAGGTACTGGGAAAGACTGGCAGGTGCTGGCGGCAATTCCCTTCCACAGAGAGACTGGCTTTTCGAAAGGTTGCCTCCTTGCACACCTGATCTCCCTTTCTCCATTAACTCTCCTTTTTCTCATTTCCTTCTCTGTCCCCTCCCTTACCTTTGCCAAGTCTGCAAGCCTACCAAGGTTCTTATGGGGTCCCTTTCTAATTCGGGAATAAAACGTGCTTATTACTCCACTTAATAGAAGCCTGAAGGATGATTTTGGTCACTCGGGGCAAATGGTAAATTAGTGATAAGATAGTGGAAATGCAGCATCCCCCCTCAGGATTTGTGCCTCTTACCAAGACACCACACTTTTCTTCTCACTGTCCCAGCCCTGCCATTGTTGCCACTGTGAACTTTTCATCTAGACCTGCATCTTGGTAGCTACACACACCATAGGGGTGTCTAATTCAGGTTTTATGAGGTAGGTTTCTTGAGCAACTCTGATGTGATATACACATATATAATATATATACTAGATATATAATATTATATATGATAATGCAATAGTAGTGGTGGTGGGTAGTTTTGGAAGCAGAGACAGCATCTGTTAAATTGAGTTCTGTACTTCCCAGTCTTCACGTAGTACAAATAAAACCTACAAAAATGATAATTTTTCAAACATTGAATCCTCTATCTCTGTGTAATGAGGCATGTAGGGAGGAAGAAAAGAATTTTTGTGCTTTTTTGCCTTTGGTGAAAATTCTCCATGGAGTCATTTCATCTTTAAATGAAAAGTTTTCTATCAAGTGATTGTAAGAGCTTCAGAAAAAGCCAAAGCCTGGGTTCAGACACGGAGGAATGCACAAAGGCACACATGTGAACACACTCCTGCACACATACCCATCATGTGTATGAGATGTGAGGCAAAAGAATGGGTAATAATGAAGTTAAATGTTTTTATTACCTCATTATGGAATTTAAAGCATCCTGACTATCAGATACATTTATTAAATCTACTAGCTCTTAAATATATACAATGTTGCCTACTCTCCTGCAGGGTCATTTTCCTCTCAATGCTCAATGCTCAGGGACTGCCTGCTGGACAGGCAGGGAGGACAGTAACCTTAGGGAACTCAGACCCACCATCATAGGTCACTTTCTTGACGCTTCTTAATACCATACTTCCCTATAGCCTGGTATCTTTTGAATCATAATTCTGATACTCACAGGATTTTATTAATCTGTAGAGTTTAATTAATATGTCCAAGAAATTTAAAATGAATCAACAATGCTCAGCAAAAGGCTACAGATGTGAAACAAAACCTAAAAGATCCCAAAAGCTTTCCTAACAAAATCCACACAACATTCATACATTTTGCCAATGTTTTACTTTGAGAATCAGTGCTAACACCATCCCAACAGGGCCCCACTGTGGTCTACGTGGATAACGTATATTTCTAAATGGGGTATATTCACACAGATTACAGATGGAAAGAATTATAACTAAGGGGCAATAGACAAGTATTGACAATCAGTTTTACTAAAATCTTAGAGCCAGCAAGTAATAAAGAATAGATGAGGGCCGGGAATTTAGCTCAGTGGTACCATGCATGCCTCGCAAGTGCAAGGTCCTGAGTTCGATCCCCTGTACCAAAAACAGAAAGAAAGAAAGAAAAAAGAATAGATGAATGCTTTAGAAATCATTCAGTACATTGATTATTCAATTTCTAAGTAATTTGTTTTGGAGAACAATCTCGTGAAGGCAGAAGAAGAAAAGAGAAGATAAAGTCTGATCATATTAAGTATCTTAGTAAAGCTATTTATATTTCAATAATCTTCCCTTTTAGGAGCTGGGTTGGTGGACTGTACCTGTAGTCCCAGCCACTTGGGAGGCTGAAGTAGGATGACTGCTTGAGCCCAGGAGTCCAAAACCAACCTGGGCAATATAGAGACACTTTGTGTCAAATGTTACAATAATTTTTTCCTTTCTATGTCATTGTGTTATGAATCACATGTTATTAATAAAACAAACTCCTATACCAATGATTTTAACAATGCTATATGTTTTACTCATAAAACCATACTCAAGAACTGTAGCTGACAGAGTTAAATGCTTTATTGAAACAAAACCTAATCCAACTGGCACTACTATATTTCCGAACAGTTATATCTAAATATCAAACTATAGTCTTTATTTGCTAAGTGCTTCCTGCTAAATTTTGTGTTGTTTTCTATCATTTCTATTTATCAGGAAGAATCAGTAAGTTACATGCCAGTATACCTGGTGTTACAAAATCCTTTTTATAAGATTGTTTGCTTCTAAATGTTTTATTTTATATTTGTAACTTAGTGTCACTACTTGTTCTACAAACAAATTTAGATAAACTCAAAAATGTCATATAAAACAACTTCAAATCACAAACTTTCTAGGCAGGCAGTCCAACAAAAATTATACCTAATAATGCCTAGAAATCATGCATAGCACAAGTAGACAATAAGACCCTGTAAGCAACTAGGCACTTAGAAGTGGGGGGGAGTTATTAGCACAAAGTCTGCACGTAACAGTCACTTGAATTCTACCATAAAAGTGAAGCTGCAGTGTTCACTGTATTATGTCACAAAAATATCTGAGGATCCAGTCTCCTTTATACTATGAGAAATTCAGTATAATGAGTGACCCCCTCATAATAAGGTTTATGAGGATATTCACTTAAAACTTTATACTTGTAAGGCATTCTACAGAACACCTCCATCAACCAGTATTCAACCTTTCCTTCCCAAATCCAATTCATGTTGCTGAAGGACAGCCAGAGTATAAATGAGAACATAAAATGTTATTTATGTAATGCTCATTGGGGCTTGGGTTACTATTCTAAATGCTTCTCATGAATCCTTACTTCTTACACTAACTCAATGAAAGGCATACTAATTGTTACCCCTCTCTGCCTTTTTTGAGACAGGGTCTCACTATGTAGTTTAGAATGGCCTGGAACTCACTATGTAGACCAGGTTGGTCTCAAACTAAAGGTGACCCTCTTCCCTCAGCTTCTCAAGAGCTGGGATGACAGGTGTGGGTCATCACACCTAGCATTGTCCCTATTTTACAGATCATGAAACAGGCTGGTCAAGGGGAAATGACTAACACTCTCACAGCAAAGTCTAGATTCAAACATCAGCGCTCTGACTCTAAATTGTACTTCCTGGGACAGTGCCTGCTTGAAGATTATATAACTAAAAATTACAATCAGCATGCTTGTTTTTGTTCAAGTGTTTCTGAAATTTTCTACTTCTAAATTCTCCAACCTGAAAATCCACAAGTTTGGTGTGAGAAAGAAAAAATTTCAAGTGGGACAACAGTCTTGTTTTATTGTATTAGCCTATGGCATTATATTTTGGATAGAAGAATCATAGAAATTTACATTTACTATTGATTTCCACTAATAATTAGCAATAGAGTGTTTTCTAATTTTTAGAAGCGCTTCTGGCTTCTTATTTATCTTGGTTAAAACCACTGGAGGCCTTCCTAAAAGCATCCTGAAATTTAATTTGACTTTATGGTTCATACAGTGAACAAATTCTCTATATTCCAAGGCACTTAACTGGGAGACCAACCAAAACAACAGTGAATTTCAGAAGTATGAAGTTGAGTTACACTGCTCACTTTTTAAGGCATTCCAGTTAATCAGAATGCCATTCTTTGGTCATAAACTAAGGCTATTATTTTGGAGGTTATTTATATTGTTTTAACAGTTACAGATTATTTGAAGTATTAGCAGTTTACTACAAATGAAGAAAATCCCTACAATTCATTTGTCAATGTTTTATTCTACTCTTTCTACTGGTATGCTTTTTATATACACTCAAGAAATATTAAACACTCAAACAACTCACTATTAGGGTAGAAAGCAAACCTTTAGAATGTCGCAACAGTGGAGTAAAGAACAATGCACCTAATTGAAATGGCAGGGTAATATGGAAAATAAAATTGAGTTGCTACAAATTCCAAATTCCAGAATAAAAATGTTTATACTCATTCAAATGGAGATCATTACTGGCTTTGAATAATTATTAGAATAAAAAATTGTACACCAACAATACACTTGATATACACAGAGCAAGAACAGTCTATATGTCTCTATTATTTTGTACAAGGAAGCATGGGACACAATGAGTTTACCGGTTTTCTTGGTCATTTTGTTATGGAACACAGCTGTAAATCCCCAATATATGGTAAAAAGACAGGCCAAACCACGAAACACACAAGTGCTGCTAAAAATTTTGTGAATAACATTCCTCAGAAAATTTCAGTATAGAGACAAGAGAAAGCATATTGAAGGAATGGAAAGAGTTAAATGATCCTGCTACCCAATATAGTCCTTTTTTTCGGACATAATAATTGACCACTAAGGTCAATTCAAAATGTAAAATTACTGATTCTCTTAGCTAGAAACTACAGAAAAAAAGCTATGACAATTTAAATAAAAATGACCATGTGTATTTGCATCTGGAGATATGCAGTACAGTATAAACATGTAACGGCTCTAGGAGAGATGAGAGTTACCTGTACACTTAGGGTAATCCTTATTAGCTTCTTAGGACTGTACCACTTTTGGCAGGGATGCCACCCCTATCTTGTGAAGAGAAATTCCATATGCTCAGTTGAGTTGGAGAATAATTCTCATAAATAATGCATACAATAGAATGTAAATAAATAATACATTTATCTGAATGATTCAAGAGTGTAGGGCAGGGTGGGTACTTGTGAGGCTCAGTCTCTTATGAATGAACAATTTCAAATAAACATAATGTTTAATAGCTAGTATCACAAAACTTTAACATTAAAATATTTTTCAGTGAGGATTTAGGACTACTCCTGATTTGGTGCTAATTTCATGTAAATTTTCCAACTAAAGTCAAAATGCCCAATTTCATTCTACTGCTGAACTTTTTGTTCTGACTATAGCATGATAGCTAATAGCATCTTACCTATTTGTTTCTATTTTTCATTTTCTTCCTACATTTCTGGTTTTATTATTAATGAAGTAACTAGATTTAAAATGTCATGTATACATTTTTTGTCCAATGAAATACATGGTGTTTTTTCTTCAGAAAGCATAATTTTAACTTGCAGTAAATAGAAAGGAAGTCTATGTATTAAAAAAAAATCCAAAAAGAGCTCACCTGCTCTAATTAGTCTGCTAAGACATTAGATTGTAAAAATTATTAGCCCATCTAGAGGTATCTGCCTTTTGAAGCCCTGAAGACAAACACTTCATTTTATGTAAATAGTAGAAGTGTGCTTTAGAATCTCACACATTGTACACTATTTAGTTTGAAATTAAGTTTTCAAATCACTAAGGGATGATCTCTGAAAAACATAGAACACTGTAGGTCACAGTTAATTATAGCCTGTCTATCAAATTAAGTTACTGTTAGAGGACACATTCAAATACTTATTGGGGATATTAGGAGTTTTATTTTCAAAGATATCTTTAAGTTTCTAATATTTGTAAGAGAAAGGAAATAAGCCTTTTATAACTTGAGATGACATTTAAAAAACTCTTGGTTTACACCAAAATGCTCCCTTCATTGTCTTCTTGATGACTTTGTCAATTTCATTATAGCCTTCATTTTCAGAGTTTCATAATAGTCATCAACATATTTCACTTTGAAGAGTTTCTATGGGACATAATGTGAATGCAAATTCAGAATAAAATGCAAATCATGGAGAATTGGGACCAAATACAATTATCAGTTAAGAATACAGTCACTGAAAACAAACAGGCCTTAAGAGGAAACACGAAGGTGCTGATATTTATTTCAAGTGTTAACAGCCCTAGGGAAGGCAAATAAGAATAACAGCTTTCAGTTTTTCATCTCATTATAAAATACAGGTTGGGAATATTTAATGATTTCAGTCTTCATTCATTTGTTCTAAAGTAACAATAACTTCTCAGGAAAATAAAACCACATATGGGTAACAACCCAAAAGGTCCTCTAATAGGGAAGTGATACCTACCAAACTAGCTCAAGTTCAAATGTCAGGCATAGGTTTACAAAACAGTGAAGAATAAAAAAGTGATCAGGAAAAGAAAAAACTATAGTTCTGCCTTTCTACCTAATAATCAACAACCCAAATATTTATACATAAGATATAATAAACATGTTACTATGCTGTAAAGTGTAAGGAAAAATATATATAAATGGGAATTCCTGAGCAACAACAATTAATTCTAAGTTTATGTTGTCAGGTACTGGTGTTTTAATGTTGTCATATATTGATGTCAGAATAATTATAATATCACTGAAAATATGTATAGTATTTACTATCTTTCAAATGAGAATCACTTATGCTTCAATTCATTATAAAATTTAAGACTTTGTATATGTCAAAATAAAAAAAAGCACAATTATAAAATGTTGCTTAAACTTATTAACCTAATAAAAGGTTGTGGACATTTTTAAAGTTTTACTTAGTAAATTTATTTATTGTAATAGCATTTCCTTTCCTTAGAAGAATATTATTTCATTTAAGTTTTTGAAAGAATAGGGCAGGGTATTTAGCTCAGTGGTTCCGCTGCCTGCCTCGCAAGCGTAAGGACCCGAGTTCGATCCCCGGTACCAAAAAAAAAAGAACCATTGCATTGCACATTCAAGGGTTTTTACCCCATGAATATAAATCTTTTTTTTTTTTTTTTTTTGGAACCGGGGATCGAACTTGGATCCTTGCACTTGCGAGGCAGGCGGCGGAACCACTGAGCTAAATCCCTGGCCCCCATGAATATAAATCTTATTGTGAATGAAGTTATTAAATATTAAAGGAAGAATTAATTGTTGAAATGTATTTTTGAGAATTATAAGAAATGTAAACTTTATTTTCACAACTCATTTATCCTCAGTTATTTTAGTTATATGTAGTGGTATGTATATCTTAACAGTTAATGACATAGTTCTGGTCATAATTTATATTTGATTGTAACTACTTATGACATCAATAAACAACAGGTATATAATTCTATAAATGTATATATAAGTTTATCTTCACTAGAGAATAAACTCTTTGTGGTATGTTTTAGTCAATTTTAGGAATTCTGAACAAGAAAGTCAAGATATAGAATAATTTCAAAAGATTTACACTCTTGAATTCCCTTTAACAAGAATGAATTTTCTAGATTAAGAAACTAAAGCCTAATGAAGTGTTGCCAACTGCTTTAATTCTGTGCACTTGAATGCATTAAATTGATTGAAATCAGATTGTAGTAACAAATATTTAAAATGAATACATTCTCACTCATTTCATATGATAACCTTTATACTATTTATTAAAATGTCAAATTTGTAAATATAGGGAATCCAGCAATTGTCCTATATAGGTATATTTCCCAGAGAGGCTAAGACTCCAAATACCTTTCCTAAACCCCATAATACAGAAGTCATGGCATTTTAAATAAAGGATACAGTAAATATGTTCTTTTATCTTTTATACTAGAAACACACACACATCTGCTAGAATTTTCCTAAATTGATAATATATATACAAGTTTCATTCATAAATATTAAAGATAGAGCATCCAAATTTTTACTGAATCCCCAAAGGTGAATTCTGGAATTATTATTAAAAGTTAAGTTTTTGGGCAGGGGATTTAGCTCAGTGGTGCCGCAGCCTGCCTCGCAAGCGCAAGGTCCCAAGTTTGATTCTCAGAACAACAACAACAAAAAAAAACAAAGAAAAAAGTTAAGTTTGGAAACTAATCGTATACTATGTATTTTATTTCATTTATTTGTGTGGAGCTGGGAATCCAACCAGGGTCTCACACATGCTATGCAAGGGTTGTACCATTGAGCAACATCCCTAGCCCTGAGACCCTAACTTTTAAAACAAGTATTATTATCTTGATGTTTTTTGCTGAGTAAGAACAGCAAGCCCCATATGATTTATAGCAGTGTTCTTTTACTCAGGAGTTTGAAAACTTTTCAACTGTCAGATAAGCTGTATCACATGATTTTTTTTTATTTCTTTATTTGTGAAAGAGCACTTTCCCATCATTTTTTATTTAATTTTTAAAATATTAATTTATGCTCAGGAGAAACAGCAAAAGTGTTAAGTATGGCACAAATTCAAGTACTACTTTGATACAAATATGACAGCTACATAATCCAAAAAAACCCACGTAAAATGCTACAGTTGCAAATATTTAAGACTGTGTAACAAAAATGACTGAGAACCATATCGGTTTACTATCCTTCAACTATTTTCCTGACAGTGGAGTCAAATAATGCTGAATTATAGTCCTTCTTACAGGAAGTCTTATTTCATGTCATTTTTTTATCCTTTCCCGGCTAGGCCCTATAGGATTTTGGCTGTACACCAACTTTTCTTTAAAAGTTTCTGTGTACATACTTAGGTTCTGGTTCTGGTTCGTGATTAAATGATCACTTATTCAAACTTTTAGGGCTGGGGCCAGGGATTTAGTTCAGTGGTGCCACCACCTGTCTCACAAGCGCAAGGTCCTGAGTTCAATCTCCGGTACCAAAAAAAAAAACAAAAACAAAAACAAAACTTTTAGGGCTGAAGATGTAGCTCAGTGCTAGATAGCTTGCCTCCCATGCACAGCCCCTGGGTTGGATCACCAGCACCAGAAAATAAACGAAAACATAAATAACTGTAGAATTTCACATTTCTTTGACATATTTATATTTTGTAAGAAAAATTGTTGCTACAGAAAGCATAACATTACCAATATGAAAATACTTCATTTGAATTCATGGTGACAATATTTTCATTTATGACAAGTGTCTGAATATTATTTGTTATCCATTCTTCACAGCTTCTCCAACTCTGCCCTGCAAGGGAAGGTAAGCTGGCTTTATAACAGTAAGCTCTATGCTAATACTTTCACCTATCTGCTCGGCTCCAATAAACATGTTTCTACTGTGGGACTGCACATAACTTTTGTGTTTTAAGAGTATGTAGTTTTAGTGTATAATTTTCCTTCCATCACCCAGCAACAGCTGTGTTTTAAATCTTTCGGACTATGACAAACATTTTAAAACTTAAACATATGAATGTTTGAAAACATAATGATTTAAAATTTGTTTATTTTTAAGTTGGGCAATTATAGGATGATATATCAGTTGCTTTTTTGAAAATAGGACCCACATTTTAATCCTTTTTTCCTTCCTCCTTCTTCTCTTCCTTTTTTATTATTTAACCTTCTCTATATTTTCTAATATAATTCTCCAAGTTAGGACCAATAATTATAATACAATTATAATAGTTATAATAACTACTCTATTTACTTCTGAATGGTAAGCAATGGAGTCATTCTGGTGAGAGAAGCATTGCTATTTGAGTGACCTGTTGCCACAGAGCTGGTTAATTCACTGAACAATAGTTACTGTTAAGGGGCTTTACTTTGTACAAAGTACCATTAGTATCATTGCTTTCATTCACCATGGAACTTGCACTGGGGACTTCCACTGAGAGAGAAAGAGAGAGGGGATGAGGAAAGAAAGGAGAGAAGGAAAAAGAGGTAGAATGAGAAAGAAGGACTTGAAAAGAATAATCATAGTTTTAGCATTTAGTCCTGGTGACATTTAACAATGTACAGTAATTGATCTCAATTATCTGGATAAACTTTGTACTTTTTTCCTTATTCCTTTAAAAAAATGTTTTTAAGTGCCCCATTAAGAATTAATATATTCTCTTTTTTTTTTTTTTTTTTTTTTTGGTACCAGGGATCGTATTCGGGTCCTTGTGCTTGCAAGGCAGGTGGCAGAACCACTGAGCTAAATCCCTGGCCCAGGAATTCCCTGGCCCAAGAATTAATACATTCTTGCTCTGAAATTCACACGTACACACCAAAAGCCAACTGGAAAGTAACAAATAAAACACACCTGGTGTAAAAGTAACTTTTAATTCAAAGGATACTAAGCAACAAAGGGACTAGAATGAACATCCCAATTAGCTAGTGTAGTGACAAGCAGTCAACACCTTATTATTTAATCATTAAATAGAATCTTGCCATAATTTCCCTTTGACATATTTCCAAAAAAAAAAAAGGAATTAAGAATACACCACAAGACTCACAACAACAATCAAAAGTAGAGTTAGAGGGCCAGGGATTTAGCTCAGTGGTTCCGCTGCCTGCCTCGCAAGCGCAAGGTCCTGAGTTCGATCCCCGGTACCAAAAAAAAAAAAAAAGTAGAGTTAGATGATGCAGAGACCCCAGCACTTGCAAAGCTAAATAAGAACAGCCTGTAATAGAAAGATTCCAGTTCTGAGAGGTTCCAGGATTGAGTCATTATGTGGGACCCTCTGAAGCATTTACAATTTAAATAAGATGTATCCAAATATAAGCATTTAGAAGAGAACTACCTGACAAAGGGAAGATTTCCCTGCTTCCTGCTTTTTATGTTCAGGAGTTTGTTTTTTTTTTTAATCAAATGAAAATGAATTGCAGGCATTTCTAATATTAGTAAATCCCCACTGTCCCCATATGTATTTTTTTCTAAAGCAGCAGATTCAATCCATGGACATTAGTTGTCCCTTACCCTCCCAGTACAGTCCCTCACCTGACACCTCCCCCAGGGGAAAACTTAAGTCTCCCTAGGATGCATTGCAGCCTTACCATTTTGGAGAGAGAGGAGTGGTATTTTGTTTTGTTAGTCAAGTCCTACTTTAGTTTTACGAATTGTAATCCAAAGTATGCTTTAGAAACAACATTCCGAACTTTTGAAATAAAACAACCCCCACGAAAGTTCCCAGGGTCACTTAGGAACCGAAGTGCACGGGTCCAAGTCAGTCCCAGGTGCCCCAGGCGCCCCAGGCCGCACATCCCAGAGGCCTAAAGGCCGTCCTCTCCCCTCGCCTCCCCTTACCCTCACTCCCAGGAACCTGCCAGCACTTGGCATTTGACCTGCCTGGCCAGCTTGACTTTCCTCCCATCTCCGCGCCACGTTACTTCTCCTCAGACACCAGACACAAATCTGGATTAGCATGCAACAAGGCGGCGGGCGCCTTGCACGGTCCTCAGCCCTCTCCCAGGAGCTGGTAAATGCAGATTCAGACGAGGACGCCCCGGAGAGCGGTGGTTGAATAAAAACTGTAATCCAAAGGGACCATTTCTCCGCTTCCATCTCCTTGTGGGCAGGATCAAGGCGGCTGCTGATGCCCGATCACAAGCCCAGTTCATCTCTACTTGCTATAGACAGCGTGGCCACGCCGGGAGGCGACCTTGGGGACTCTCTCCACACTTTGTTCCTCTCTCCACTCTCTCCCTACCGCTTCTCTTCTCGGAGTTGAAAATGCTTAGATGTATGGAAAGCAAGAATCTTGGGAAGGAAGGCGGCCTTCCGGCCTGGGTCCTGGAATGCCTTCCGTCTAGCATCTGGGTGGCCAGGCTCTGGTTCCTTTGCCTACACCCTCTTGGCGCCCTTATTTCCACTGTAGGCCCCCCAGTCACGCGCCCTGCCTCCCCCTCCCACACGCATTCTCGAAGCCTGCCAACCATACCACACCGTGTCCTCAACGTCTAGGACCACTGTAGGGTCGAGCCGTGCCCTGCACCTCCACCGAGGTAGGCAAGTTCTGGCGCCGGCCTCTGGCACCTGACCGTGGAGAGAGTGCAGAGCCTGGAGCTCGGCGGACGGGAGAGGGCGCCCAGGAGGCCCGCGACTGCCCAAGGTGGCTCTCAGGCCCTGGGACCCTAAGCCCCACCCCCCTCCAAGACTGGAGGGTGGCGAGGCACAGAAAGAGATCAAGGGGTGAGGACGAATAGGGTTACAGTTTCTACTGGTGTATTAATCTGATACACACACATACAAAATCAAACCAACAACACTACACGGCCAAGTGGATTTCCACCGATTTAGCCCTCCGGGAAACCGACTGGCATCCGAGTCGTGGATCCCAGATCCCGGGGCAGGTGGCAGCCTTTGTGTCCTCCGAGGACAAAAAGTAAAATAAAATAAACCTCGCCGCCAGTGGGCCCTAGAGACAGGGGCTAATGAGCTAACGAGGCCCAGCGTTCACAGTACACCGAAGCACCCAGTCCCGGGGCGCGCTCTGCCAGGTTCAAACTGGCGGGGCTGCCTTCGCAGACTGGTAGGGAGCCATCTGTCGGTCTGGCCACAGGGCGCCGCTCCAGGGTTTCGGGGCCTGGAGACCCGACCCCGGCTCAAGCGGCCCTGGCGCCTCGACCCTTCTCTGTCTGGCCACCTCCCCAACAGTGGGGAGCTCAGCCGCGCGTGAGCAAGGCCTAGGACCAAGGAAACCCCGCACTCCGCGTTACCCTCTCCAGAGCCAACCCAGACCCACTAGCTCCTAACTCCTAAGAACAGGAAAACAGAAAAAAACAAACTTGGGTTTGCTACTGTCGGACCAACCGAGGCCTGGGTAAGCCCAAGGGGTCACACAAGCGAGCCCATGGAGCATAGGCTAACACCACCGCGAACCCAGCCAAAGCTAAGAAGCCGACACTCACACAGCGGGGACCGGATGTATGGCTCTCATAGGTCGAAGAGAATGAAATTGAAATTTTTACCCAATACAATTGCACACCAATCTTTGCATATCTCAAATTGAGGTGACTGGGTAAGGAAAGTTTACGCAAGGAACAGAGGGATAACTCAACGATGTTGCATCAACTTTGTAACCCCCTCCAATAAATCCCATAACTTGGGTTCTTTATCTTTGACTTTGATAAAATAATGATTCGTTGAGAAAATGGGGTATAAATCTTCATTTTTGAGGCAATTAAAGTGTTGATTTCATTCATGCCCCTAAGCGATTCTTGTAATTTGCTCAAATAGCTTTATGTACCCAGCACTTCGGAGCTTTTAGAATCCCATTTTCTAGTTAGGCTTGTTGGATTACAATTTTTATTCAACATCAGCTACCCGAGGGTTCCTTTGAGGAATCTGCATTTAACAGCTCTCAGGCAAGGGGTCGCCAATGGAAAGGCTGGGGAAGCCCAGGAGCCCTCGAAGCCTGCAGGACCAAGGCAGAGAGCCACTTCTATTTCCCACCTGGACCCAGCCGCCCGGGACTGCATAAACTGCCCGTTCCATGCAGCGTCTACACTACCAAAAGTTTCCAACTCACCAAACAGTGGTGAGGATCCAGCTAGTGCTTTTAAGCTCTGCCTCACTCCTCATGGACAAGGAGGAATTCAGCCTGGGTCATAGGATGGCCCAGAGAAATTCAAGCTGGGCATTTATTTTAAGGGCATAATGTTGAGAGAGACACCTTAAGATGACAAAGAGGACAAGGCAACTGGCTAAGCTATCCAACCAAGACAGCAGCCAGCCGATAGTGATCAGGGCAGAGCTTGCAAAGGAAAACTGTCCCAGTCCCTGGCCTTTGGCTTAACAGAGACAGCCTGATCTTGTCCCCCAAGAAGGGACTCACATGCCAAGTCCGAGAGCGAAATATGAATATGCCTTCACTTATATGAAGAGGGAGGCAGAAGAGGCAGTTACCCAAATCTCTAGGCTCCTTGTAAAAATTCATAACAAAGCTGTCCTGGGCCCTGTTTCATTTCACTCACTCCTCACATTTTCACTTTCATCGAATTTTTGCAACTCATTTGGACCAATCTAGAGATAGTGCAAGAGAAATAGAGAAACGAGGAGCAAACGGTGGTGTCAGGGTGACAGAGGGCAAGAAGCACCCTCCTCCCCACAGCAATTCCAAATAAAAGTCCTTCCCACTTAGCAACGCAGCAGCAAAAGGGCCTGGAGCATGGAAGCCAGAGGAGGGGGCACAGCAAGCAAAGGTTAGAAGTAGAGAGCAAAGGCAGCAGTGGGAGCCCCACCCTCCACACCCAGCTGCCAGGGTGTCCCACAGGCTAACACTTCCGAAAGCTGCCAGCCCAGCGGGCCCAGAGCACCTACCAGCTGGAGGATGAGTAGAAAGGAGGAGGGGAAAAGTCCATATTTATCTGTTTTTCTAACCTCGGCCTGGTCTTATTTTTTCTATTAAGTACAATAAAATGGGCGAGCTTGCAGTGAACACCACACAAAGCAATGTTCAGTGAGGTCTAGAAGCGTTCGGCCGAGGAAAACTGACAAGACAGGCTAATGAACCATATAGACAGGGAGAAAATAGCCAGCATTTGCTAGATTTCAAACCCTCACTGTCTCTCTTAGACCACCTATCTTTGATTTATTCCTCATAAAATAAGAAATAAGCAGACCCTACACTTTTCCTTTCTTCAAGATAGAAGGAGGAAAATGCTCACGAACAAAGCCGTACAATCACAGGCGGTCACTGGCAGTTAACACTCCCATTATTATAGAGGGTAAATAAAATAAAGACAAAAATTAAAAGCGACAAGAAACAGGTCAAGTTTGCAGGCAAAGCTTTTACAAGCTCATCTCTCCAGGTCGAATCCCAGAGCCAGCCTTAATGAAGCAATAATAGCCACATTATTCAAAAATTTTCATTTCGATGGAAATGTATCTAAAAGGGACTTAATCATATGCAAATAATAAAAGGAGGTGGTAGTGACCCAGCAAGCAATATGCATACAGATTTTTTGTGTGTGTGTGCCAGGGATGTTGAAATTGAAAAGCGCATACCTGGTCAGTTAGATTTGCTGATCTTGTTATATCTTCACTGTCTGATTTTGATCCTCCTTCTCTATCGTCTATCACCAAATCGATAGGCATTTTCCCTTTCAAACAGCTAATATACCGGTGGCAGAAATTGTCACATAATTCGTGTACCTACATTATGACAGAAATAAAAAAATGGAAATATAATCAGGAGTGCATAAATGACATTGACAAGTGCAATCCACCCCCCTTGTGAGATCCAAACTTCCAAATAGGGGAAACACAGGGCAATTGTCCTCCAGAGACCCCCAGATGCATCCAGAATTAGGAATAACTTTCTTTTCTTGCAAAATAGAGATATCCCAGAAAATTGACAGTGACAAGATGATTCACAGGCTACAACATATTCAACACCCGTGTTAAATTCATCTGCTCCTGGGGCTGTGGCCATTAGAGAGGTGACCTGTGGGGGTGACATTTAAGGTAAACTATTTAATTTCATCTTGTTACTTTATCATAAATCCTTTTCCAAAGTGTCTAAGGAAAAAGGTGAATATATATACATATGTATGATCTCTAAAGGACCTGTACTATGGTGACCCAGGATATATGCCTGACAATACAATCCCTATAACATTTGTAATAATTAGGGTTTCTATCCATAAGGAGAATATTTTAGGACCCTTAAAAAAATAAAAGAAGAAAATCAACTTGCGAATACCCATATTATGAAAAGCCTACAGCCACAAAAGCTTATCAAATTCATTTTTTTTCTAAAAGAAAAGAAGGACTGACAATATTAAGGTGTAAGTGAAGTGCTCACTTCCAGGTCCCAGGCATCACTGACACGCAGAAATTCGCAAGAAACCTCAGCATGCTTGCAATTTAATGTTAGTTTGAATTACAATGCATCAAGTTTTTATTGCTGAGATTTATAGAACAGCTAGCAAAATCACGTTATCCCACACCCTTTCTTGAGTGTGAAGGTGGAGTGTATGCAGGATTGACAGATTCAAGAAATTGCCACAATTATCAACCCTGCTTTGTCTCTGCAAAAGGTTTAATGTGCCTCTCCCAAGCACCTCCTCTGGTCTCCTTGCCCACTCCTCCGCCTCCCCCTCCACCTCTTCTGTGACCTGCCGCTGCTCTCAAACTGTCTTCCAGAAACTCACTAAAACTAAACAAAACTTTTTTTCCCCCTCCTCAAAGAAGAAGAGGAAGAGAAGAGACCAGAGAGGTATTAACCTGGGAAGCAAAGTCACAACAGCATTCTAAACACCAACTAGGAAGGACACAATTGCAACTATTTACACAAAGCCCTCAAGGTATTAAGAATGAACACAGGGCTAGGGCGTTTGTGATCCCGGTTTTAGTGGCTGAAATTGTAATTAAACTGAGAAGAGAAATGGATGCTAAGATTGGCCTTGACACTAATTACCAGAAAGAAAGACATTTATGCAAATATCTCAGAAGCCTGAAGTTCAGCCATTCTGAACCCTCCCCTCATGTCTTTAGGGGTAAGGGTGAAGTAAGGGGAAAAGAGGCCAAAGAAATTACCTTCTCTAATTCCAACAGATGAAACCTTAATACTTGTATGGCTTGAATCATCTGCAAAGACACAAAAAGAATGAGCACCCCTTTCCTAGTCTGCAGAAAATTGGCTACCACAGCTCCTGCATCTCCAGCCCACCCCCTCCCCCAGTAAACAGAGTTATTTTGATTTATGGCAATAACACTAAAACTTAATAGCAGTGACTGGGTACCAGCTAGAGGTTTATATTTCTTAAAGAGAAAATATAGCTAAAACAACAACAAAGCATCTAAGTGGGGGTCATAAACACTCTCCTCCTCCACAGCTCTCCCTTTCTCAATCCCACTGGCCCCACCCCAATCCCAAAGGGCCACTGGGCTGGACTCTAGGTTTCCTAGGAAGAAGTGAATGGAAAATATTCCAAATACACCCCCAAAGTGTGGCTTTTCACAATGCAAACTTCCTGCTGTCTTCTGCACACCTTTCAGGCAAACTGGTTCCTTAGGGGCTCATTCCCTGTCGCTGCTCTCTTGTTGAGACTTTGAAGGCTGGGAAGTCCGCAAAGTTTAAGCCCATACACGCTGACAGGCCCAGAGATAAATCCCCAGGCTGATTAGAGCCGCGCAACCCGGCTGTCATAAAAAACAAAAGCTCGCGTTTCCCCGCGCCAGCTCGCCCAGGCCCTCTCGAGATGAATTCATTTGCCCGGGATCTTGTCCCTCAGCCACTGACTGGTCCGTGGACCGAAACGTGTGCTGCCCAGCTGACTTGCAGCTACGGAAAGACCAGTCAAGAAACCTCACGGCCCTCGAAGAAAAGCTGAGGGGCTGGGGATGGGCTGGGTGGGGTGGGACAGATAGGGGAGGGGAGGAGCGGGGTCAACTCTTACCAAGTTATCCAGTTCTGGATTCGAAGAAAACAGAGGTTTTTCTGCGCGAATCTACAAGTGAGAAGGAGAGGGGAGCGGGAGGGGGGAGAAAGAAGAAAGAAAATATTTGAAATCAGGTCGCCCTCCTCGGCTCGTGCCTTGTGACACTGACTGGGGGAGCACTCGGTGGCTCTGTCCCACGCAGAAACACTTCAGTGTGAACCAAGCCGAGAACGAGCCCAGGGCTCAGCCTCACTTCTGCACCAACTACCCTTCTCGGGACGCTGCTCTGCTGGCCAAACCAAAGCAGCTATAGGGCGTGGAGGGCGTGATTTTATTTCAGACTGAGCTTTCTGCCTCAGCTTCTGGTGGGTGAGTGAAGTCATCTGCAAACACACTTCTATAGGAGGGAAATTTCAGGGTGCATGCAACACACATGGCTTAGGGTAGACTATTTGGTGACTACTTTTGGAAATGTGCTCGCTGAATGTATGTATGTGTGTGCGTGCGTTGGGGGAAGAATCCCTTTTTCTTTTACTTAAAAAAAAAAAACATTTATTTTGCTGACCTGTTTGGCGAACACGGCTATATCTTCATTGAATGACTCTGAGGAGCAGACGTCCCCGCCCGCCACCCCCGGCTCGCGGGGGGTACAAGTAGCTAATTCACATTTCTCAAAAATCAGTGCTAAGAGAGGGAAGAGGGGGTGTCTGCAAGAAAATACAACAGTCACAAACAACACAATGGTTAGTCTGGAATCAGTGAAAAAGGCGCCCATGAGAACAGCCGGAGCTCGAGGCAGAGAACCCCTCCCTGATTTTGTCATCTACTTTTTCCCCTTTCCAGCCCCCAGCCCAGGTGACTGCTCACCTCCCCTTTCTCCTGGGGCTCTGAAGTCGGAGGCCCTGAGCCCCTGGACCGTATCTGATGATCGGTTCAACATATCTGGCCAGAGAAATTGGCAACATTTGCTACGAATCAAACCCCAGCGGTTCCAGCAGCCATTTTGAATTAAGTTTCCCACCAGGGCAAACCCTGGTCCCAGGGCCGGCGGGGCAGGAGCTGGCGAGGGGCAGGAGCTGTGCCGAGGCAGTGGGAACGCTCTCCGCGTGGGCTCCTCCAAGGCGGCAGCGCAAGCCCGAGGCGCCCGGCTAACTTGAGGAGAGGACCTGGCCCACTGCAGGACCCACTGTCACAGGGCTGCACCTCCCGACCCCTACCCCGCTGCCCTCGGCCCCTCCTCGGCTCCCTGAGCCCTCCCCTCCTTCGCAGATGCCCCCCACCGACCCCCAAAGAAAGTTCCTGCAAATGTTCCTGCGGTCAATCCTTTCATTTTGTCTCTGTGGAGTGGCAAAGCAGTAGTATTGTGAAGGGCCTAGATGTCGCTTGTCTGGGGGCGGGGTGGGGGGGGCTTCTTCTAACGCCCAAGGAGGTGTCTCAAGTCTTTCATTAGCTCTCACAGTCCAGCTGGAAATTTAATAGTTTGGGGTCCTTTTCAAAGCTTCCCCAAATGTTCTGTCCCAGAGCCTAACCCATTTACACTTAACGCTGTAGATAGAACTCTGGGATTTAAACCAGGGTCTCGCATAAGGGACCAGGAAATAAAGCAGAAAGATTTTTTCCCCCACCAGAGAGGGCCAGTGTTGCATGATTTTAAAAAGGAGAAATAAATAGAAATAAAAGTTGGTTCAAAGTAAACAGGGGTTCCAAAATTCATGGGCACACAGTAGGCACAAGTGACTTTCAAAAGGGTTTTTTGGTTTTGTTTTGTTTTACTAATGCAGGCTCTAATCCGGTGGCCGGGCAGAACCCGCTGTAAACAGCGGCCAAAAGCCTCCGGCCGAAGAGCGCCCGCATTTACTTCTTGCTAAATCCTGCAGGATTCGCTTTTGAACACAAAGTGCTAAAACGACCAGAAGTTTCTTAGTGTCTGTAACAATTCAGTGTGAGCCCCTCTCCTTGACTTCAGTGGTCAAACTCCCTAAATGCAAAACATGTTCCCCCTTGCCTGACCTGCAACTGTCCTCCCTTGGCTGTATTGTGCAGTGGCAGAGGCAGCATACGGTTGCTGAGTAAACTTAGCAAGTCAGAACAATCAGTGGCTTAAAAGATTTTCCCTTAAACTAAAAGTTTCGTTCCAACACAAAGGCGCCTACGTTTTGAAACCCTCAGCGCTCCGGAGCGAAGTGGAGCAAGGGAGGACTGGGATCCGCTGAACCGGAGGCTGAAAGGGGATATGGAACCTTCAGACAACTTCTCCCGAGCTGGGACCCCTCGGCGGCCACCGCGGCTGCGAAGCCAAGCGCTGAGCAAACACAGAGTGTGAACGGAGATGGGGAGCGCCGGGCGGCAAGCCGACTCCCCCAGTTTTCCATGAAATGTGAATTAATAGTCACCGGCTCTGGACCTCCAATCCAGAGAGCTCTGACTTTTCCTGTTACCAAGGGCACGGGGAAATAGGGAAAGCATCGCAACTCAACCCTTTAACTGCTGCCCATTATACCTACCCATAAATGGCATCTTTATCTCTCTTTAAAGCGTCATTGACAGAGGAGCCCATGCTGGGGGCCATGGCGTTGGTATGAGCCGTGTGCGGGTACTGATGAGAGTGCAGAGGAGGCCCGTGGTTCAGGTGGTGGACCGGCTGCATGGACCTGGCTGCATGCGGGTCCCCATACATCGTGGAGGGGATGCCTACTCCATCCATGCCCCCGTAATGGGGTAGGTCGTCGTACTGCATGACAAACAGGAGAGAAAGAAGGTTCAGAAGGCCAGGCGGGCAAACGGGAGAGGCAGGGCTCCCAGAGCTTATGTAAGGTCAGTCCAGCTGGGTCCTTCAACCCGGATTTCGGTGGCCTTGCATCTCCAAAGTTGAGACTTCTATTTTAAAAATAAATTTAAAGTGAAATTTCTAGGGTTCTCAGTAAGACTCCACTGAGATGACGCTTCTTGCCCTAACTTGTATCCCTATCAGCTAGTTCAGAAATTCAGAATCCTTTGGCAAGGGAGGAAGGAAGAAAGAAGGAAAGAAAGAGGCATTCTCCCAGAGGGCGGAAGGTAAAACGTGCATGTCTCTGGAGGAGGAAATTGAAAATCACAATAATAAAACGTGCCAGGACAGTGCAGCAAACCTGCCTAGTTTCACAGCCCCTTCACATCAGGGGGAATTAAAAAAAAAAAAGTTACGATGGGAACAGCTCTCCCAAGCACGTGAATTCAGGCAGGCTTCTCATTTTATTTTCCTGCCAGCGTGGGGCTGGGCAGTCCAGCAAGACATTGCATTTTCTTTGCTTTCCAAGACAAATTCTGCTAAATCATACAAAACAAACTGATCCCCTTATAACTGAAACTCAAATAAGGGTAGTTTTCCCTGTACCTTACAGCCAAGTTCAGAATTGGGTACCCCCAAATTAAAGAAAATCTATAACTGAAGCAGTTAGCATTCTTTTTTAAAAATAAAAAGGACTTATAAACTTTCTCCCAGACTACAAATCAATGAGGCAAATGTTACTCATTAGGTTTTAAAGCAAATTCAAAAGCAAATGTACATACAACGCCCCATCTTTCTCCTCCAGAAAAACTACTTTCATATTGTCATTATTTTTTGTGCTAGATTTAGCTACTTCGGTTTTTTAAATTGCTTCATTCCAGGCAAGGTCTTTTCCCAAGATTTGAAGGTGCCTAGAGTGAAATGATTTTCAAAGAAAAAAGGAATTGCCACTTTCAACTCCTAAAGCCAGAGGTGTGAAAAGAGTTTGGAAGAACGCTGACATTTGCCTGAACCAAAGGAGTAAAGAAAAATGTGTCAGCCTAGTAACTTTCTTTTGCAAACAGGGCTTTGAGGGCCAGGACACAAATTATGCAAGGAAGGCTTTTTTGTAGACCCCATTTCTTTAAGAAACTACCCCATTTGGGTTGTCATTGTCTCACTTTACTCTCACTACATTTCCATTCAAATAGGAATATTGGGGAAATTAGTATTGCATTTTAAAAGTGAGTAGCTGTGTGCTTAGTATCCAATTAGTACAAGACTTATCTAAGAAAAACTTGCAAAGTATTGGCTTGCATAAAAATCCATGCAAACTAAAATTACTTTTAAAAGATGAATGTTTTTCCAACCAAAAAAACCACAATGAATTATGACAGTTATTTGCTTTAAAAAGCTAAATACTTCAAATGATATTAAAGAGGACCATAATCAATAACATATCAGAAGTTTCTAGCTGGTTATTTTAATTTAAACATAACTTCAAACTTCTGCTCCTTGGATGCTCAAATTATAGTATTCTGTACCTAGCATTTCTTTTTAACAAATGATTGCTCTAGTTTATATCTTTATGTATATAGCTGTTGATTAGGAATCTGTAGAAAACTTGATTATGTGAATTAACAACTGCAAGTAACATATATACGTCTACAGATGCATTAAATAAATCCTCTCTTCTTTAGGCCACGGCTTTAGAACCCTCATTCAAAATGAGAGAAAGGAAAAAGGAAACTTTTTAACAGTGTCGTTCAGCCACGTTTCAATTTAATTTTATATTTGAGTTCCACAATTGTTTTTAATACGTACCCTTTGCGCCATCGGCCTCTCTGGCTCCCTTCCTACTTCAACTTCTAATATATCCTCTTTAAGGCCAGTGTGAAAAGAAACAAATATGCAAACTCCCCCTGAAAATTAAAAAAAAAAAAAAAAAAAAAAAGCACGACGAAAAATCCCTTAACGTCTCCAGCAGTGTGAGCTACTGGTCCCAGATCTTCGGTCTACCAGACCTGAAGCCAAGCGCCCGAGTCACTGAGCATAAAAGCGCTCCGTTTCCAAGACAGCAGCGGGGGCAAAAAGAAAAAAAGGAAAAAAGAAAAAAAAAAAGCAGATCTTCTCTCCCCAAAAAATCAGTTAAAAAAAAAAAAAGAGCGCCCCTCAGACCCAACTACCAAATCTCATGGCTTTCTGCCACTCCAGCTGTCAATCACAGGCGAGGTTGTCAACGTGGTGAATGAATGATCATCCGCTCTGTCTTCTTCTGGTCAGAACACCTCAAATGCTAATATTCAAATGCACAAAGCCCTAGCGCTCGGTTCCCTTGAATCAGTCCTAATTCCTAATCAGTTTCTCTCTTCTCTCGCTCTTTCTCTCTCTCCCTCTCTCTCCCTCTTTGCAACTGCTGCACTGGAGGGAGATTAGAGGAGGGTTAAAAAAAATGTCTGTCTGAGTTTGTCTTAAAGGAGCCACGATCGATGCTGTCCGCTTGCAGTCCCCGTGCGTGTGTAAAGTGTGTGTTGCACAGGCGGAGAGGTGGATTCCGACCAGAATGCTAGAACCCGGAAGTAGTGGTGGCCATAACAGGTCGCGTCTTACACAATGCATTGGGCTGCAGCAAGTAGGCTCCTCCGCAGGGGTGGGTGCGCGAAGCGAGCTCTGTCCGCACTGGAGAGGCAGAAAGGCGCTCCATTAAATCGCACGCACAGGCACAAACACCACACAGCCCGAGCACACGCACACGAACGCAAGCAGCAGCACCCGGCCGCCGGCTTTATTTTCCATATTCTTTTCTCTCCCTCCCCCTCCAGACTCTCTCCCCAAAGCGGACTCTCTTGAAATAAATTGGGAATAAACGCGGGCCAGGCAGCAGCGGGAGTTATTTTGCACAGGACTCCGCGCATAGACTTCAAGACTTTCCTCGAAATTATTGGGGTCTGCCAGTATTTTTTTCTTGGGAGGTGGGTGACGCGCCAAGTACTGGATTCTCAGAACTGGACACCCCAACGAGAAAAGTCAAAACGGGAGGGAGAAGAGGAGCCGGAGGTGGGCTGGGAAAGGCTCTGCTAAGAGTCCCGAGAACGAGGGCCGGAGGTAGCTCGAGCTTTCTGTAGACCCAGTTTAGAGGTTTTCGCTGTCAGAGGTAGACGCCCGGACGGAGGACAGGAAATGCTTGCATTTTGTCACTTTGGGTCTGGACGCCCCCACCTCCTCGCCCCGGGCAGCTCCAGCCTCAGCCCCGGCGCCCGGCACGAAGAGAGGAAGGGAGGGAACAATGAGCTGAGCTCTGGGAATGTGCCCCCAGCGCCTGTTTACAAACACCAAGCTATTTATGATCGCCGGAAAGCGAAACCCGACGCGGGCTCAGAGCAGCCCAGACCTCACGGGCGGGCGGAGCCCGAGAGCCGCGGGGAGTCAGGCTCAGTCCCTAACCCGCTCCGGGCGAGGCGCGCAGGGGCTGGAGCGCTCGGCTCTGGCTGCGGCCGCGGCGCCTTTGTCTTTGAGGCGCCTGGGGGCTTCTTCAGCCTTGGCCTGGCCAGGGCCTGGAGGGGCTCCGCGCCCCCGGTTCTTTCCCCGGCGACACCCGGCTCTCTCCTCCCCAGACCTCTATCCCCACCCACCGCTTTTCGGTTCCCAACCCTGCTCGGAGAAAACTCCCAACACCATAGCAAAAGAAATCCACTTCGGAAGCTGAGATTTCAAACAAAAGCTGCCCGTACCCACAACTCTGAGTCTCCAGCCAGTAACCGATTTCAACTTTCTCCCTGTAAATACTTATTCTCTGGGCTTAACCGTTTTCCTTCTTTTTATTCTCCCACTCTTAAGCGTGCCCTTTATTATGGGATTTAGTGGGGTTATTTTCGTCTTTATTTTCCTGCCCGCCTGGCTCTGGTCTGCCGAGACGCCTCAGCCTCAGCCTTAGCAGCTGGAAAGCTCACATCCCAGGCAGGGCTCGCAGCTCGCTCAGCTTGGAGAGAATTTTCTCCCCCTCCCTCCAGCTAAAACCTCGCAGAAAACTCCCCCTGCGGTCGACTGGAAAATGAGCTCACCCAAATCTCGGTAGGCAGCCGTGGAGGAGGGCTCGGCCAATCAGAAGGCGCTCCCGCCCAGGAGGCTGCGCATTGGCTGCGGGGAAAATCAATTATCAAATAATCGATCAGCAGGGAGCTTCGATCTGCCGGGAATGTAAACTGCCAGTACCGATTCCCGCCCTGACGGTGGCCAAAAGGCTGACTCCCTCAAAGCGACCGGCCTGAGCTCCCATCCCATGGTCCCCACCCCCATCCCACCCTGCCAGCTGTGGAGCAAACCCTCGCCCCAGAGGGGAGATAGTTGGTGGGAAGAGTTTTGAGAAAGATTAGGGGGCCCCCTTCACTGGGAGTTTGTTTGGAAAAGGTTGAGAGCTCTCAAATGTATTGAAGCCAACTCTTAGGCGCCAAGTAAGAGAATTTGCATCCGTCCGCGAAGTAGGACTCAAGTTTCTTCTGAGTGGGCTTCTGAGGAGCAGGGGACCTGGGCGATCTTCAAAACGTAGAGCTGCAGTATTGCTCCACCGAGCGCTGGTAGCCTCCCTAGGCGACACCTATGGCTTCTTCTAGCGCTCCGCAGGAGCTAGCGCCGGGGTGGTTCACCCCAGCCGTGGAGCCTTCGTGGAAAGCTGAGCAGATGAGCCTTCCCAGCCTACTGCACACGTCCCCGCCCCCAACCTGAACTTGCTCCTTCTGTGCCTGAAGGGTCGGCACACATTCACCCAAAACCTTCAGATGAGCTTTGAGTTGAATGAGCTCAACTGTTACAAAAGAAAAATCTCCAGAGTCCCTTAGTACTTACCTGTCTCTTCTTTCTTAATTTCTAGTTTCTGTCTTCAATACTCAAATTTTAAGATATTTTACTTTTATCCACCACGTACTTGTATACTGTTTTCTAACACAGTTACCCTGATACATCTCTTGGGAAGTTAAGGCAGGCCTGAGAGTCAAAGCCAAGGGGGGCTTTGGGGAAGCCAGGTGAATTACCAGAGCCAACGCCTAACTCTGAGCCCGCCCCCCCCCTTCCCCTCGCAGTTTGAACTTGAAAGCAGCTTTTCAGGCCAAGATGGAACCTTCTGAACTCAGGAAAGCGATTTTTAATTTTTGCGAAGCCGAGCTGGCTAGGCCAGGCCGCGCACTTCTTTTCCGATTATGGGGAGGGCTGCGCTGGGCCGTCAGCAGTGAGCTCTTCCCCAGCTCCTGAGGGCTGTGGCCCACACCTGAGCGCCTTCCGACAGCTACTCCCGGGGGTGGGAGCGCTGTCTCCCCAGCAGGCCTGCCAGGCATCAGCGCGGCTTGGGCGGGGGGGGCGGGAGGGGGTCCAACCAGACACCAACACAGGCTCCTCTACGTTTATGGTCCTTAAATGAACTGCGAGGAAGGTTATGTAAGTATAATTTAACTGAGAAATTTAGTGCGAAATACATTTAGGTGACCGTGGCCCAGGGGTTCTTGGTCAAACTTAGGTAATGGGGTTGGAGGTACCTCAACGTGCGTCCATGTTTTCAAATTTGGAAAAAGTCAATATATATACGTATATATGTATGTATATATATTACATTTTTGACAACAAGATTTGTTATATATATTGTTACTTTCCAATGACTTTTTTCTTTTGTTTTCTAGCAGAAGTGAAAGAAGGAAGGTTCAGGTAAGTCACTCTTCAAACAACCAATATTCTTCGAAGCAGGGGGCAGATTGTGTGTGCTTTATCCATGATGTGTCAGTTTTACTTTAAAACGTATTTTAAATTACCTACACACAGATTTTCCTTAAAGAATGTCATACTTTGGGTTTGTGAGGTTAAACTCACAGTAGTTTTGAAAAGTGTCTTTCCATTTATAACTGAACTTAATACTCCTTCTAGGCCTTTATATGATTAATTCTGAACAATCAAGGGACTAAAACACTTTTACAATGTAATTACAGTAGTACAAATTGTTTGCCCAAACCTCATTCTGGATAAGGATTTTACAATTAGCAAACAGTTATTACAGTTGGTGCTTGCTGAGAGAAATTGCAGAGAGGACCTCTAGAGTTGCAATATAGTAGCCATAAAAAAAAAAAACTCCTTTAGCAGGGTAGTAATTAATCAACTATTAAAAGGAAAAAAAATGAAGGAACACTTCTAGGTATCCGGTAAACTACTGGAGATATTAATGTCTGTTCTGTGACAGCGCCTAGCCTATACTTATTTCAGATAATAGGCAAAAGCACTTTTATTTTGCAAAAACTTGGCCTGGAAAAGAGTTCTGGCACTTGGCTCCAGCTCTTGTGATGCAGGCCTTCCACTCTCTGTTTTCCCTTCATATATCAGAGCATCTTCCCAAAGATGGAGAACGGACACTAAAAAAGAGTCAGGCTGAGCCGTTGGTCTCTATTGTTTACACCATCCTATAGGGAGGCATTTAAAACAAGCAGGGCTCCTTTGGGCTGTTGGGATAGTGGTCTGGGGGAGCTCCCTTGTAACTTTCTGTTCTCCTATGAGGAATTGTGTCTTTGGAAAGGCCCACATCCTGAATCAGGCTTTTGTCTCAAAAGTTCACACTGATGAGTCAGCTCAAAAAACCCTCCAAAATTAAAGAGGCACCTCTTAAGGTAAAATGTGTGCGTATTTGCCAGCCCAGAATAAACAAAAGCCCATTAATCAATCGAGTATGGCAGCTGTGTTCACAGTATGATAAGGGTTTCTCATCTGCCACCTAACTTTAAGATGTCTGTTAAAATGTTGTGATTGCTTTTTAGGTTGTCCTGTGGTGTGGGGGATTGGGGTTTGCACTTCAAGAACATCCATCCTTCAAATCTCTCCCCACATTAGTATTTGCATTTCAAAAAAACAGAAATAAGGGGAGGGGAGTTTAAAGAAAATAGATTTGAAATCTAGTAGAGATACTAGAGGAATGTTGGAGATAAGAGCCTGGATGTGATATGAGAAAGGTACCAAGAAGTCAAAGCTAATGAATGGCTTTTCGAGAAAAGTGAAATAAACTAGAGGTCTATTAAAGAGAGAAACCTGGTGAGGTGATACAAAAAGGGGTTGACCAGGAGGGGATTAGCTAGGATGTTAATCAAGTGCCCCAAAGCAATCCAGGCTATAAGGACCGGGAGATTTGTTTACTGCATTTTGCTTCAGAAAACAAAGAATGTCTGGTCCAGTTCAGAAGTTGATGAGAGGTCAGCTTAGGTACTTCAACCATTGCAGGGAAAATGCCTAACTCACTATATTCTGACTGGATAACACAGAAGTTTAGAAATAAAAGAATCTTTTTGGAGGGGCTTCCCCTCACTACTTTTCTATTTCAAATCATTAAAACACTTTGGTCTCTAGAGGGGGAAAAACTACACTGGTTAACATAATTACTAGCTCTGACATTTTCAGAAGTTATAGAGGTCTTTTATTAATTAAATGGAGGACTTAATAAAATATTCCTAATAAAATTTATGGTTGTCTTAAAACTTTCTAAACAGTGCTATAAATTCTTAATAAAATTAACTGGGAAATGAGTTATTAGCCCACACTTTACCCCCTCCCCCAACTTCGACATAAGGAGTGCCTGCAGAATGGAAAGAAATAGAACCCTTTTAGTAAAATATAAATATTAGCCAAAGTCATACATTGTACTAGAAAAGACGAAGTCTTGACTGTTATTTCTAATGGCCTTGTCCTAACAATAAGCCCCCCAAACTACCCACAAAGCTCCATACAGAGAATCCCTTCCACAGCTTTGCTGTATTTTATATATGTGTATTTATATGCCTAGTTGAAGCACAATCATCAATTTGTTGGACTAAGTTGCATGTTAAATGTTTTCAATAAAAAGCATAGACTCATCATGCAAAATTCGAATATAGAATCTTGACAGCTTAGGCTGTAAATTTTTTTCAATTTAATTTCTTTAAAGATAACTTTTAAATAATGGATTTCTCATACCATCCCCCTCATTAATAACAGTGGATGTGTTTTGAGAAGCTGCATTTGGTGGGGCAGATATATAAAACTTTTTCATAGCACTGCATTTCAAAACCTCGGCAAGTTGTCTTAAGTTTTGAGATACTTCTCCGCTTCACAGATCCAATACTGGCTGAGCTGCTGTTGAAAAGAACAACACACTCGTACTCACTCCAAACCTAATCAAACACCCTCGGTGAATTGTTTAGCATTTGAAGGCTTGATCTTTTGTGCCGTCTACTGGACAATGGAAAAACTGCAGCCTAAATGACAAACTTCCCTCCTCCAGTATTAGTAATGGAGGGGGAGGGGTAAGGGGAGAAGAGTAGGGGTGTGATTTGTGCTGGTAACAAGAGAGGACCAGGGCCTGCGACTGACAGGACAGGTCTTGTGGTCTAATCATGTTTTTCAAACTGAGGAGAAGACATTAAATATAGGTGTTTCTCAACCCACTTGACTAAGGTGCTAGGCTAACATTTAATACAGCTGTGTATGTATGCACGTACAGTCACTTTGGGGGGGACAGAAAGAAAAGGTCATGGGACAGGCTCAGCATTCTGAAAAAGAAAATGTGAGGTTGCTTGGTTTTGAGTATGAAGTTGCTTGACATTCAAGTTAAATGTGTCTACTACCTGGATAATCTTGGATGTACAAATTAATGCTTGGGATCTGGAAAGTGATATTATGTCGTAATCAAGAAAATAAGTTTTGAGAGAGGAGAAATGAAACTGGTAATCAGAAATGTCAGTGCAGTTTCCTTTTGGGCAATTCTGGATGAAAATGTGAAATTTAAAGTGTTTTCACTGGGAAAGCATAAGTGGGAGAAAGTGTGGGTGAAAGTCAAAGTTGAATGCCTTTAAATTGCAAAGGCTGTTTGATCTTCTCATAAGCATTAAAAATACTGTATACATTTTGGTTATGATTTAAAAAATACAAAGCCCATCTTTGTGGAGTCTTTGAGGTGGGAAAAAAAAGATCATAAATCTAACTTTGACTTCTATTTGATATTTGCGTAGCTTTTGAAGAAAGCACAATGAGTAGAGAGGAGTAATCCTGTTATTCAGAAACAAATTTCTTTCTTAATAACAGTGTGTGTGTGTGTGTGTATATATATATATATATATACATACATATATGGAGAAGTCAAACTGATTTTAGTCAAAGAGATACAAGACTTTGTACAAGGGCTGTTAACATTGTTCGTCTGCTTTTCTGAAGTTAAAATTCTGTATGACATTTTAATAAAACCTAGAATATATGAGTAGTTATTAGGGTGACTTTTACTGAAAACACAATAATGAGAAAGGAGACAGCTTCAGCATATTTTATTGATGCATAAATATATTTCAATGACATTCTTTAAACATCCATTTTGATGGAGTACTATGTCAAAGTGATTTTAAAGTATTATATTAAATGCAGATACATTGAAGAGCCTGGGGTGACATTGACTCTAAGCTTACAGCATGGGGAGCTCAGGATGGTTTCATTTCACTTCTGCAGAAAAGGTAGTGTTGGTGGTGGCATCTTTTAAACTTTAGCATAAGCAACTGAACTGTGAACAGTTATTATTTTATGAGCTTCTCTTTGACCATTTTTAATCTTTTTTTTTAAGTCCCTACAACAAAAGCTAACAAGCAGAAAATTCTTCCAGGAACGGATCACAAGTGAGCACAGCTCTGTCCTGTATTCTAAGCTAGTAATGGAGGTACAGTACGGGAGCTGAAGAGGTCTAGCAGACGTGCTCCAGTCATCAACTGCAAACATTTACCTTTGAAGCAACTGGATGAGCCAGATTGGTTATGGTTTGCATCCATGTTCGACTTGATAAAGGGGCATAATTTGTGAAAAGCCTTCAGGCAAAAATCGTACTGATTATTCAAAACTAAATATTTTAACATTTCATTGAGTTAGCTAATGAATAAGAAAAACATCGAAGGCTTCCTGCAGCTCAGAAAGAATTCTAGTGGCGTGGAAAGCACAAGGAGCAAAGAACAAGAAACTGAAGGACTCCTGCTGAGCAGTTATTCGCTTGTGAATATCTGAAAATGTATTCTTCTGTGCGTTATTTAAAAATGAAAAATAAACATCATCTTTCCTTGTCTTTTGTTTTTAAATGAACGTCTGATAGCTTGCTAAAAAATTTTTTTCTGAGTAATTTATGCGAGAAAGGGCCAATTCGAAAACGTGTAACTAATGGGAGAAGTCCACGTATAAGCCGCAAACAAATCGGTTTGAAGCCGAGCCCACAGCCCTGCGAGGCGCCACTGCTTCCAAGCTCAGGGAGGATAACTTCATCTACCGGCAGTTCAGCGGCCACTTCCGGCACTCTTTTATCTATCTGGGAAGCACAGCCTTCTGCAGGATTGACGCGCGCGGCCCCGTGTGTGTGTGTGTGTGTGTGTGTGTGTGTGTGTGTGTGTGTGTGTGTGTGTGTGTGTGTAGGTGCGGGTCCCCGAGTCCCCTGGCGCCCTGGGCTGCGATCTAGTTCCAGAGCCGCCCTCCCGCGCCTGCCTGCACCCCGGGAGGCGCAGCTCCCGGAGTCCAGTGGGGTCGCTCCAGACTTTGTTCCCAGCAGCAGGGGCTACAGAGTCTGCTCACACCTGGCTTGGCTCCGGGGAGGAGCGGGGGGGGGGGGCACGGACGGACACGTCCCCTGAGCAGAGGAAAGGGTAAGAAGGTATCCTCTCCTGCAGGCTGCCGCCCTGCCGGGTCGTGTTTGGCCGCCACCTATTTCCTCCTCGGGGTTCGTGGGAGGCGGTGGGTGGCAGCCCGCGAGCCGCAGCTTGAGACAGGGAAGTGCGTGGACCGGGGCGCGGCGACCCAGGCGCAGCGGCCTCGGTGTCCGCGGCTTCAGGCCGAGCGAGCCCCCGAGGGAGGGCGCCTTTCTTCCCAGCGGACTCCAGGTCGCCCAGGCTCGGCCTCTCGACCTAATTCTAGAAGCTTTCGCCTAGTTCTTGGACGGTGGCCCCTCTCCGGGGCCCCCCGCGTGCAGTCCACTTTCCGATTCCCCCTCCGAGGTCAAGTGTGCTCGGGGAGTCAGTCTAGCACGCGGGAGCCTCTGGAGACCCCGCCGGCCCCCTCGGAGGGGCTAGAACAGGCGCGAGTTTGTGGCCAGGCTATGATTTCAGGTGCGCTCATGGCCTCTGGACCCCGGGAGAGCCGGGTGGAGATGAATGCTTTTCCTTCTCCGGGTTCCAGCCGCCGCCGAGGAACCTGGAGGCATCGCCTGGCCGCGATGGGCAAGCCCTCGCCTCGCTGGCGCTCTCGCCTCGAAGGGAGGAGAGCAGAAGGAGGAGGAGGAGGAGACAGGGGCATGGTGGAGAGGGACAGCGGTGCCCGGAAAGGAAAGGAGAGAGAGCCAGTAACACAGACGGAAGGAGAGAAAGCCGTAGGGAGCGGCACAAGACAGCCAAGGGATGGAGCCAAGCTGCGGGCTGATCGCGTGTTGTCCCGCCGCAGCCCCGGACACAGTAAACACCGGAACCGCTGGCAAGCAGGCGGGAGCTCTGGTCCCTCCCTAGTGTTCCCTTAAGCCGTGGAGGAGCCTTATCACAGACTTCTGCCTAATCGCGTGTTGACTTTTCTAGATAGTTCCTCAAAACTGTGTGTATCCCCTTGTTCACATTTGCAAACCATCCCTTGGAAGAGGCCTGGGAGAAGAAAGTGTGTGAGAGTGTGTGTGTGTGTGTGTGTGTGTGTGTGTGTGTGTGTGTGTGTGTGTTGGGTTGAGGACTGAAGCCAGAGACAAATGCTGACACCCTCTGTTAGGCCATCCCAGTAAGGGCAGTCTTACTCTGGGCCAGTGAGAATCTCCAGTCAGCTTAGATGGGGTGGGGTGATTGCTCCCGGCCTGTGACCCACTTTTCACAGCCCTTTCCCCACCAAAGAGAACTTCTGAGCTGATGAGGCACTTAGCTCCATGTGCCCCTTTCCCAGATGAGCAAGCTGAGAAGCAGACGGATTAAGTGACATATCCAAATGCTTCTCTCTTCTGCATGCCTCAAGCTTCTTTTTTATGTATTTCCCCGATTCTTAAAAATAAATCTCAACGATAGAAGAAGACTTGCCTATATTTCTTTCCAAAGAAGCTTGGAGGTCAGGTTGGTGCCTGTCTTGTGTCAGAAGCACCTGAGAGTGGGCTGGTGGTGAGTGGGGGTTCAAATGTGCAGGGCTGGGTAGTGACGACTTCCTCATCCTCTACTCCAAAGCTGACTTCCTTACCAGGAGCCTTGCTGTCCCTCCAGAAACACAAAGCAGAACAAGCAAATGAACAAATAAATACTTGGTGCCTTTTGCAGCTGAGCGACCCTAAGCACAAAACTGGCCCAGGTCACCCAGGGCAGGAGTAGGGCATTGAAGGCACTGTTTACTCCAGGATTAAAAACATCAAACCCTGGCTCTACTCAGCAGCTTGTCTTTAAGGATTCCAGAAGGAGCATCTTAGAGAGACTTAGCACCCATTGGGAAGTTTAGGTATTGACTTTACAAAACCAGCATTTTATTTCTGCTTTTCTGAACACTACCACCGCCTAGTTACCACACCCTTTGCAATGACATCTCCCATTCTGTGGGCAAAATAAATTTGAAACTTGGCACATCTAATTCTGAGATGTTTGTTATCTTTGGCTTCAAATTTTACTCCTAAAACAAATCTGTTATGTATTGCTTTCTCCCCCATCCCTGATTATTTTTAGCCTTTCATTCTAATTTTTTATTACCTTGGACTTTGTCTTGATTTGGGTGTTTTGTGCAGAAAACTGATTGTAGGCTGGTTATCTGCAGTTGTCTATTTATTTTGTTCTTTAAAAACATTTTTGAATGTTACTTTTTAAAAAACTGCTTGAAGAGCCTAACCCTCTTTGCAATTTAAGCTTTAGAAATATTCTGTTTGAGCATAGCTCTTATGATAAGCTTATTGCCTTTTTAACAAATTTGTCAATTCACATATCTTTCAGTTAAAAATCTTTCCAAAAACCCAGACTTTTTCTACTTGTTTAATAATGGTAGACTGAAACTGAAGTACAATTTTGAAAATTGGTCCTATTAGAAAAAGCTAATGTGCCCAGCCAAAATTTCTCATAATAGCAGTGAGGAAGAGTAGCAGAGTCTGGGCTGAAAGTGTATCTTAGTTACCAATGGGCTGATTGAATTTAAAGATGTTAATCACCTGCAGAATGAATCGATTATATTATTTTGATCTCTAAGTGCACTTTTGATTTAATGATTGTGTATTATAAATTAGAAAATGTATAGCTTCAAAAATAAAAAAAATTTAAAATTAGCATATCACAATAATATCTATTTATTTCAGGGTAAATTTTTAAAATATTGATATTTTGGAATTGAATTGGAGAAAGTTATCCTAAACCAACACATATTTCCTTGACTTGATTTGGGGATTTACATTCAACTTCAGGGATTTTACCTTCCTAATGTCCTCTGAATTACTATCTAGTTATTTTAAAAATAATCACCTACGGCCGGGGGTTTAGCTCAGTGGTTCCACCAACTGCCCGGAAAGCGCAAGGACCTGAGTTTGATCCCTGGTACCAAAAAAATAATAATAATAATAATAAAAATCCCACCTAAAATTAAACATATAAATGTATTTTAAAGTGAAACTTTATACTGCAGTTAAATTTTGTCTGTTTTTCCTAATGCAGAAAACAATAAATATTATAAGTTTAAAACAGTATATTTGGAGGTACTCTCCTAAATCAACTGTTCCTTACTTTGGGAAAAAATAACCTAAAGATGTTTTCAATATGCCACATTCTAAACAGATATTGCTTTAGGTATCAGCATGACCAAATAGCATTCAACAAATATCGCAGAATGTGAATTGGAGGAAGATGTTCAAGCAGAGCATAGTGACACATGCCTGTAATTCCAGCACTGAAGCAGGAGGGTGGCAAGTCCAAGGTGGGGTCCCACCCGGGCAACTTAGCAAGACCGTATCTCAAAATAAAAAATAAAAAAGGCTGAGTATGTAGCTCAGTGATCAAGTGTCTCTGGGTTTATCTCCAGTACTGGAAAAAAAAAAATTCAGTATAGAAAGAAATGAACACTAATGATTAAGAAAAAAATAAATCTCAATTTTAGGGAGGAATTAATATTAATGTTTTGCAATTCGGCTTAGATATTTAAAGCAGAATTGTATCTTGTAACACCTCTGTAAAATTTTGATATCAGTAAACTTTATGAAGTTGCCATTTCCTAAGACAGCATTTGAAATATAATCACTGTAATTGTAACATTTGTATGGTCCACATTTATGATAATAATGGGCAATTTTGAGAAAATATATCAGATTCTATAAAAATGACAATAATTTCTTATAAAAACCTTTAAAACACTGAAGTCTGAAATTCTTGTGCTTTGTATTCCAGAGAAGGAAAACGCAAAACACTTTTACCATGATCTTTTTTTTCAATCCATTCACTAACATCTCCTCTTTTTTTTTTTTAAATTTGCCTGACAGGGAAGTCAAATATCAGAATTTCTTAATGTCTTCAGGCACTGTAACCTCCAGATAGTGGTTTCTAAGTTTCAAGATGACAAACTAGGACTCTGTGGAAAGACACACCTGAAACAACTAATGTAAATAGAAAGATGTCCAAAGCCCAGGGTTATTTGGTTGTTGTTGTTGTTATGATTAGCTTTTGACTAGATATGTGTTGGTATGTTTTAGAAGTTGAAACACTTCATTCTTTCTCCACTAGCCGGACAAACTTTGGAGGCCCTTCGTAAAACTCCCCAGTTTTACATCCCTTTTTTTTCCTTTGTAGTATTGCACACTTTTAGGACAAGAGGTAATTTTACAGATATTTAATTTTTTATGCCTAATAATGCTTAAATATCTCAACCAATAAATGTTATCTGCTTGAAGCTTTTGTTCCAGTTTATTTCCACATAGGGAATTGAGTTAAAACAATAATTTATTGAAACAACATAAACATTTGGTCATCTTAAGATCTAAGAAATTCAAAATTCGAAAGCATTTGTTGGCAATACCAGAATGCTTGAGAACTTGGACACTACAAAGGTGAACAGATAGATAACGCTCTCTTGGTTTTTTTTTTTTTTTGGTGCCAGGATCGAACTCGGGTCCTTGTACTTGCTCAGCAGGTGGTGAAACCACTGAGCTAAATCCCCGGCATGATACCGCTCTCTTAATTCTTGTCACTTTCCTGTGATTCTCAATCAGTAACTAAGTACAAGATGGAGTATGACTGAGCTTCAAGAAGGTGCTCTGGAAACTACTTCTTTGAAGGTCAAATTCAGCCATATTTAAGCTCCTAACAATACTGTGCTATAGCAATTGTTGATTCCATGGGACCAACTACAACCCTGACCTTATAAGAACTAAATACCCACAACCAACTAGTTCCTTGAGTTATGATTTTGTTCCTGATAGATACTGGGTTTTTTTCTTGAGTATTGAACTCCATTTACTTTTGTATTTTTTTTATATCTATGGTAGTTGGCCTTAAAAAAATTCTAACCTAATTTACCTAGAAGGATTGTGTACTTTTGGATATTTTTACCTGTTACCTGTTTTACCTGTTAACTGCTTAGGTCTTGTTTGTTTGAGGTGCTCAACCAATGAACCAAAAAAGCTTTAGCTTTTTTATCCTAGGAAGGAATGGTTTGTGTTTGGTTCAAAATTCTCTTCTTATTATTTGCTTTGTCCTTTTCTATGAGTTTGTAATTTAGTTTTGCTGACACAGTTGGTTAACCCCATACTGGGGAGCTGATTAAAAACACTTTCTAAAAATGTCTATTCCTATTGCTGGTATTAATCAGCATTTCTTTCTTTTTTTTTTTTTTTTTGCCTATCGCTTTTTTGTTTGTTTGTTTATCAAAATCTTTCCACTCCAGTAATTCTAAGTGGGTATAGTTAAGAAGCTACATAATCAGTTCTTTTTAATATGGTCTCATTCTTACTATTGTGTACTATCTCTAATACACCTACTGAGGAACTCCAGGGAATAGCAAGTTGTCCTAAATAATTCTATAAAGTCATACACAAGCCAGAAGTATTGTGAACAGTAATCCCAAACCTATGAGTCAGGTTTGTTCTCCTGCCTGTGCTCATGGAGCCATGCGATACCCAGCAGATACTCTCTTCATGAAAAATCTTAATAGTTGTCAGAGACAGGCAGAAGGAAGTGCCTAGGGTCACTTACATACTTTACACACTCCAGTTAAACCACATACCAAAGCCATCTCTATTATTCTACCCCTTCTTTCTTGAAAACTTTTAAATTTCAAGAATTGTTTCAGTTTACCTGCTTTCCTCATTGCTACTGACATTTTTTGGATGGTGATAAAAAGACAAGTCTGTTGCAAATTTCATAAATCAGTCTTTTCTCTCTGTTCAGTTGTCAGCTTGCCCTTCTAACTAATGTCACCATATGTCACTGCTTGCCCCATCTAACCTATATAACTGAAAATGTTTTGGTAACTTTTGGGTCCTGTTGATTGTAACTGGTGACTTTGTCAATTTTTTTTATGCTGTCCTATTCAGAATTTACTCTTCGGGTGAAGTTGTATATCTATCCTAATCAAGTCTTTAATAGCCACAAATAAAGTTGAAAATTTTATTTTTGTGTTTAATTTAATAAAATATTACAGTTTACCAAACATATCCCCTCTCCTCATTTTACATCCAACATCTTATTTTACTTCTGCAAACCCCGTGAAAATATATTATCTTCATTTCACAGATGAAGTTGAAGGTCACACAGTTGTTAGGTACAGTCTTGAAAAATCTGTATCATTATATTATGCTGAACATTTGTGGAAGGAGCATGAGAAAAAGTGAGAAAACACTTCTTTATGCTTGAATTTTTAAATTTTCTTTCTTTGTCTCTTTTCTTTCTTATCTACTATACTATTAGAAATATTTAATTTCTGGAATACATCTCCAGAAAGCTTCGTTATTTTCAGTGTCCAGGCATTTTGAACTGATTAACTATATTCAATGAGAAATGTTTGTTTCTCTATGTTTCAAAGTCATTTTTCGTTGTGCAAAAAATGTTTTGAAAGATCACACTCAAAATTATATTTAAAACCTAAGGTTAATATACAGACTTCTTTTAGCTCTTTCATTCTACAAATATAATATTTATTTGGTTCTCACAGTTGACCTGTCTTTTAGCATTTTAAAATGCCACAATAGATATAGTTTCTGACATATCATACCATGTTTTTCAAGAGTACAGTCATTCAAACTTTCCATTTAAAGAGAGAGAAGAAAACTGCTTTCAGGAAATATTAGTTAAGCGGCAGGAGTCCTTTTCAGAACGCAGTTACCATGGGATTGAGAAGTATTTGCTAATTATAACGGTGCACTAATTATCTGCTTTTACATCTCATCTTTCTGTCTTTCTGTCTAAATTCACTTCTAATTATATGGTGCCCTTTTTGCATATGACATATCTAAAAGTGTTGCTTTTATCAGATATGAATTTTTTTACTTGGAAATATTAAAGACATAGACAGTTTCACTTCCAAAATATTTTCTCCTGCAATGTAATGAAATCTTTTGATTGTGGGTTGAGTAGTCTGTCATGCTGGGAGGGTGAAAGGACCAAGATTTAAAATAAAAGACATTTTGTATTTTCCAAAAGAGAATACAAAATGATAAGCCTTGTCATACTTTCTATTTTTAAAAGGCAGTTAAGCAGATGAAGCCACATTACCCTCTCTCCATTGTCATCAACACCATCTTTTTATTACTTTACAGAATTTAAAAAATTGTAATTGTTAGGAAGATACTGCAAACACAGTATAATAAAAGAGAGACCACTGTGTCTTTAGAACAAATCTTCATGTGGCTCATTTGTCTCCAATATGATAGCAGTAAGCTTAACAATGATAAAAGCAGCAACAAAAACAAACGTAGTTTTAATTCCTATATTTTGATTCCTCTGGTTTAAGGACCAAGTACAAACAAATTCGCCTGTGGTGTAAGGAAAGCAAGTTTCCCAAAGCAGGGAATTCTGGCAAGGAGGGGCACATACAACATTGGGGAGGTCTTCAGGCTTTTGTAGCAAACACAGACTCACATGAGAGCTGTTATTCTAATTTGTGAATCTATGCCAGTCCTGGTCATACTTTATTGATTATAAAATTTAATACACACACATTAATTTTTTAACATTTATTTGTTTTTAAAGAAAGCTTAGAGAATAATTTATGAACTTAAAAACAACATTCGATTGGGTATTTGAAGCTTCTGCAAATACAAACAAAATTTGCTCTGAAGTATTTAAGGGCATATGGAGATACATGGATCAAGCAGTTTTAAATCTCAGCCTCTCTGAGTGGGTAGAAGAGGCTGGGGAGAGCTAGTTGGAACAAAAGAGGGAGGAGAATTTATGAAGGGCTTCCTCTATGCCAGGCACTGGGATGTCTATTTGTTTATTTATTTTTCAGTTCTAGAGGTTGAATTTTGTACGTGCTAAGCAAGTGTTTTACCATTGTGCTACAATCCTGAGTCCTATAATGGATGCTCTTATACACATTACTTCATTTTGGCAGCATTCAAGTCTATTGAAGATTGTTACAATAATCACATTAGAACTTTAGAATTTGATACTTTTTTTTTTTTTGTACTGGGGATCAAACTCTGGACCTTGTGCTTGCAAGGCACGGGCAGCACTACTGAGCTAAATCCCCAGCCCAAGTTTGATATATTTTTAATGTTGTATTGTACTGAGCTGAAAACTTGGTCATTTTGCCATCTCCCTCACTTTTGACGCCTGGCGACAGACTTCTTCACCCAATTCAGCAGCTCAAGAAGTTCCATTGCCCAGGAAACTAAGGAAGCAGTTGTGGCGTTAAGTCTGGTGGGGACATCCTTTGTCACCAGAGTGTTTCCACAATGCTAACCTTCTTGATTATTTGAAACGTGACCCTTTTTCATCCTTCACTCTTGCTTTGGCCCAAGGTTCCTTATCTGGAAATCAGAAGCATTTGACTCTAATTTTGACATTCCTCCCAGCTCTAGTGATTTTAATTTCATATTTGATTCTGCTAATGCCGAATTTTATAGGTGAAAGGGAGAGGACAAGGTAATTATAAACAGAACTTTCCCAACTAAAATCTCAGGGGATCAAGAGAAATGATTCAACTATTTTCCTACTCTGACAATCAGAAATGCATTCCTTTGTGGCAATTATAAGATATGCTGGGAAATAAGAAACTTTCTTTCTTACTTTCTTTTCTCTCTTTTTTTTCTTTTAACCTTTTAGTTATAATGTGTTGTGGAAGTAAAAATCTTCCAAAGCTCTATAATCTTGCTTACTCACAGTCCTAGCATCAAATCAGTGTAGACTGGAGTTAGTTCTCTTCTTTTGCTGTGTACCTTCTAATAGGGAACTATCCCTTTCTGGGCTCAGTATACTACTATTAACGCCGCCTCCTTCTAAATGGATGCTGATGTTTAATCAATGTTTGTAAATCTTTTCACGATCCTCAAGTGATAATTGTGACGTGAAGTATGAAGTATTATTCTTGGAATGGAGTAATTGTATCCAATTAAATCTCCTCTGAGCTATCACCTGGATAGGAAACATTGTTATTACTTTGCAAATTACCTTGTGCTGTACTTAGTTTTCCTCATGTTCCCTAACCACAAGCTGACTTCCCACCAGAAGGAATAGAATATTTGCAACATTGACTTTGATGGGAAATTATAATGAAGAACAACATGCTTTAGCAGTACGGCTGAGGGCAGGGCAGAAAGATCTCAATCTCTCTGAGGATGCCTCTTACACCATGCCATTAATCATTTTAGTAGCAGTTTTATAATTAATAATTGGACAAAGTATGCCACTAATTTGAATGAGATTGTAGTAGACTGAGTTTTAACTTACATGTCAAGTTGGTCTATGTTGTTTGCCCCAGTTTTTGAATTAAATTCTTGCAAACAATCCGTGGTGTTACCTTTTTTAATGTAGCTAACCCTTCAGTTTTAGTATATGTGTTGCTGAAGCAAGCACAGCCAGTCCTTCAAAACAAATGTATAAACATGGAAAGTATCTAAAGTATCTTAGCAAGCCCTAGGAACTACCTGTTATGGTCTAAAGAGGCCAGTCTAGACGTTCTTTTTAAATTAATTAATCAATGCATTTACACACTTACTTCATTAATGCATTTATCCAATAAATTATTTGTCAATTATCCATGTGCCATGGACCAGATTAAGGAAAACCTAGAGAAATAAGTAAGGGTGGGAATCTTGTGGAAGTGTGTGACCAGTGGTAATTGTCTTTCAGGCCAGTTCATGTGCATGAAATGTCATTTTAAGTTTGTAAAATATCATTTTAACTGCTGGTTTTAGTTGTTATAGAGAGCTAGATTGTCACATTGAAAGAGAATGACTTCTTAGCTCCATCTCAATCCACAGCTAGGGTCAATTCATCAGACACCCTGTGAACGTTCATTACAATCAAGGATAAAAAGGCACTTGTGGTAAGTAATATAGAAAATTAGAAAAGACCAATGGTTTATATTTTTGGACATAAATATTTGAAATCTATATGACTAGTGAAATGAGAGAATGTCATCATTTTTAGTGTGTGCAGCTGCCTATATATTCAGTAATAATTGTATCATTTCCTTCCTACCCCCACCCTTTATGAGAATGTCAACATTGTAGTGACTTTTAAACATTGGAATGGCCCACTAGGAAGTTAAGTAGTAAATTGTCAAAACAGTTTCAGAAAAAGAAAGAAATGTTAAAGAAAAAAGGAAAATATCTATAAATCTACAATTTCACCATGCAAACAAAGCTAATAGAAATATCTACCTTCAGATTATATTTTTACACAATTATATGCTTTTGTTTTCCATGTGTCATATCTTTTTTCAAATTATCAATAAATTTTTGTAATTTTAAATGTCTGCCTAATATTACAAAGCCTAGGAATGTCATCATATAGTTACAAACCCTCTATTTTTGGATATTTAATTTAGCTTTAATTTTATTTTTTACTATTGCAAGTTAAGCTACAGGGCCTATTGCATGTGTTTGTGTGTATATATGCAACATGTACATGCACATGTACATTGTGTAGATTTCTCTACATTTTTAAGATAAATATATGGAAATTTAAATTCTAAATCTCTAAAATACATTAAACATTTTATGGATTTAAAGGTATTTTGTTGAGTTACCTGTCAGCATTGAATACAATAATTTAAACTTCTTCCAAATCTGCAGGTGAAAAACTCAATTCTCATTTTAAAATTGCATTTTTATTACATGCCCAATTTAACACAGCTACTATTTTTTTCTTTGTTTTTTTTTTTAACTTTTTATCTTATTGGTACATTTCAGATATACATAATAACATTCATCATAGGGAATTTGTACCTGTACATGATATATCTTGCTTCTTCTTTTTCTCCCATTTCTCTCCCTTCCCTTCAAACCCCCTTACCTACAAAAGCCTTGTTTCCATTTTTTTCTTCCATTCTTTTTCTCTTGTCCCTTCTTCCCTTTCCCTCTCCCCCCTCCATTTTTCCCCTTCTCATTTGAGCATTTTCTTCCCACTTGCCAATAGCTACTATACATTTTGTTCTTATTTACACTTTTGATTTCTCATACCAGAGAAACCATGTGATATTTACACATGTATGTCTGATTTATTTCACTTAAGAGTATAGTCTCAAGGTTCATCCTAGGTTCTAGGTGCACCCAGAAATGTCTCAAGCTTATCATTCTTTGTGGCAGAGTACTATTCCATTCTATTAAAAAAAAACCCACATCTTTATCCATTCATCAGTTGATGAGCATTTGGTCTGTTTCAAGATTTAGCAATTACAAACTGTGCTGCTATAAATACAGATGTGCATATATCTCTGTGGTATGATGCTTTTAATTCTTTTGGGAAGATACCAAGAAGGGGAATAGCTGGGTCAAATGGAACTTTTAGGTTTTGTTCTTTGAGGAATCTCCACACTGATTTCCACACTCGTTACACCAGTCTACACTCCCACCAACAGTCGAGAAGGGTTCCTTTTTCCCGCACAGCCCCTCTAGCATTTGTTGTCGGTTGATTTCTTGATACCAGCCATTCTTTCTGGAGTGAGATGGAATCTCAGCATTGTTTTAAAATGCATTTCACCAATGACCGTTTTTTCATATATTTGTTTGCCATTTCTACTTCTTCATATGAGAAGTGTCTATTCATTTCAGATGCCCATTTTTGGATTGGGTCTTTAAATTTGGAGGGGGTCTGATTTTTTTGAGTTCCTTATATATTCTAGATATTAGTCCTTTGTCTGAGGAAAGGCTGGCAAAATTTTTTTTCTCACACTAATACAGCTACTATTTAGTAGTTCTTATGTTTTTCTTTTCTGAGTTCCATCTTTATCTTGTTTGTGAATTTGTCTATTAAAGATAATATAGCTTTGAAAATTCAGAACATTCTTTGTTTTATAAAGGAATATATGATACATATGTTTTTGAAGAAATAATAATATATTTTAAAATGATCATAAAATAAGACAAAAGTAAAAAAGGCTTATCATAATTGTGCATATATTTGAATGTACCATGGGGAAAATAAATGGAAATAGGTATATTAGATGAGCTTTTAATATGGCAATATTTTTTATGTTTTGTGCCTTTTCAGGTTTTCAAAAATGAGTATGTACTTTTTTAAAAAAAATGAGAAAAAGCAGTTATTTTGGAAAATATACTTATATTCTCATAACTTAGCTTCTTTTTTATTTAGACATTTTCAAGACATGGATTTTTGTTAAAATTCACAAAAAGATGCAAGTTTAGAGGATGGGGCAAGTGGAAAAGTACTTTCTAGAGGTTCCATTGGTTTGTGAAGCCAAACATTTCTAAAATGATGATTGGCAAAGAAGAGACTAGATTTTTTTCCCTCTAAGTAAATTAGAGATGATGAGTAGGCTGTTCGGTGGCTGGGCGGTCTCAGCAAAACGCCTCTCAGGTGATGCGGGTGGTGTTTTGCAGGCTGTGCTGAGATGTTGCAAGGTGGGCTTTCTGTGTTGTCATGGGCCTGACTTTTCACAGTGAAAATTTGTCTCTCACAGGCAAGAAGGAACAGTAACATACACATAGACGTGCATTTTTAAAGTTTGCCCTTAATTTAAAACATCTTTGTGTGCATGTGTTTACAGTGACTCAACATTTCCATATTTGGTCATTTAAATCAAGAAATGTATTGTTGGCAAAAGAGTAACACACAGAAACGCTTTTGAATTTCTCCCTGATTAGAATAGCAGCTAAGGCTTGCTGTCCTGATCTCTCCACTGTCATTGGATTGCAGGTAAATACCAGACAGTAATAATGCAAACAACATCTTGGATGTAAAGGTAAAAACGTCTCAGTGAGGGATGACTTCCAAGAATGTGGCAGGGGATAGGTAAAGAATGTTTATAAGAATTTCACAGAAATGATAAACTCATTTCTCCATAGTGTGGATATTTGATGCTCTACATCTTAATAGCTAGTTCTCCATGAGAGTTGATTTTAACGTTAGGATTTGTTTCCTCTCCAGGATCAAAATGTAAATCCTATAAACTTGAATAATACAAAGTATGTTGGAGTTTATGGGACTGGTGAGTAACATGGGTTAAGGACCAGCCTGACGAATGGAGAAATATCAGCTTTAGAGAATAAAAAACTGATTGGCAGTGAGTTAGATGTAGGCAAATACCCACCTCTTTTGTTTAATTAAACAAACCTACCCAGTAAAGACCTCTTGAAACAGAGCTATATATGTGAGTTCTCAGCTTGAGGTGCCTGAAACAGAAAGAGACCTCAGCAGAAGCTGAGCCCCCAAGCTCTATTCTTTTCCTTTCTCTCCTTGTCATCCCCACCCCAGGCTCACAGAACAGGAAATTTTACCTTCCTCTTTCAGAGAAATGTGAGAGATGGGGCAAGAGAAAGCCTTTGGAATACCTTCTCCCATATTTTTACCCACAAATGGGAATGGACTTCCCCTTTCTATAAAAACAATCATCCACTCTTCACAAATAGATGCAGCAAAACATAAACGAAAGATAAAGATCATATGGATCGGAGGCATGAGTGGTGGGCTTCTTGGAGTGTGCCTCTCCTGGCATCAGTAGGAATTCCAGGAGAAGTTGACAGAGTATCAGATAACTCCTTTTTCCTCTCCAAACTATCAAAACAAACCACAACAATAAAGTCTCTAAAGTGTTCATAAATAATGCTTGATAAATGTTGTAAAGACAGAAGATACTGGGAATCTTGATCTGCAGGGCTCTGGATCCACTATTATAGTAAACATGAATGGATATATTTCCCTAAATTCCCATTGTATCCTTGATTGACAGGCAGTGTGGTCAATCACAAGGAGAAAACCTAAATAAAGATCCCCTGCTATAGCATTAAGTCCTTACCTTCACTTCCTGGATGGTGAAAGACACAAACATCCATCAGCACTCACAGTTTTGCTTTTCTTTGTTTTTGGAAGTAGACAGGAAACATCCCAGAGTCATATCACCCAATGGTAGCACAAGCTGAGATTTTACAGAAAAAAAAAGAGAAAAAAAAAAATAAGGCAAAGACCTCTCAGGGTATGAATGGCCCAAGCAAAGAACAGTGTGAAAGCTCCATCAGGCTTCTGCAGGCTCTACTGTGGATTAATACTGTCAGTGAGAAAGCCCTGAAGGTTTGTCTGTTTAAATAGCCCTCCCCAGTGTTCCCATAGGTACCAATCTCTAGGGATGGGAGAGAAATGATAGCAGTCCTTTAGGACCTGGGTGCTTGATTGAGGCTGGGAAGAAATTTTAGGTGCTATTTCTTTCTGAAGAAAGGAAGTGTATACTGTTTCTTGAATTTAGGAGGAAAATCATAAATTCATCATGCCTATGCCCCACAGGAAGAAGACACATTTCTAACTAGAAAAATGAATCCAAAGGACAGAATTTAAACCACCATTATAGAAGAAGAAAGCAAAATCAATCCAGTAATCATGGTTGGTTCTGCCTTCAGCTAGCTCACTGTCTCCTGCAGATGATTTAAATGCTAAGTCCAGAAAAGGAACCTTTAATATATAGACTTCAAAACCAAGTGGGTTGCAAATAGGACTTACATGAGGGGCACAAGAGCACTGAGAATCTACATACATCATATTTGGATCAAAACAAAGTTTACATAGATTTATTCTTATCAAATAATAGTATTTCAAAAAGAAATGATCTATAGAATATATAAAGAACTTAAAAAAAAATCAGATCCCCCCAAATTTAAAGACCCAATTCAAAAATGGGCATCTGAAATAAACAGACATTACTCAAAGAATTAAAAGCAGCAAATAAACATATGAAAAAATGTTCAATATCACTGGTCATTCGAGAGATGCAGATGAAAACAACACTGAGATTCCACCTAACCCCAGAAAGAATGGCTGCTATCAAGAGATCAACCAATAACACGAAAACAAATGTTGGCGGGGGTGTGGGGAGAAAGGAATCCTTCTCCATTGTTGGTAAGAGTGCAGACTGGTGCAACCACTGTAGAAATCAGTATGGAGATACCTCAAAGAACTAGGTCTAGAGGTCTCATTTGACCCAGCTATTCCCCTGCTGGGGATCTTCCCCAAGAATTAAAAGAATCATACCACAGTGATATATGTGCACCCATGTTTATAGTGGCACAGTTTGTAATAGCTAAAGCTTGGAAACAGCCTAAGTGCCCATCAACTGGAAACTGGATAAAGAAGATGGGTTTAAAAAAAAATAAAATAGAGTACTACTCAGCCATAAAGAATGACAAACTAGAGACATTTATAGCTAAACAGATGCATACTGAGGCCATACTCTTAAATGAAATAAATAGGACACACATGTGTAAATACTGAATATTTTCTGTAGTGTGAGAAATTGAAAATGTAAATAAAGATTAAAATGATTAAAATGAATAATTGATAATTTGAAATAGGAATAAAAGGTCCAAAGGGGTAGGGGAAGTGGGAGGGGAATGAGAAAGGAAAGAAGAGAAAGGAAAAATTATAAGAAAATGAAAAAATGGAAACAAAGTCTTTGTAAATAGGGAAGGGTGGAGGGGGTGAAGGAAGAACAGGGAATGAGAAAAAAATAAGAACCAAGATACATCATGTACAGGTATAAGTATCCAATGATAAATGTAAATGTATTGTATTCCTAAAATGTACCAATAAAAAATTTAAGGAAAGAAATAAAATTAGCACAATATTTCTCTGAGAAAAAAGAAAGAAATGATCTAGCACCGATTAAACTGCTCTAAGGTAGAAAGGAAGGGAGAAACAGACATGATGGGCTAATGCAAGATGACACAGTCTGGAGAGAGACATGCCACAGGAAATAGAAAACTATTCTTACTTACAAAAGGTATGTTCTGTCAAAGACACTAAACTTTGAAGCAAAGGATTGAAATATGTAAAGCAATATTAAAAGTTTAAAAGAACATTGAGAAGAAAATAGGCAGGAGTTATTTAATGTTATTATGGAAGTAATAAATATATTAGAGGAAGAAGGATATAGAATTGATGAGGTAGAAAATGGATTTGATAATAAGAAAAATGGGTTAAGAAAAAGACACACTGATGAAAACCTAGAGAAAAAGTCATGGTAGAAGAAAAACAGGTAGTGGAGATTCAACAAATGGATCACTCTTCATTCTGAAAAAAAAAAAAACAGTGAAACAAATGGAACAAACTCAACAATATACTCAGAGTAACTTTCCTGAACTAAACAAAGAACTGTATCTTTAATTCAATGGGGTAGGCCATGTTTGAGGAAAAGTTGATTCAGAAAACTAACCTCAAGTGACATCCTGGTGAAATGATCTGAAGATTCAAGGTATAATCCTAGGCCATCAACAGAAAGGCAAGTCACTTTCCAATTGAAAATTCTAAAGCAATGCTCTCAAATTTCTTAATTTTGATATTACTTCAACATCAAGATAGAAGAACATCTACAGAGTTAATGAGGACATGAAAATGTGACCTAAAGATACTTACACCTTCTGTATAAAAGCCTCAGGAAAACATTTTAAGATGTATAAGATATTCAGGGACTCTTGATACTGGCAAGCATATTTTTAGAATAACAATGAAGAGATCTAACCAAATAAGTGGTGAGTCAAAATGAATTTAGATATGAAAGACTGATAGAGAGTATTTAAATTATTTAGCTACAGAAACAAACCTAGGCAACTGTAGGAAGTTTAAAAACTTGAATGCTATAGGCAAGTTACGTTATATAAATTTATCATCTATTATCAGTGGGGTGAGGCACAAATCCGAAGAGCTTCCATGAGGGAAGGGTGAAAAATGGATTGGGTGTCACGACTGGAAGTCAATAAATAACATGAAAATAAAAAACATAAGTATAATTATTTTCATAATTATCAAGTTTCACTAGGGCAACTAGATTCTGAACCATGCATATAACAGATAATGAAAAGAAAGGAAAACACAGTTTACATTTCAGAAAAGCAAAAAGAGAATAACAAGGGAGTTTGAAAATAATAAAAATATCATGCATAAAGAGGAACTATGAGGAATTCTATCAATTCTATCAATGCATGTAAATGATGTTCATTTTTTTTTTAAAATGCCTCTCATATTGAGTTGAGACAAGACCATGTACACGTTGTATAACAAGAGTCGCAACCAAAACTAAAGGTTAAGAAAAACTGAAAGTATAAGACTGGGTACAGATACACAAGAAAAGATAAATAGAATAACAACATTAATATCAGACAAGTTTGTCTTTAATACAAAAAAGTACAAAACAAAGCAAAGAATATCACACAATAATTAAAAAATGGCATTAGGCTACTCAAAATCTTTAGGAAATATAAGTGTTTTTGGTTCACTTATAAACTTTAACTTTATATCAAGCCACAAATGTCAGTAAAATCTATAAGATAAAGATAACATAAGCCATATTTTTCTGATCACAACATAATAAACTAGATATTAATACAAAAATTCAATATGGAGAAAAAGTAACGTGAAATTTTAAAATTCTCTCAAACTTTAGATTATCATTAAATAAAATTACAATAATACAGAATCTAGAAAACAACCTCAATATGAAAAGCATATTTGGAAATGGGTCTAAAATATAGTCAAACCCAAGAGTTACCTTTACCTTACATTTTCCTCATTAACCTGCATACAGCACATCAGCAAGTTTCACTGATTTTTTTCCTGCAAAATATCTCCTTTCTTTCTCCATTGAAACCACTCTCTTCCAACTTATGTTCATTTTTGCTTGTTTGGACACCTGGAATCAACTCATTACTGAGCTCTTTGCTTTCATTCTTGTCCTCCTATAATGAATTCTCCATATGGCACTGAATGTGCTTTGAAAATGTAAATAAAGTCATGTACGCTTAGTAACTTCCAGGGCCTTCCCTTTACATTTTATCTCAATGACCTCATCCCTCTGTCATTTACTGCGTACCATTAAGTCTAGCCTTCCTCTTCTGGAAGATACCAAATACAGTCTTTTTTCAAGATCAATTTCTTTCTTGTTTCCTCTGTTAGAATTCTATGTTTTCAGGAACTTAAAGATAGCTTAACATATAAAAACTTATTAATCTAATGGGCTGGGGATGTAGCTCTGCAGTACAGCTTTGCTTAGCATTTTTGAGGTCCGAAGTTCAACCCCTAGTATACCATCCCCAACCAAAAATCTTTATTAATATAATTTTACACATGAATAGACAAATTTAGAAAATGTAAGAAAATTACAGTGCTAGACATGGTGGTGCACATTGGGAGAACAGAAAGTTCAAGATGAACTTGGACAGTTTAGCATGACACTCTCAAATTAAATAAAAGAAAAAATAAAAAGGGCCATGGATACCTCAGGGCTTCCTGGATTTAGTCCTAGGACTGGGGAAACAAAATAAAACAAAACAACAACAACAAACACATGCACACACACAAAAAACCTCAGGAGATATAGAAAATGATTTAGATATAATTATTAAATGTTCAATTAGTAAGGAAAATATTACCAATACAGGAAGAGAAGAAACTTTAGTTAAATTTATATAGTTCATCTAGTAAAAACTAATACAAATGTTTAGCTAATGGTGAAACAAATGACTCCCTTTAAAGTCAGAAAGAAGTTTTTTCTGGTTTATTCAGTTTTTTGTTTTTAACAGATGTAGTAAGAAAAGCAAAAAAAAATTATTAAAATTAAAATTAAAGATTACATAATTACTTATGTAGAATAGCAAAAAGACCATGTAGACAAAATATTAGGACTTTTTAAGAAGAGAATTGTGTCTCTGACCCCAAGTTAATATCCCACAAAGTGGCTCATCTGGACAAAGGGTTTTCAGGAGGTAGTTGAGGTTACATGAGGTCATGAGAGGGCGCTGAAGACTGTTGCCTTACAAGAGGGGGAAGTGTCCCCTCCACCCCTGACACGTGATGACACAGAGAAAACATGACCATCTGAAAGAGAAAGCCTTCCCTGGAACTCAACCAACCCCAATGGACCTTGATCTAGAACTTATAGTTGTGTTTGTGTTTTTAATTGTACTGGGGATCGAACTCGGGTCCTTGCGCTTGCACAGCAGGTGGAGAAACCACTGAGCTAAATCCCCGGCCCAAGAACTTCTAGTTTTGAGAACTGTGAGAAAATAAATCCAGTTATTGAAGCTTCCTGGTCTATGGTGTTTTGTTAAGTGTAGCCCAAGATGACTTATACAGAAGTAATAAGAATTCAACAGCATTTTTTGGTGTAATATCGATATTTAAAAATCAGTTCTAGTCCATAAATCAGGAACATTTAAAAAAGTAATTAAATGTAATTAAAAATAATTTAAAAGATGGTATTTTTAAGTGCCAACAAATAGTATGATTAGATATAAATCTGATAAAAGATGAGTATGACCAAATGTAAATTTTTAACGCCTTTCCCTAATATTGAAAAAAATAGAAGTTTAGAAAATACTCATAGACTTAAAGACTTAACTCATAAAAACTATTCATGGATTTAAAGACTTAATGCATAAACAGTGTTAGTTTTCTCTAATGGAAAAAAATAGCTAATATAAATTTCAAGAACAATACCAGATGTGGTGATGCACAACCATAATCCCAACTACAGGGAAAGTGGAGGCAGGAGGATCACAAGGCCAGCTAGACAACTGAGCAAGAGCTTGTTTCAAAATAACAATACAATACAATACAAGGGCTAAGGATGTAGCTCAGTTCTTCCTATATTCAATGCCAAAAAAGAACAACATAAGGATTTACTCTACTATATTTTAAAATTATAAAGAAATATTCATAGGAGTATGGTAATAACACAAAGACAGATCAGTGGAACATATCAGAGGGACAATTTATGGAAGTCTGGTGAAATTCAGAAAGGGTATGACTTATTAGTCTAGAAGAATGGACTTTTAAAAATAGGACTAGGACAATTTTGCTATCTTTAATATATCCTTATGCTACACATAGAAATAATTATGTTACAATAAAACTTTAAGGCTGGGGATTTAGCTTAGTGGCTCTGTCCCTGCCTTGGATGAGCAATGTCCTGAGTTCAATCCCCAGTACTGGAAAAAGTAAAAACTTTAAAACATTTTACAGATAATATGAGAATATCTTTGTGATTTCTGCAAAGAAAAAGATTTCTTACACAGACCCAAATGACACAAACTATAAAGAAAAGTGTTAATAAATTTGATGTAATTAAAAAGATTTTATCTAACAGGAGACACTATAAGCCAAGTAAAAAGCCAAATCTTGTCTGCTAGAAAATATTTGTAATACAGTAAACTATTTAATAGATTAATATTTTTTGTATGTGAAAACACTTCACTAGTAAGCATATTAACAGGTAATGTAGTAAAAAATAGGCAAAGTATATGAACAGGCAACTCACATAAAATTAAACCTTACTGGAAAATAAATATATAGAAATAAAAATGTGCTCAAATTCTTGACAATCAAGAAAATACAAGTAAGACGCCAGTGAGATGCCATTTCTTTGCACAGATTGGAAAAAATTAAAAAAAAATTTTTCAATAGCTAGTGTTGACAAAGATATGGACTAAAGAAAATCTTAATGCATTTTTGGGAGAATCTTAAATTAGTTTGCAAATTTGGAAAATAGCAACCATATCTAATATACTAAAAAAAATATTTCTCCATGAGCCTGGTAGTTCTACTGATAATTCCTTAGCAAGTATTTACATCATATATTTGGTGACATGTACAAAAATAATGTTTATTGCAGCTTTGTTGTAATCTTAAACAACTGGAACTAACCTAATTAGTACAAACAGAAAATTGCATAAATTACAGTATAAAGCTATTGAATTAACTAGAACAATGTCAACAAGGATACATTTTTAAAGTAATGTTGGGTAAAAAAAAATTTGCTAAGAACATGTGGCATGGTAACTTTTATATAAATATTTAAATAATATCCAAAACTATACTATGTTTATGAGTACCCACATGTATACTAACTGAAAAAGAGCAACACTTAGGACTATCAGCATCAACTTCAGGACATTGTTTACCTTTGCAGTAGGAGACATGAAATCTTCAAATGCATTTGTAATATAATTCTCATTTAAATGACTTTTGCAATAAAGGTTATGTGTCCAGATTTCCAAAGCTAGGTGGTGGTTATATGTTAGCTTATTCAAAAATCTGTTTCTTGACCAGTATTTTGAGTTGCCATGTGGCTTTGAATATTTATTCCTGGGGTTCCTGGTTCTTAAGATAAAATATACATGTGGACTGAAGCTAGTGTTATTTGGATTTCTAATCACTTGAAGCTAAATGCATTTTTGCTTGAAACACAAACGTTTTAAAATGAGTAGCTAGAATATAGAGTAGAAGATAATACCTCTAATGACAACAGAGAGAAAAAACTAGGACAAAATTTGAAAAGAAATATGCAATGTGAATAGGAATAAAACCTTGAAATTCTACTTGAAGGAAATAAAAGAAGAAATAAATGGGAAGGCATATCTCTTCCATGGTTAGAAATACCGAACATATTTAATGTCACTAAATTCTTCATTAAACTAAATATAATGTCCACAACAATGTCGGCAGGATGTGGAGGAATAAATAAATGTGAATATCCAGAATGAGTTGAAAAAGGAACGGAGATGAAGTTGGCCTTGCCACTAATTGAAGTTACAGAAACACAGTGATTGTTGGTGAGTGTGCAGACTGGTGCAACCACTGTGGAAATCAGTATGGAGATACCTCAAAGAACTAGGTCTAGAGGTCCCATTTGACCCAGCTATGTTTATAGTGGCACAGTTAATAATAGCTAAAGCTTAGAAACAGCCCAAGTGCCCCTCAACTGGAAACTGGATAAAGAAGGTGTGTTTTTTTAAATAAAGTAGAATACTACTCAGCCATAAAGAATGAGAAACTAAAGACATTTATACCTTAATGGATCCATATTGAGGCCATACTCTTAAGTGAAATAAATAGGACACACATGTGTAAATACCAAATAGTTTTTCTATTGTGAGAAACTGAAAGTGTAAATAAGGATTAAAATGATTAAAATGAGTAATTGATAATTTTAAATAGGAAGAAAAAGTCCAAAGGGGTAGGGGAAGTGGGAGGGGAAGGGGAAAGGAAAAAAGGGAAAGGAAAAATTATGAGAAAAGAAAAAATGGAAACAATGTCTATGTATATAGGGAAGAGTGAAGGGGGTGAAGGGTTGTACAGGTAATGGGGAAAAAATAAGAACCAAGGGCAGGAGAGGGTTCCGAGTTGGCGTCCCACATCTCCCAGCTCAGAGGAGGCTTCTGGGTTGATGTGCCACAGCACAGAAGAGGCTTCCAGGCCAACCTACCGCTGCTCCCAGCACAGAGGAGGTGAGCCACTTGGGCACCAGCAGCACACCCCTCCCCTCCTAGAAATGAGAAGACAAGTAAACAAGCCTCAGAACGAGACATTCAGATCACCTACAGCAAACCCAAAGGTAAACGAGATGGAGCACTCTGATACTCAACCACCTGGACTCCCTGAACTAGCAACAAAAGAAGATCTGGAAAAAATGAAATCAGAAGTAATTTCTGACATAACAGCAGAGATTGTGCCCATAGTACAAGACATGATTAATAAATCCAGAGAGGGCACAAACAAAAAAATAGAGGACTGGAGGAACATGATGGAATCTCAAAAAAGAAAACAAATGGAATCCACAAAACAGATGCAAACAGATTTCCAGGAGATTAAAAACCCCACTGAAAGTCTATGCAGCAGAATGAGCCAAGGTAGGGACAGAATTTCGAATACAGAATATAAGATTGCAATGAGAGGTCAGGAAAAGAAAAATTTCTTTAAAATTATAAGGGATTATGAGAAATCAATCCAGCAGCTGCTAGACAATGCAAAGAAGAATAACATAAGACTGATGGGAGTCAATGAAGAAACAGGAGAGAGTGCAGATGACAAAAAAAAATGTGCTCAGAAGTGACAGCAGAAAAATTCCCAAGCAGGGGAAAAGAACTTGACATACACATAAGTGAGGCATATAGGAATCCAACCAGCCTTGATCAAAAAAAATCTACACATAGGCATATAATTGTTAGGATTCCAGACACCCAACAGAAGAACAAAATTCTACAAGCAGTTAGAGAAAAGAAACAAATCACATAGAAAGGAAAGCCCATCAGAATCACACCAGACTTCTCAACGCAAACCCTAAGGCAAGAAGAGGTTGGAGTGATGTATTTCAAGCCCTAAAGAAAACAACTTCCAACTCAAATTGATGTACCCTGCAAAACTATCTTTCAAAATTGATGGAGAAATAAGATACTTTCATGACAAAGAGCACATTAGGAAATTTATGAATACCAAACCAGCACTCCAAAAAATTTTAGACAAAATCCTATGAAAAGACAATGAGGATCACAACCTAAGGAAGCCCAGAAGAATGAATCCAAAAGGCACTACAAGAAATTAAAAGCAAAGGGGGAGAATCCAACAAAAAGAAAAAGTCATGGCAATGACAAATCAATATGTATCAGTTATAACCATCAATGTTAATGGTCTCAACTCACCAATCAAAAGAAATAGACTGGCAGAATGGGTCAAGAAGCAAGATTTAACAACATACTGCATACAAGAAACACACTTAATTCAAAAAGAAACTCATAGACTGAAAGTTAAAGGGTGGAAAATGATACTCCATGGGACAGAAACCCGAAAAAAAGCAGGTCTTTACAAAAGAGGTCTTTGCAGACCAAGTGGATTTCAAACCCACACTGATTCAGAGAGACATAGAAGAACACTACATCTTTGTAAAGGGAACAATCCAACAGGAAGAGATGACAATCAAAAATCATATAAGCACTAATACAGTAGTAGTGAGGGACCTCAATACTCCATTTTCACAAATAGATAGATCAAATAGACAAAAAAGCAATGAAATACTAGAACTCAATCAAACTTTTGAACAAATGAACTTAACAGATGTTTACCGAGTGTTCTACTCCACAAAATCAGAATACAGATTCTTTTCAGCTGCAAACAGGTCCTTCTCCAAAATAGACCACATACTCGCTCATAGAACACATTCAAGTATTGGCAAAGGAATTGAAGTTATCCCCTGTATATTATCAGACCACACTGTGATGAAATTGGAGATCAACAGCAAAGGAAACTGCAAAAATTTCATAAACTCATGGAAATTGAACAACACACTCCTGAATAACCAATGGGCCACAGAAGAAATTAAAGAAGAAATCAGAGTTCCTACAATTAAATGACAATGACAATACAACATATCGGGATCTATGAGACACAATGAAAGCAGTCTTATGAGGGAAATTCATAGCAGCGAATACTCATATCAGGAAAACAGAGCAAGGCCAATTAAACAACCTGATGCTGAACCTCAAGCTTCTACAAAAAGAAGAGCAGGACAACCCCAAAGCTCATATAAGGGAGGAAATTATAAAGTTCAGGGCAGAAATCAATGCAATGGAGACTAAAAGAATGATACAAAAAAATTAATGAAGCCAAGAGTTGGTTCTTTGAAAGAATCAACAAAATTGACAAACCCTTAGCCAACCTTATCAGAAAAAGGAAAGAAAAGGCCCAAATCCATGCAATTAGGAATGAAAAGGATCAAATTACAATGGACCCAGCAGAAATCCAGAGGATCATCAATACCTACTTTGAGAACCCATACATCAATAAGATGGAAAACACAGAAGAAATGGAGATTCCTGGATATGTATGAATTACCAAAGTTGAATGAAGAAGACCTAAACATTCTAAACAACCCAATATCAACCAATGAAATTGAAAATGTAATTAAAAACTTGCAAACTAAGAAAAGCCCAGATTCTGAGGGATTCATAGCTGAATTCTACAAGACATTTAGAGAGGAACTACTGCCACAACTCTTTAAACTCTTCAATGAAATTGAAAGGGAAGCAATACTCCCAAATTCATTCCTGGAAACAAGCATCACCTTGATCCTCAAAGCAGAGAAAGACCCAAATGAAGAAGAGAACTATAGGCCAATCTCACTAATGAACATAGATGCACAAATCCTTAATGAGATACTGTCAAATAGAATGCAAAAAATGGTCAAGAAGATCATACACCCTGATCAAGTGGGATTCATCCCAGGGATGCAGGGATGCTTCAACATACTCACATCAATAAATGTAATATCAATAGAGCCAAGGACAAAAAGCATATGATCATCTCAATAGATGCAGGAAAGTCATTTGACAAAACCCAACATGTATTTATGATAAAAACCCTACAAAAAATTGGAATAGACAGTCTCTACCTCAATCTGAGAAAAGCCATCTATGAAAAACCAACAGCCAATATCATACTAAATGGTCAAAAACTGAAATCCTTCACACTAAAATCAGGATCAAGACAAGGATGTCCACTATCACCATTCCTGTTCAATACAGTTCTGGAAATATTAGCCATGGCAATTAAACAAGAGAAAGAAATAAAAGGAATAAAGATAGGAAATGAAGAAGTCAAATTGTCATTATTTGCTGATGATATGTTACTCTATGTAGAAGATCCCAAGAACTCCACCAAAAGTCCTTTAGATTTAATAACAAAATTCAGTAAAGTAGCTGGATTCAAGGTCAACACACAAAAATCAATAGTTTTCCTCTACACGAACAACAGACTCACTGAGAGAGAAATAGGACAAACAATTCCTTTCACAATAGCATCCAAGAAAGTGAAATAATCAAGAAAGTGAAAGGAATCAACCTAACAAAGGAAATCAAAGCCCTCTTCTCTGAAAACTATGGCACTCTGAAAAGAGAGATTGAAGATGATATCAGAAAATGGAAAGATATCCCTTGCTCCTGGGTAGGAAGGATCAACATAGTGAAAATAGCCATACTTCCAAAACTGCAATATAGATTCAATGCAATCCCAATTGGAATCCCAGCAGCATACTTCATGGACCTTGAGAAAACAATCCAAAAATTCCTTTGGAACAAGAAGAGACCCAGAAGAGCAAACACAATTGTAGGCAACAGAGACATGGCAGGTGGTATCACAATCACCAACTTGAAACTGTACTACAAAGCTACTGTGATAAAAACAGCATGGTACTGGCAAAGAAACAGACCTGAGGATCAGTGGAACAGATTAGAAGATGCAGAAACAACTCCAGACAAACTCAGCCACCTCATCTTCGATAAAGGAGCCAAACACCCTCACTGGAGGAAAGATAGCCTCTTTAATAAATGGTGCTGGAGAAATTGGGTTTCAACTTGCCAAAGACTAAAAGTAGACCTATATCTCTTATCATGCACTAAACTAAAATCAAAATGGATTAAAGATCTAAATATTAAAACAGAAAGGCTGAACCAGCTGGAACAGAGGTTAGGTAGAACGCTTGAAGACATTGGTGTAGGAAAAGATTTTATGAACAAAACCTCAGTTGCCCGTGAACTAGCAGAAACAATCAATAAGTTGGATCTTTTCTTACTAAAAAGTTTCTGCACAGCAAGAGAAACCACAGACAGTGTGAAGAGACAACCCACAATGTGGGAATGAAATTTCACCAGTGGTCCCTCAGACAAAGGTCTATTTGTTGAATCTATAAAGAACTTAAAAGAATCAGACCTCCCAAATTTAAAGACTCAATCCGAAAATGGGCATCTGAAATGAACAGACATTTCTCAGACAAAGAAATAGAAATGGCAAATAAACATATGAAAAAATGTGCAACATCACTGGTCATTCGAGGATGAAAATGAAAACACCACTAAGATTCCACCTCACCCCAGAAAGAATGGCTGCTATAAAGAAATCAGCCAATAACAAATGCTGACAGGGCTGTGGGGAAAGAGGAACCCTGCTCCATTGTTGGTGGGAGTGAAGACTGGTGCAACCACTGTGGAAATCAGTGTGGAGATGCCTCAAAGAAGTAGGACTGGAAGTCCCATTTGAGCTCACTATTCCCCGGCTGGGGATCTTTCTCAAAGAAGTAAAAGAATCATACCACAGTGATATATGTGCACTCATGTTCATAGTAGCACAGTTTATAATAGCTAAAACTTGGAAACAGCCCAAATGCCCCTCAACTGGAGACTGGATTAAAAAAAAGTTTGGTTTTTTTCTTTTTCTTTCTTTCTTTTTTTTTTTTTTATAAAATGGAGTACTATTCAGCCTTACAAAACGAGAAATTAGAGACATTTATTGCTAAATGGATGCACATTGAAGAGATACTCTTAAGTGAAATAAATAGAACACACGTGTAAATACCAAATAGTTTTCTAGTGTGAGAAACTGAAAGTGTAAATAAGGACTAAAAGGTATAATAGATAATGTGAAATAGGAAGAAAAGTGGCAAAGGGGAAGTGGGAGGGGTAGGGGTAAGGAAAGAAGGGAATAGAATTAATATGAGAAAATGAAAAAATGGAAACAAAGTCTTTGTTTCCAAAGGGGAGGGATGGAGGGGTTGAAGGGAGGGCAGGGGAAGCAAGAAAAAATAAAAACCAAGAGAATATGTAAAGGTGCAAATGTCCAGTGATGAATGTCATTATATTGCACACCTAAAACGTATCAATCAAAGGATATACAGTTTAAAAAAAAAAGAACCAAGATACATCATGTACAGGTACAAGCACCCAATGATAAATGTAAACATATTGTATACCTAAAATGTACCAATAAAAGCATTTAAGCAAAAAAAAAAAAAAAAAAAAAGAAAGAAAGAAAAACACAGTGATGCTGATTCAGGTATAGATAGATGTGAAGGAAAGTAAAACTAATGAATAAAATAGAGGCAAGTAACAATAGGAGTGTGGTAAATGTGACATACCTAATAACTGGACAATATGTATATATAGCCCAATAATATGTGCTACATTGACTAATCATGCTTACAAAAAAGAAATAAAAGTAGAATTTCCACATAACTCTCTATCCCAAAGTAAATTCCATATTTGTTTAAATGTATGAGCAAAAACCCACAAACTCTGCAAACCATAATTACAGTACAAGAAGTATACAGCATGCACAATCAAGAAGCTAGAAAGGAAAACATTGCTCCTGATACTTTTCCTTCATTTGAAATGATATGCTTTTTTACAGTTGGTCAATGTTTGTTTCTCCACAATATTCTTAAGGTTTATACAAGGTTGATGTTTGTTTTGGTTGGCAGTGTATCCTTAGCACAGAGCAAACACACAATTAATTTGCGTTAAATAAATTTTTAAAAAGTCAAATATTCTGTACTGTGCAAAGCATTATAACCAAAGTCAAAAGCCTCCAAATGAGGTGATGATGGTGGTGATTTACAACACAGACAAAAGCTAATTTCCTCAACATACAATTTATCTTGCAAATTAGAAAACGGCTGCAATCTACTATAAAAGTGGATATAGGAAGGAGTAAGTTTTAAGTGATAGTCATAAGAGAAATGATGAATTTTACCTAAAATTAAAGGAATACAAAACAATGAATACCCTCACATATTAATACCACAAGAATGAAAATTATTAAGACAGCTGTTAGTGAATGGCAGGGGGAACAAGAATTTTCGTACTTTCTTAATAAGAAGCTGACTTGGGAAAACATTAAAAATAGTCTAGCAAAAACTACCAAAATTTTAAATACTTCTTTCTTTGAACTTAATGTTTCAAGGAGATTGTTCTGTAGATATCCTTGTGCACAGTGAAGATATCTGTAAAGGATTTTTCCTGCAAAGGAAAACGAGGCTCAAGTACCTAGTTTGTATTATAGATTCTTGAAACAAATTGTAGTATATCCATGAAATAGAATATCACCCATAAAGTGCATCAAACAAATCTCTATGTAGTGAAAGGAAAGAGAGTTATAACATATTATTAAGTGAAAAAAAAATCAAGTTACACAAGATCCATATATTTTAATTGAAGCAAAACTATATAGGATTGTTCACAAAAACCTAGAAAGCTTATTTTATGCAGCATTGTACTTTTTTATTTTTCCTAATAATGAAAATTACTTTTATAAGAAAATATTTTAAATGGACTGACATTAATGCATTGAAATATTATGTTTAAAGCTATAAACAATACTAACTTTTATCTAATTAATTTTTGGTAAATGTAGCACTTACTCTAGTTTCACTTTCTAATTTTATTTTTGAGGTATAATTTGCATCATACTATTAGTCTATTTCAATTTATTTCTTCCTACTATCTTTTGGCTTCTTGCATATTTCTGGTCATTTTCAAAAGATATCACCCTGTTTTTATATAGAAAACTACAGGAATTAGTCATTCCCTAAACCAAATCCAAATATGATTTAAAGAACTCAACGCCTTCATTATGGTTTCAAGAATTTTTGTAGCTGCCACACAAATAATTGTTTAATTGATTTAATAGATATTTAAATATGTATAATGCAGTTTTAATGTTGACATTTTCAACACAAAAATATTAGTGATACAGAATGTACAATTCTTATATTTTCAAAAAATGAATTAAAATTACTATAAACTGGAATAAAGATATCATAATTGAATCCGCTTCCTTTCTTCAAATATTTATCTCGTAGGTAATGTGAACTTCATACATCTTTCTAGGAAGTTTTTTGCTTCTAAGGATAATTTGAAGTAAAATTATATTTCTTCACTATGCTGTATATTCTTGGTTTAGCAAGAAGGAAAATTCAGAGGATAAAGATAATTGAAATTACATTTTAATGTAGTTTCTAATCTTTATTGTTGTTATTACCTGCAAATCTAAGAATTTGTTTTAAATTTCTTAAGCCTCAAATTGTTAGCTATCTAAAAGTTAACTTCTGGATTTCTCTTTACTCATTCAGAATATACTGCTGCAATAGTTTGTATTTTGAATGTACCCTGTATGTTGAAGTCTTGATCTCTAGCCTGTAGGACCACTGGGTATTAGTGGAACTGTTAAGAAGTGGGGCAGAGCTGAAGAAAGCTAGAGCATTGAGGACCTGTGCCTGAAGGGATGTTGGAACCCTGCCCATTCTCCCCACCCCTCATCTTTTGCTTCCTGGGGCTCTGAGGTAAACAAGTATTCCCTTCAGAATGTATTGTGCTGCCACAGGCCTAAAAAAATGGGGCCAGGCAACCATTTATAGAAACCTCTTAAACAGTGAGCCAAATAAATCTCTTCTTATAAGTTGATTATACCAGATATTTTGTCACAGTAACAGCAAGCTGACTGGTATAACTTCTTTAGACTCAAAATTTTGATCCAAATAGAGCAATTTTGGAGGGGTTTGGACATCTGTAGTCTGGAACAACGCTTTCATGGGTATGAACCAAAGAGTGTAAAAATTCCTCTGATTAGTTTGAGATTTTTAAAACTAAAGTGGACTCCTTTCTCTCTCTTGAAATTATTCCTTCCTTCCTTTCTTCCTCCCTCCCTCCCTCCCCTTCTTCCTCCACCCCTTCCTTTTTTCTTTCTTTCTTTCTTTCTTTTTCTTTCTTTCTTTCCTTTGTTCTTTCTTTCTTTCTTTTGTTTGTTCTTTCTTTCTCTCTCTCTCTCTTTCTCTCTCTCTCTCTCTCTCCTCTCCTTCCTTCCTTTCTTCCTTTCTTTCTCTCTTTCTTTCTCCTCTTCTCCCTCCCCCATTTTGTCCTGGAAGTGAATGATTCTTCTCTGCTCCTCACACCACTGGTAGCTGCCCACTGTACTCCACCTTGCTTATTTATGAATCGTCCTTCAACATTGGCTTCCAGACCTAGGGCAGTGAGGGACTACTTTTTTTTTCCAGAACATCAGGTATCTCACAGGATTTAGGAAAGAGTAGCAAAGGAAGGCACCTGAAGAGAGAAAGAGGAATCCCTCTGCTGTGAGGAACAAAAAAGCAAGAGATTTTCAAATTTCTATACACAAACTAGATAGGACAGAATCAGAGAAACACTAGACAATAGTATTTTAACGTACAAGAGCATCTCACAGGTGATCTAGTATAAATTAACTCTCTTACTTATGTATAAGGAAACTGAACCTTTGAAAAGATAACTTGCTGAAGGTTCCACTTATCTGGATAGTAGAATAACTAGAGTCTATGTTTTAAAATGTTGTCTCTCTTATTTTTTAAATTTTTATTTTTAATAGTACATTTGCAGTACATAATGATTATATTCATTGTGGAGTATGGTACATGTACATACATAACACTTTAATTCTTTTCGGTCCCCTCTCCTTCTGTCCTTCCCCCTCCCTATTATCAACTTTCACTCTGCCTCACTCTAACAAGGGTATGTGGGTGGTGTTGGGAGCAGCCCGCTAAATAATATAATTACCCAGATTTTTACTTTTTCTAGTTTAATTTGTAGCTTTTTGATCTGCTTAAACCATTGAATCTGAAGATGTTTTAATATACATGTAGTACATAAAATGACATTAGGGACATAGGATACAACTTTGAAGTCATAGCCTGAGTTCCAATCTCAGCTCTTCCACTCATAGCTTTAGCTACTGAAACTCTGGGCCTCAGTTTCCTTATCTGTCCAAAGGAGAGGATCATATCTCTGGCTTCCTGCTAAGGCTTGTTAATAAATATGCAATAATGAAATAAAGACTGACTCAATGAATAACCTGATGGATGTTAACCATCATTAATTATCATTCCATTTATTTTAATTCCAGGAGCCCACAACAAATAGTAATAATTGATTAGTGTAATCTGTTATAATTGTGTTACTCTCGCCTGGGAGATGATTTATAAGGGGATTAGTGGCTTCTTGTAGCAGAATCAGTGGGACAGCTTAGGATAGTCCCTTTGCTCAGCCTTTCTTGTCTGAATTCTAATTCATTTGTCAGTAAATTGAGTTTTTTGAGAAGATGGCTTTTTTTACACAGCAGCCTGTGCCCAGAAAAGTACTTAACCATGAAACTTCACTTAATCTCAGCTAAGCTGCCATATAACTGGGAAACTTTCTCATTTTTCCCCACTTGCTTTCACTTATCAAGTGACCACACAGAAATAGCATTCCCCTTGTCTACAACACAGACAGAAGGGCATAAACTAGATTATGTTTATGAATACACGTTAGCAGGTAGATGAAAATTTATAGAAATGGAGCTAAGATTATTATTATAGCATTATGGGATATCTCACTGATTCTTGATTTTGAGAACTCAATGTGAACAAAAAGACCTTGCATCCTGAAGACCTTGAAAAATAGCATGAGATAAAAGAGGCTTTCCTGAAGTTACCTGATATTCAGCTGTTTGGGATAGAAAAAAGGTGGGAGAAAGATGGCATGGCATTCTCAAATACCCAATACATCTGTTACCCCTCTAAAGTTACCCTCTTCAAAAAACAGCTTTATTGAGACATAATTAACATATAACGAAGAGCATATATTTAAAGTGTGCAAGTTGAGAACTGCTGCTGTACATATAAGCCCATGAAGCCATTAGAACAATCGAGAGAGTGAACATATCCACCATCCTCAGACACATCTTCATGCCTCCTTCAGAATACCTCCTGACCCCAAGAAGCCACTGGTCTATTTTCTATTGCTATGTATTAGTTTACAATTTCTAAAATTTTGCATAAATGGAATCATACACTATGCACTTTTTATATAGTTTATTTCACATAATGTAATTTTTTTGAAACTTGTCCATGTTGTGATGTGCATCTATTAGTAGTTAATCCCTTTTCCATTATCTGATACTATTCCTATAGAACGTTTTAGTGATCTATTCACCCATTTATGGATACTTGGATTGTTTCCACTTTCTGCCTATTATAAATAAAGCTACAATGACTATTCATTTACAAGCCTTTTTATGGACATACAACTTCATTCTTTTTGATAAATATCAGGGAGTGTAACAGTTGGGTCATAAAATGGGTATATATTTAACTTTTAAGAAGCAGCCAACTCTTTTCCTAGGAAGTTGTACCATTTTACATTTTCATCAGAAGAATACGAGTGCTCAGGCTCCTCCACATCCTAGCCAACACTTGGTATTATCCACCTATATAATTTTAATTTTTCCAGTAGGCATGCAATGATTAAAAATATCAAGTATCTTTTCATATTCTAGGAAGCCATTAGTACATCTTTATAGGAACAATGTGTATTCTAATCTTTTCCCACTTTAAATTGATTCACTATTTATTGTTGAGTGTTAATATTTCTTCACGTAGTCTAAATACAAATTCTTTGCCAGATAGATGACTTACAGATATTTTCTCCAATTCTGTGACTGTTCTTTTACTTTCTTGATAAGATCCTTCAAAGCACAAATGTTTTTAATCTTGATGAAGTTCAATTTATCTATTTTTTCTTTTGTTCTTGTGTTTTTACTGTCATATCTAAGTAACCATTGCCTAATCCAAGATCACAAAGATGTGTCTTCTAAGAGTTTTATGGTTTTAGCTCTTGCATTTAGGTTTATGGCCTGTTTTGAGTTAATTATGTAGTGGGAGTTATGAGTTAAAGTTCATTTTTTTGCATATTAATATTCTATTGTTCCAGGAACAATTCTTAAATTGATTATTCTTTTTTCACTGAATTGCTTTTGTACCCTATCAATAATCAGTCAGCAGTGTATCTATGGGTTAATTTCTCCCTTCTGCTTCACCAATCTATTTGTGTATCTATCCATGACTGCCATATTAGACAAATCCTTAGATTTATAAGAAGTCTTAAAATCAGATAGTGTTAGTTCTTCAACTTAATATTTTTTATATTGTTTTGGCTATTCTAGATCTTTTGTATTATCATATAAATTTTAAAAGCAGTTTGTCAGCTGATACAAAAAAAGTACTAAAATCTTGATTAAAATTGTATTGAGAGTCTGGGGATTTAGCTCAGTGGCACCACACCTGCCTCGCAAACACAAAGTCCTGAGTTTGATCCCCGGTACTACACACACACAAAAATTGTATCACATCAACAGGTCAGTTTTAAGAGAACTGACCTCAGCAGTCCTGAGATTTTGGACCCTGAACTCAGTATAGTGTACCTTTTAATTTATTAGGTCTTCTTAATTTCTCTCAGCAATAGTCTGTAGTCTTCAGTGATGATTCCACATTTTGGTTAGATTTATTTTTTGTTATTAAAATTAGACCATGTTTTTGAGTAGGAGAAAAATTGAGATTATATAAAGATTTATAACATACTGTAAGAGACTTCATTTCTTCTATATTTAGAAGAAATATACTATATTATGCTAGTGTACCACATTTGTTAAATTAATGAGTCACTGTTGTTACAGTATTAACTGATGTCCATGCTTTATTCATATTACTTTAATTTTTAAATCCAATGTCCTTTATTTGTTTTAGGATCCCATCCAAGATATCACATTACATTTAGTCATTAGATCTCCTTAGGCTCCTCTTGGCTCTGACAGCTAATCACACTTTCTTTGTTTTCCATTCCTTTGACAATGTTGAGAAGGATGAGCCAGATAGCTTATAAAATGCCCTTCTTTGGAATGTGTCTTCCTTTTTGAATCCTGGCCTTTTAGGTGTTTTTTTTTTTGGTACTAGGGATCGAACTCAGATCCTTGCGTTTGTGCAGCAGGTGGCAAAACTACTGAGCTAAATCCCCACCCCCTCCCTTACTATTTCTAAGACATCTCTGTTTTCACGGTCCTTCACCATGATCCTGTCTTCTATATCTGATATTCTATCTTCAGATTCCCTTAATCTGCTGTGGATACTTTCAATGGAGTTTTTGATCTCCTGAATATCTGTATGAATCTGTTTCATGGATTCCATTTCTTTCTTATGTTGGGCAATCATGGTTTCCATTTCTTTCTTATGCTGAGTATTCATGGCTTCCAGCATGTTTCTGAGTTCATCTATTATTTTTATCTGTTTCTGTTCTAGATCATCTAATCATGTCTTTCACTCTACTCACCATCTCTGTAGATACTTGGGAGATTATTTCTGTTTTGAATTTTTCTAGAGCCTCATTCATCTGTTTTGTTACTTCCTGTGCTATCAGTTCAGGGTATCCAGATGGTTGTTTATGGGACTTTTCCATCTCATTTCCCTGAGGATTTACCCTTGGTAGGGTGGAAGTCTGAGTTTGTGCCTTGCTTAAATGTCTTCTCATTTTTGTTTTTGGTACTGTCCTTGGTTTAACTCCTGGGTTGATAGTTTGAAATTGCTTATTGTAGGTATCTTTGTTGTTTGTAATTAGAACACTTATGGAGTGATTGCTTCTCAGAGGTGTCTTCCAGACATAGCTGGTCTTTTAGTTTTGAGTCTCTAATGACTCTAAAGCTATCTCATTTTCCTTATACTAGGAAGGTTCATTGACTAGATCAATAACAACACCTTAGCCCAAGTGATACAATCAGCTACACCATTGCATCAAGTACATCTTCAAAAATGACATTTTGTGGTAGTTATTAATCTATCACCTTTAGCTGTGTGAATTAAATCAAGATCGAGGACCAACCCAACATATAGTGAATAAACTCTTCAATATAATAGCTTTACCCTTTGGGATGGGGAGTTAGAAGGGGTTGGGGAGGGAGGGACAGATGGGAAGAAGGATAGGGGAAGGTTAGCAGCGTGGCCAGAGGACACAGGTGAGAAGGAAAAAGAGAATAACAGGAAAATAAAGAACTCCGAATGAGGACCAAAACAAGGACAAAAAGGGAAATGTACAATGTGGGAGAGCAAGAGAGTGAGTGTAAGAGAGAGAGAAAGGAAAGAGAAAAGAAAGAAGAAAAGAAAGGAGAGAAAAACAAATATTTGCAAAGAGTAGGAAAAAAATTAAAGATAAGAGGAGCAAAGGAAAAGAAAAGAGAAAAAAACTAATAATACTAATTTTGGGAATGAAAAATAACAATGAAGATGAAGGGCCTCTTTCAGGGTAAGTCTCTGCTGTCACAATAGACAACGTGGGTAGCAATGTGCAGATATGTCAATGAGTCTAAGCAAGCTAGTCACAGACCTGTGAGATTCAGGCAGATTTCTGGCTGCAAGTCCCAAGTTGAGCTCCCTGTCCTCCTGTAGGGTTGAACTCTGCAGAGTTGCATTGCAGGTTCTAGTTGCCCCTCCCCTGAAGATAGTCCCGGTCCTGATGGGAGGTGAAGATGACTCCAACTTACCCAGTACAGTGGTCTGGTGGTCCGGTGTCCTTTGTGTCTTTGTAGTGTGGAACCAGATGGCTGTACAGAGAAGAGGCCAGAGGAGCGGGGGTGTGGGGGGGTGTCCAGTTGATTGCTGCCTTGGAGTGGGCTTGATTCGGCATGTTCCGCGTGACTCGCAACCTTGGTACCAAGATGTAATACTTTTTATGCCTAATAGTTTGCTGCTATAAAGTTTGCTTTGTCTAAAATTAATATGACTACATCTTTCTTTTGATTATGTGTGGTGCAAACGTATATTGTAATTCTAGGGCAACAAGTAAAAGTTTTTTCAAAAATTACAAGTGATAACGCTAATGGAGGAGATAAAATGGAGCCATATGAAATATTCAACTAACCAGAGTAGGCAGAAAAAGAGGGAACAGAAAAGAATAAGTGCAACAAAGAGAAAATAGTTTTAAACAAGGCAGATAATAATAAAACTATATCAGTAATCACTTTAAAGTATGAGGTTTTATGTTCTTTTTGCTTGGAGTTGGTTTATGTTTAATAGTTTCTGTCGATGGAGGTGCCAGAGGCTTCAAATTTTACTAGTTTTTTTTCTTTTCTTTTTCAGTCTCCACTTATTGTCTTTGGGCTTCTCCAAGAACTATTCCTTAAATGGAGTCTGTACTTTTTAGCTCTTTCATCTATAATCCACTTTTATTATACCTGTTTACTAGAATCTCATTGTGACAGTGTTTAGGGGAGAGGAAACACTCTATAATTTTAGGATTAAATTTCATTGTTTTATCTGCCTCTGGGCTATGCCTTCCCAAGTGTTTCTTAGCTTATTTTTTTCCACCCTTATATGAGAAAAGTTAGAGGGGCTCCAGTGAGGCTCCAGTAAAGTCTAACCTGGGTAAAACACTCCAGGTATATTTCAAAGTGGTTCTCTTTTTCCTGACAGAGCCACAGGGAATCTTTCTTGGCTTTGCATCATAAGAATTTGGTTAGATTTCTGAAGGCAAAAGTCACAAATGTGTGTGGTGGCTACCCTAAGTCTATGGCTTCCAGAGTTTTTCTCTGTCATATTAGCACACACTCAGCCTCCAGAAACTCATCAGAATTACTATTTAAGTGTTCTTATAAGTTTTTTTTTATTTCAACTGCTTCTTTTCCAAGTATCAGCTATTGTTCTCTTTATTTAGTTGTCTCTCCAGACTTTGAGTGACATTTTCCCGTGACCTCAATTTCCTGATGAGTCTAGAAAAAAATGGTTGATTTTCAGGTTTTTTTCTTTTCTTGTTGTAAGAATGAGAATGATAACTTCTAAGCTCTTTGTATGTTGGAACTGAACCCAGAAGTACTGCATTTTCTAGTTTTAATATTGATTTAGTATTTTTTAAAATTTCAATTTATAATTGTTCATTGCTAGCTTACAGAAATCTGATGGAATTTTGTATTTTGATTCAAGTTAGACTTGAAAGATGTAAATTTGTTAAACACTAGTTTTGCAGCTTTATGTAAATTACATCAATTTTATGCATAGCATATCACATTTTAAGTAAATATGGTTATACCTCTTTTCCAGTCTGGACAAGCTTTATTTCTTTTTCTTGTCTTATTGCACTGGCTAGATGCTTCAACCTAATGTTGAACAGAGTGGTGAAAGCAGACATGTTTGTCTTATTTTTGATCTCAGGGGAAATCTCTCAGTCTTTTGTCATTAGCTATGACATTAGTTGTAGGTTTTTCATGGGTACATTTTATCAGGATTAAGAAGTTCCTTTCTGTGTTAACTTTCTATGGCTGCTGTAACAAGGCAGCAAAACACCAAGTTTAAAACAATAGAAATTTATTATTTCTCAGTTCTAGAGGCTAGAAGTCAGAAGTCAGCTTTAAGCATAGCTGAGCTCTCTCTGAGAGTCTGGTTAGATTTATTCCTTGCTCTTTCTTTGTTCCTTCTTATAAGAATAGTAGTCATGTTGAATTAAGAGCTCCTTTTACTTAAGGGTAACCTCATCTTAACTGTTGTACCTCCAATTTTCATACTGAGGTTCTTGAGGCTAAAACTAATATATATATATATATATATATATATATATATATATATATATATATGGAGAATGCAATTTAATCCATGACACTTTTTTTTTCAGTACTAGATATTTAAATTAGGGCACTTTACCACTAAGTCACATTCCCTGGTCAATTTTAATTTTTAGTTTGAGACAAGTCCTGAGTTTCCCAGGCTGGCCTCCAAATTGTGATCCTCCTGCATCAGTCTCCCAAGGAGCTGTGATTACAGGTATAATTAGTGGTGAAAAATGTTGTAGTGCACCTAGCAAAACTTTTTGTTTTTAGTTTGATGAGAAATTTTTTAAAAATCAGGAATGGATATTGCATTTTGCTACTTTTTTTAATATTTGCATTTACTCACCTTTTCTTTTTTCTCCTTTCTTTTTCTTTTTTTTTTTTCAGTACTAGAGATTGAACCAAGGGACCTTGCACTGAGCTTCTACAGCCATCCTTTCCTATTTTTTATTTTGAGACAGGATCTCACTAAATTGATAAATTGTTCAGGCTGGGCTAAAACTTGTGATCCTTCTGCCTCAGTGTTCCACAGTGCTAGAATGATAGATGTATGCCACCATGCCCAGCATTATCTTTTAATATTAAAACAACGTTAGGCTTATTGGGAGAAAGCCTATTTGGTTATGACATATTATCTGTTTAATATATGATCAGATTCACGAAAATTTTGCTCACTTTTTTCCTATGTTCATGATGAATATTGGTCTGTATTTTCGTACAATGTCTTATGTCCAGTTTTGATATCAGGTTAATAAGGCAGGTCTCACAGAATGAAGAGTATTCTTTCTTTTTTTGATTCTGTGGAATAGTTGGGGTAGAGGTGGTATTATTTTTCCTTCATGTTTGGTAGAATTCACAAGTGAAACAATTTGGGCCTGTTGGGATTAGTTTTTGTTTGTTTATGGTGGGAAACTTTTTAATAGAGACTTTTTAATCTTTTGTAAAAAATCTTTTTGTAGAGATTTTCAAATTATTTCTTTTTGTTTTGTTTTTTGCTTTTTGGTACCAGAGATCGATTTTGGGACCTTTTGCTTGTGAGGCTGGTGGTGGAATATTTCTTTTTAAAGTAAGATTTGATAATCTTTCAATGAATTTGTTCATCTAATTAAGTTATTGAATTTTTTGGCATAAAGATATTAGAAGATCTCCCTGTTATTCTGTAATGTGGACTTTGTCTCAGTTTTTTCTACCAAGTTCTCTGTCTTGACATCTCTGGCTGCTTTGGTGTCTTTAGATCATCCTTAGCAAGCTCAGCTCCCTCTGCCTGGGCTCCTTTTCCTTACAGCCACAGGGCTCATCTCTCCCTCCCTCTCCTTTGGGATCACTGTCCTTTACTACATGATAACCAGTTTCTTGAATTGTGTTGCTTTATATTTTTTGCTTGTGTGTGTGTGTGTGTGTGTGTGTGTGTGTGTGTGTCTCAGGTAGAAGGACAAATCTGTGCCATGGCACTCCTTCATGGCTAGAAGCAGATATCTCATTTGGCTTTCCATGCCTTAAGAAATATTCCCTGCTTTAATATCACATGCTTATATTTCCCTCAAATAAACCCCAGGGTCTTCAAGTGCCTCTGCCACTAGTTCTAACAACCCAGTGCTTTCAGAATCATCAGGAAAACCCAATAGAAATGCATATCCCTAAGTCCCACTAGAAGAAATTCTGATTGTATTGCTCTGAGTGGTCCAAGTAATATGCTTCGCATAATGGTGATATGAGGCCACACTACAGGATACACTGCAGCTATCTTAAATACTACTTTCCCCATCTAGGATTTGGATGTTACTGTTAAAATCATCTGTCTTCTGTAATCTTCACTATTCTCTTCAGATTGAGGCAGTTGCTGCTGGTTTTGTCTTTACACCTCACTTCTTTCCCCACATTGTCTATACTTGCTATTATGCCTTTTAATTATTATTTCTGTGTTTATCTCCATCACTAGATTGTGAACTGTCTAGGACTTAGCACAGTTCCTGCCTGGCACATAGGTGATGCTCTAGCACATTTATTTATTTATTTATTTATTTATTTATTTATTTATTTATTTTGGACTATATAAATAAATGACTGATGAGAAGGACAAAAGCTTCAAATAATGTTTCAAGTTTGCCACTTTAGATACATCTCTTGGCAGCATCTGTCTTTGTCACTCTCTTTGTTGCTAGGACAAAATACCTGACATCTGCAACTTAAGGAAAAAAAGTTTATTTTGGCTTACAGTTTTGAAGTTTTTGTCCTTGCATGGTGGATTGGCTCCAGGCAGAAGCAACAAGGAGGAAAGGTCTGGAAGAAGAAAGCTGCTTACCTCATGGTAGATAAGAAAAAGCGAGAGAAGAAAGGAGCCAGGAATGGAGATATTTCCTACCCTGGCATATCATATCCTAATCTCAGTGACCTGCCTCCTCCAACCAGACCTCACCTTCTAACAGCACATCAGTGATACCACTTCTACAATCCAATCATCTCTCAAAAGCCCTACCTTTGAGTGCACTAGGCCTTGGCGAACACTCACAGATGAACCGTAACATGTTACAGTGTAGTCTTCACAGAACTTATATCAGACGTTTGTTGAAACTCAGACTCCTAAGCCCTAAGTGGACCTTAGTCAATGTTGGAATTTGTCTGGGGTGTGGTGTAAAGAACTAGTTTCAATATCTGGCTGATAATCAGAAGCACATGCGGGGCTTTCAACAACTATATCCTGATCACCTACATCTGGGGCAGAGACCAGAAACCTGTATTTGTTCAGCCCCCATGTGATTATTGAGATTAATCATACAGGTTTGAGAACTATAACTTTAAACTTATTCTAATCCAGGGTATTGGCCAAAATATTAGCAAAAAGCTTATATGACTGGTTCCCAGCTCCAGGGTGTCTGATTCAGAAGTTTCAAGATGAATTCTTGTGGATATGAGTCTGCTAGTCATTCCTAGTTAAGAACCATGTTATAAAGTTTGGTAAATGTTGGTAATTAATGAAGGTTTGGTTTCTTTCACCTCCTTTCAGATTAATTTTATGTAAATTTAATTCTGGGCTTGGTTCTCCTTATCCCACCTCTATTTAAGGTTATTCTGGCAGAGTTGAAAGTCTCAAAAACTTTTTTCTCCTTTCTTCTCATCTTGATGCTCTTTGCTGTCTGCCTTTTAGTTCCAGGGGCTGCTAAATAAATCTCCTGAATTAAGCTGTCTCATATTTGTTTGCAATGGAGAGAGGAGCTGACTGTATAAAACCAAGTTTTTCTTTTACCTTCACAGAGATTAAATAGGCTTTCCCAATTTTCAAACATCACCTTCTTTAAAGTATTCTGAGATGCCACAGCAGACCAGGCGGAAGGGCTAGTGGTCTGGACGGTGGCCGGAAAGGGGAAAATGAGAAGAAACAGCTGAAGTACTCATGTGAACCTTGGGAAAGCCTATTCAGTCTGAGTTACAAACATGGCCATGTCTGTCCTGCTCCCATACAACACAGTGTAATCAGGTTCCTTATGGATGTCAAAAAATCAGGGTAAACTATGGTAGAAAACAGTTGGAGTACTTCCTTCCATTTGGCTGGGACATTTCTATTGACTCTGCCTTATGTGTACCTCCATAGAGTGACCACTTCTTTGTTTTCCTCAGATGTCAAGGCCACAGTCATGTTTTACATCTATGGAATTATCTGTCTTCAGTATATATGGATAGGCTTGACAGCTTAACCATCAACTGTCTAGCTGTTATTTTGTGAGAGGTAATAATTTTGAGGAGTTTGCCAACTGCTTTGAGAAAGGGAGGGAAATGCCTCCCTCTACATTTATAAGGAGTCAGGCTGTGACTCATTATCCCAGGCTGGTGATGCAAGCTGTGGACTGATGGCTGGGGTCAGCACCCCCCCTTTAAGTCAAATGGACCTTAGATAAGTGAAGTATATGTACAAGACACAAGTTGGGCACGAGCGTTTTTTAATCCTTTTTCTTTCTCCTTGACTGTTCAAAATCAGGACACTTGGAGACAGGCAAGTTGCTTGTCATGAACATCCCAAAGCTGGCAGATTCTGAACTGTTTGTGTCATGTACCAATTCATCATCTGTGGTTTTAAGGGACTCTTACTCATAAGGTGCCAAAACTGAAGTGAATGAAAAGTGTTCAGGTAAGGACATTTACAAATGAGCTTTCTGCATGGTTCTATCTATAAGCAGGCCGGTTGTTCAAAAGAGGTGAAAAATAACTTTGCAACGAAAGACAATACTCTTCACTGATAGGAGGATTCTGAATAGATTCACACTAACTGGCCCCCTCTCCAATTTGTCTCCTTCCTGCGAAGCTGTAGACTAGAAAGTGGTAGTTATCAAGAGGATTTCTTTGCCAATTTTACTGGATCAGATGTTCAGCTTCAAATTAACAGAGAACGTTTTTCCCCCTTCTTCTTTTTTCATTTAAATGTCCTTGCCTCCTTAAATGCTAATAGCAGGAAAAGGACAGTAAGTGATTGCATAAGGAAAATGAAAATGCTCACTAATTTCAGTATGAAAGGTCGAGGGTTCAAGTAATTATGCTTGGATAAGTGGTCTGTAGTCCTTCACTTTGAGTTTCAGTTACATGTCTTTATAGTTCAGAGCTTTATTTCAGATCCATGCTTACCTTGTATCAAATTGATATTGTTTCTATGTCTAAAGGATTTATCTTAGAAAGTGCGAAGGCACACTATTAAGAAAAGCAGGGCTTTTATTTTCTTAAAAAATAGAAATCATACTATAAAACACTGTTCTTATAAAAAATTAAATTTTCTATTAGAGAAACCAAGTTTTTTTTTTAAATTTCATGGATGTAATACAGTACATCCTTGTTTCATATGCTGTTTGCTTTACAGAAATTATAGCTGAGATCTTGAATGTATTTAACTGTCAGGAGGTAGTGAAGATTTTACTGGCACTGTGTTCACTCATGCAAGTTTAGTTGGGACAGAGTATACACCATTCCACATGGAAGTTCTGTCGTTCCTTCCTCAGCATACATAAGGGATGCATTTCAGGACCCCTGAGGAGTCCAAAATCAGTGGATGCTCAAGTCCCATATAAAATGGCATAGTATAAATGACATAGTATTTGTATATAACCTACACACATTCTCTCATATGCATAAAATCATTCTAAGATTACTTGTAATGCCTAATACAATGTAAATACTATGTAAGTAGATGTTATGCTATACTGTTTAGGAAATGCTTACAAGAAAAAGTTTGTACATGTTTATTACAGACACGACATTCTTTCTCAATATTTTTTATCTGCAGTTGATGGAATCAGAATCCATGGATGGAACACAGATATGAAGAGCTGACTATAATTACATTTCTAAGGAATCATTTTCATTTAAGGAAGTCATATAATGTGTAATCTTACTATACAGACTTAGAACTAAATCTGAAATGCAAGCTACAAATTCTACTTTCAGCAGTGATAACTTCTGTCGTTTTTTTTTAAATAAGCACAGTGTCAAACCAAAGCTTATTTAATATTTTTTTCTTCTTGCCTATAAAGCAACAAAGGGGCAGCATTTTAAAAAAATACACATTTGTCCACCTCTAAATGCCTATTGATTACCTGATTCATCAGGCTTCACTGATAAATGCTGATATCCCAACAAGCATGACAGATAGGATTAAATATTATCTCTCCAAGGACTGATGATCCGAAGAGTAATAACTGCATGATATTCATATTTTTTCTTTACCTATAATTTCATTGAATATAAATACTGAACAGTGATACTAGTAATGGTAATTTTTGGTACTTAATATGACATTTTCCATCAATAAAATGTTTTATCACCATTAGATAGTTAACCTCCTGACACCATTGTGAAGTAATTAGTTCAACTGGGTTCATATCCTATATTACTCAAAGGGAATTTTTCTACTATGTCCATTGTATAGTTGGCAAATGTGCTAAAATACTGCTTTATAGGGGAATGAACAAATTTAAAACAAAAACAACACTTAATCTTCAGCCCTCATGTGACTTTTCTCATTGGCTACTCTCATAAACTGAACAAGTTATTCTATTTGGAGACAGAGCCTCATTTTAAAGGTGTGTTATCTATCTCTTAGCATTGGTAACTATATAACTTTTAGTTGAAAGACTTGAGCCTTCTGGCCCTCAGTTTCCCTATCTGTAAAATGGTGAGAAATAAAATATCTTACTTTGATCAGAAGAAAAAGCCTTGATAAATAATATAAAATTCTGTAATTATCACAAACATATTGCTAAAAGGGGAGAGTGGTTATTCTTTTCCCACAATTGCTTTCGCATTCTTTGATTCAGTGTTTTCCCATCTCACAAACTGTTTTTAGGATTATTGTCATTATTTTTGTTACTCTGTGCTATCTAGTTGCACAATTTTCTTTAAATATTTAAATAATACATACACATTTTAAAAGGGAATTTTATATCATTGTCATACATGGGATTCGAATACCACTGCTATACAGAAAGGTAATAGTAAAACCAGGTAAAATAAAATAATAAACATTGCCCTGGATAATAGCCAGTGTCATGTATATTACATTTTGATCATCACAATTCAAGTGATGGGGATGAGCATCTCTTGGGATTTTGGTTATGGACATGGAAGTCTGGGAAGGCAGGCAACTGGCCTTCAATCTGAGACTTACTTTGTCTACTTTGTCTTCGCGGGTCCCAGTTGCCTGCGCCTCGGGTAACGAATTGGAAGCTACTGGGTTGTGGCATCAGGGAAGCTGGAAAGGAGAGGTTGATGGCCAATTAGACTTCGTCTCTTTCTTTATACATAAGGGAAATTTTTGTGGCTCCTGCTCAGTTGGAATGTGTGACTAACTGCCAACGAAGATCACTGGAGTAAAATAAGAGATGCTGTTAATGCTTAGCCAATAAATACAGCATTTTATTAGATCAGTGTCTGTTAGGCATATTGCACTCTATTTTGAAAAACAGAGGCAAATTTGCTGCTCTCTGTGTTGTAAAAAGTAAAAGACTTGTTAGGGTTTCAAAGTACAGCCTTGAAAATGCAGTGCAGATACATCTTTAAACCTCTCAGCCACTGTGCTTCTATTTCTATGAGGACTAAGCCTAAGATGTAAAATTTCCATTAAGGATTCCATTTAAGATGGTATGGGGCAACGTCAAGTCTTTCCTCTACCAATCTGAAGAGTTCCTTGTCTTTTTTTCTGGCATTTTGTTGAAGGAGATAAAGGAAATATAAATTTATGAGCATAATTTAACATACTTACAAAAAGGAAATCTGCCACTAAAACCATATAAAAATTTCTAGTAAATATAAAAACATGTGTATCCTATCAGTGTAACATTTAATGTAGGTCTTATACCATTATCTACTTTCAAAATTGTGGAAAAATTAAAAGTGACTTGAAACTCAGGTTTATATATAACAATTTTTTTTCAGGGAGTCAAAATGCTTTTATATATTTTCTCACTGTATTTCTACAGTTCTACAGAGGACAAGAAAAAAATATGTTAATTTTTACTAAAAATACATAATGTGACTATTTTAAGCATAGACGAAACTAAAGTTTTTGTCCTCAAAATTAGTGTGGATTGGAACATGAGGTTTGAGCTGCCAGAAGTTAAACTTTTACTTCAGAATTATCCTTTCCTACACAAGGAATGTAAGCATCATGTATTCCAAACATGTACAGAAAAAAAAAAGAAGAAGAAGAAGGAAAGGAATCAAGAGGTGAATGAAGAGGAGAGGGAGGGAAGGAAAAAGGGATAAAAAAGGGAATTAAGATGTATCATGTAAATGTACCAATTCCCTACAAGGAATGCAAACATAATGTAGCACAAATATATACAAATTTTTAAAATGAGAAAAATAATAAATGGGACTAGCTGCCCTTTCTTCGATTATCTTAGAGTCTCTGAGAGATCTTGGTGTCCCTCCCACTTCTCTTGTGATTTCAGTAGGTTTTAGATCACCCAGGAAAGGATTTTCATCAATTTTGATACCATATGTACTCATTGAAGTTATTTCTTGGAAATAATCTCAATAATAATAATAATAATAATAATAATATAAAGAATTCAATATTAGTGCTAAAATATCAGATATTTGAAATATCTAATGTTTCGCCATTTGCCCTCCTAAAGTGTGTGTAATATTTCTCCAAATTATATGTATCTCACAGGCTCACTGCAGGGGTGCAAAAGTCAGGAATTCAAACATGACTCTCTTAGCAAGAGGGGACCCTTCAGTAAATGTCCTATGCTGTGTATGTGAATTGAAAGACCATTGATTCTTTCTCATTTTATTTATTAACTTGTGAAAATGTGCTTACTCAAATGATTATATTCATAAATACTTTGATGTAGTTATATATTATTTAAAAAACCTGAAAGTCTCATATTTCCAACACTTTTATTACTTTCTTCAAGCCATTTTTTAAAGGAAAATAATATGCTTAAAGTTCTGTTTTATTGTACATAAACTACAAACCCATGAGAGTCCATTATTAGCATGCATTAAAAATTCATCGATGAAAGTTTAAAATTCCTTAAAATCATTTGAAATGCCAACAGGCAATTCTCCATTACATTGCCATCGATTATAAGAATTCTAAAAATTATTTCCTTGACATCTTCCTGCCTAAAATTACATTCATTGGGCTCAAGAAGCACGAATTAATTATTCTTGTTTTCAGGGCTAGAACTGCAAATGCTTTGAAAAGAAATTGGCCCAATGTACTAGGCACATTACTAATTCAGAAGTGGAATAAAAATCAGACTCCACATTATGAAAACAAATCCATAAGCACAGGGAACATCAATTTCAAGCTTTCTTTGCTGGTTATTTTTAGCACCATTTCTTTCTTGCTATTATCACATGCAAGCATATCCTGGGTTGATTGAAATTTATTTTGCTTTCCTAATGAACTTACATAACATCTCTCCATAAGATATTATTTCTCCTGTTTTCAAATATGTCTCTGAGGCCACATAAAACCACAAGACAGTGGAAATGATATATTTTGATTGTAGGGTCTGATTATTATTATTTACGATTGGACTGAGAAATATACTGGGGCTAAAATCACATGTAAAAATTTCTAAAGAAATGCTTAAAGTTGAACAAAACAAAAAGCACTATAAAATTCTGAAGCTTATTAGCAATACAGTTTTAAGCTTGATAAATAATGCAAACAAAGCATAAGGCCATAATTAATCTAAGAATGAAGAGCTCAAGCTTTATTTTAAGAGTGTAGATTCTGTAGAATTGTTCCTCTTACGTCAAAAGTTTGAAACCATACAGATTTTATAAACGTATGATTGATTTCATTGTTTAAAGTCAGCTTTATTGCGTCACAAAAATTTTCATAAATGATCCTGTATAATCATTTCCTTCTAAAGTAATGTACTAATTAATTTCAATTAAACATATGTAAAAGAACATCTATTTTGAAAAATGCATCTCCCTTGCCATTTGTTAATATATTGAAAAAGTGTAAACCTTGAAACATTTAGCATTGAAAATATTCATTTTTGTTAATTTCTCAAGGGGGTAATTTATTAAATAAGAGGCTTTTAACATTAGCTAAAAGCAGTACTGTAAATCATGGGTGTCATCAAATTGCTTCATCACTTCATTAATTTAAAAGATTATTATATGCGTAACTGACATAATTTTGAACAATGTTACATGGTTAATTTATTAATGTAGAAAAGCAGAAATGACATGCTGACTTGATTTATTTTTGTAATTGTATAATTTTAGAACTTTTGCCTATGACTTTCACTAACAGAAGAAATGATTCAGTGCCTCATTGGTAATTTTATTGAGGTTTCTTCCTTGCAAATGCTTTGCCAATAGTAATGTAGTCTGGTCACTTAATTTTAAAATACATTTTTAAAAGAGCAAAACCAAAGGTGTTAAAAAAGAAAAACTATCTTCTTTTTTGCAGTGCACTGGTCAAAATATAGGATAAATAATTTAAACAATGGTAACTATTAGGCTGTAATTTCTAAAAATGTATTTTAAGCTTTCTGGAGAATGTCTTATTATTAAAGTGTTAGTATTCTAATTACATGTATTGGTAAATTACTTCTGCTCTATATTTTTATAATACTATCTTTAAACAACTAGGTATTTATGGAAAATCACCTCAGAGACTGTATTATAATGATCTGATTAAATGAATCTCTTTCTTTTGTAACTATCGATGGTCACTTTCCTGCATATTTTCTAAAAGCCTAAAAAAGTTGAATAAAACATTCAGTTAAATTTTGTTTAAGTTTATTTTTGATCATGCCTGAGAAAAAATTTTCTCCTAGTTTGTGGCTAAATCTGAAGCAAATAATATATATGAATCTTTTTATCTGTGTTTTTTCCAGTTATAAGATGACAATGGAGATAATTTATATTAAATTTATCTTATAGTTGTTTGAAATAATAAGAATTTTTTGAAGTACAAACTTGCAAAACATTTGATTATATTCTTGCTTACATCTTAGTCACAGAGCAGCAAAAATGTAAGTCTCAGAAAGTCTTCTGCCCAAGGTTATATTTCTAAAGATCTTTTAAAACTACAAAATAAAGATCAGTATAGAGGTCATAAAAACCTGTATTTCAACTCTAGAGCACTGAATTTCCCAGGTGAAACTCATCGATTTAATTCATAAACAAAGGTACACTCAAATTAGTGAGCATAGAGGCTGTTTCAAAGCTCTTGTGAGCACACACACAAAACCAGAAAACAAAAGGCTGTGAAAGTGATAGACACAATTTTCTACATTCTGTTTAATGTACAAATAATAAATTCTACTTTGAAATATTTTGTTTGGCAAATTCTTAAAGTTACAGAGTAATCCCATTTCTGTTAGGAAATCTCAGATTGCTACTGTATGCTCAAAGGAATTTTTATATGATATAGTGTTAGACAGAAACTTACAAGTGCATATGATTGAAAATAAAAGTTCTAGATAGTATTTAAAGCAGTCTAATTTCACTACTTACCCCAGCGTTTGTCTATTGATGTTGTAGCTGAAGTGTACTTTACAGTAGCTTCCTTAGTTTGAAATTGCTAATTATCCAGAGAGGCAGCCCCAGTAGATGACAATAATTTATTCAAAGATTCATTGTAAGCACTACAGTCAGCACAGGACTAGCATCTTCCACCATTAAGGTTCTCAAGTTATTCTGAAGAATTATCTGCTAACAAGTTTATATGAGTAGGGAGATCTTTCTATTAGTCTAGAAAGACCTCCTGCCTGTGTTTTTCTCATTAATTTTAAGGCTTTTCTGAATGTACAAAGGTAAAATAACTTTTTAAAAATTCCAGCAAACATTTCCATGAATGAATTCAATGCTGATTTGAGTATTCTAATTTGCTGGGTTTTCTTTTTTCACAAATGGGTAAAAAGATAGAAAATGAATAGTTTTTAAATATATTAGTAACAGTAAAGACTAGATATGTTGTTTACAAATGTTGGTGTAGTTTGATAAACAACGTCTTACCAAAATAAGGAAAAAAGGCTATCTTCAGTTTCACTATAATCAATATCGTTCAGTATGACCCACTCCTTTCCTTCTCTCCCTCCCTCCCTGTTTCCCTTTTTTTTAACTATATACTAGGAAATAGATCCCATACAAATAATCAAAACTTGACTTAGAAATTCCTATCCACTTCAACAGCTCTGTCAAAGGACAGCGATCTATAATCTCTGAAATTAGGGACCAGCATAGACAACAGGAATTACGAGAGAGGAGTTAGCAGAGAATGGCGGTGGAAAATCTAACACTACTTAGGATTTACGGAACTTGTCAGCACAGTATTGCTCCAAAGAAAACACTGTGCAATACAAGGTATCTGCCTTGAGGGGTTAAGATCTCAATTAGACAGATGAGACAAACTGAACAGGAAGTTACCATAAGAAAGCACATGTCCACAGAGTGAAATATTTTGAAGGTCTATTCGGTTTCAGAAGTTGTCAAACTTAGAGTGGAATTTGGCCGAGAGGGAATGAAAACAAATGTCTTCATTCTCCTTACATGAATTTTCTTCAATATGGCATCATAGAAAATATCTTTTAGTTTTAAGAAATATGTCTTCATTTTCCTTACGGTGAGTTTGAGAAAATAAAAATACTGTCTAAACACTTAGGGCCAACCAGACTTTTCATCCAGGTGCCTCTCTGAAAGCCTGAACCTTGAGTCCCCAGCTGAGGTGATCTCTTTGTGCAAAAAGTGTAGCTGTTAAAAAAAATCAAGTTGCAGGCCCTTGCTCAGGAAAGATTGGCAATTATGCCAAATTATGTCTAATAGTTTTAGAATGTGGGATAGTGCTTATTAATGTCTGAAGGGAGGTCCTAAATCTCCTTTTCCCCTCAAACTCTAGTTTTTACTTTAGCTGTCATTGTAAAAGATGAAAGAACTGGGCTTTATCAAGCAAAGGAGCTTTGAATGTTATTTTTTAATTTAAAACATGCACACACCACACCTATTTCTGTTTGACAAGACTAATTCTCTTTTTAAGTTTTTACCTCATTTGTTTGTGATGTCTTATTGGGTCTGAAACATGAACATCATTCTGCAGTTGAAACCAGTTTGTCCTTTTCCTTTTTTTTGGTTAACTTGTACTTGCTGGCTGCTTAAAATTTTTTCACTCTTCTTGGGCTTATACATTAATATTAAACATTTATGAATTTCATTATTAATTTGAATGTTGAATTTCTTTTCATGAACAGTAAACATTAAACTCTGGAAGGGCTGAAAGGAGCACAGATACATAAATCACCCACAAAAAAAATAGAATTGTACCTTTCTTGAATTTCTTGGTTATAGTTTTTCAAATTCACAAGTATGTATTAAATGTCTGTTATGACAAGGTTATATACACAGCAATTTAACACAAACTCCCTACCCCGGTGGAAAATAAGACAAACATAAAGCTAAAAAGTAAATAAATATTTGAATAGCTGAAGGGCGTGAGATGGGATGTTCCCAGTCATTTCTGCATCTGAGCAAACATGAATGGCCCTGGTTTAGAGGCGGCGAAGTGACTTTAGGCTGAGGTGGTCAGAGATGTTCCAGAGCTGGTGAAACTACATATGACTTCTGAAGTGTGCATAGTTTTGCGGGCAGAAAAGAAGAAGGGTAAAACTTTTAAGTATCATTAATTTTGCCACCACTAAGGAATTTAGCACATGCATTGAATCATATCTGAAGCTCTCTGTGGCGCCTTAAGAAACTTCTCATATGTATTCCCCTTGTTTGATCTGCTCCATCCACAGCATGAAAAGGGATGTTGGAAGGTTGCAGTGGGTACTCTACATGGTTCTTGTCTTCTTCGGAGGACTGTGCAGGGACACTGGCCCCGCCTACAGTGTTCACCCAGGGTCTGCCCAGACCCAGTTAAGGGAAGGCAGATTAAGTGTGGAGAACTTTGTCTTGAATTGAACCTATTCTTTGCTACCTGACTACTTGGCTGTCTTGGTGTGTCTGATGGGAAGGTGCAAAAAGTTAACCAGTTCCCACAGCTTCCCCCAGAATGAGTGTGGATGCCATAGTGCAAGAGTCTTAATGAGTACACGGGAGCGGAGTGAGATAATTCTTCCCCATCTGTACTGAAGATTCTAAATGACAGCCATAAATGATTTGGCAGGAAACTAAATTACAGGGGAATACATACTTGTAAAACCTGGAAAAGACCCTGAAGCATATAGAATAAGAAGCAGAAGTCCTCCCTGTGATGGCCTCCTGTATCACTTTGCTCCTTAGGGTTGATCATCATTAAAAAACGGTGCTTTTGAAAGACTACATGAGACATAAGTAGGATCTAATGATACATTTAAAATATTATCAATAAAACTTAATTTTCAACATCACTGTATTTAGACCTACTATATTTTTTTATAGCTGCATACTTTTCCTCACCTTGGTTGAGCAGTGATTTATTTAATGACATTTCTACTGGTGGATATTTAGGTTGTATCTCAGTTTTCTTTATAATGAATGATACTCCAATAAACATCTTGTAGCATATTTTTTGCTCACATGTTCAGTCATGTATATGTTTAGATGCCAACAGTGCTGTCATAAACACATTTTAAATTTTAATAATTATCAATGAATTGATTGCAAAGGATTGCACTAAATTTTGTTCTCATAAAGAATTCGTGAGAAGTTGCCTTTCCTCATATGCTTGGCAACATTAGATATGACCAATTTTTCTGAATTTTAGGACTTTGATGAGGAAAAGATCATATTTTTTAAAAATTTATTTTTTTTAGTTAATATGTAGTAATTGACCATATTTATGGGGTACAATGTGACATTTCAACACATGTATATAATGTGTAATGATTAGATATGAGTAACTGGTATATCTATTGCCTCAGATATATATATATATATCAATTGTTTGTGTTGGGGATACTTAAAATTCTATTAGCTATTTTTAAATAGTCAATTAATTATTGTTGACCATAGTTATCCTCTGTATGATAGAACATTGGAAGTTATTCTTGTTATCCAGTTGCTCTCCTATATACATTAACCATCTTATAAGATTATCCTTTTATTTATATTATGCTTCCCTCAGATTATATATATATTTTTTTTTTTTTCTTTTTTTTTCTTTTTGGTACCAGGGATCAAACTCAGGACCTTGCACTTGCCAGGCAGGCGGCAGAACCACTGAGCTAAATCCCCGGCCTTCAGATTATATATTTTTAGCTTATTAATTGATTGCATATTTCTTCTTCATGAATTGCCAGTTCATGGTCTTTGTTAAGCATTTCTTCATCATATTTAAAAAAATTATTTTCCCATGGATTTGTTTTATACACTCTTTCAAGATGGCTTGTGGTCTCAGGAAATCTGATTATCTGTGATGTGATGTAATATTCAATACTGGATTTAGGGAGAGGGTTGAGACAGGGTCTCGCTATGTACTTCAAGATGACATTAAACATACTATTTAACACAAGCTGGCCTCAGACTCTTAATGATCCTCCTGCCTTAGCTTCCCAAGTGCTACGATTATATGTGTGTGTTACCATCCCCAGCACAATAGTGGGTTCTTAAAGGAATCTTCTGGGATGAATAAAAAACACTGACCAGGGGACCAAAAGCCTCAGGTTGTTTTTTTTTTCATATTAAATTCTTTTATTGGTACATTGTAGGTATACAACACAATTACATTTCTCATTGGGAATTGTACCTTTATATAGTGCATCTTGGTTCTTATTTTTTCCCCATTCCTAGCCCTCCCTTCATCCCCTCCACCTTTCCCTATTTACAAAGACTTTATTTCCATTTTTTCCATTTCTCATCATTTTTTCCTTTCCCTTCTTTCCTTTCCCCTGCCCCTCCCACTACCCCTACCCCTTTGGACCTTTTCTTCCTATTTTACATTATTGATTATTCATTCTAATCATTGGTACATTTTAGGTATACAATATAATGACATTCATTATTGGAAATTTGCAACTTTATACAGTCTCTCTTGGTTCTTATTTTTCACCGTTGCTCAGCCCACCCTTCAACTCCTCCAGTCCTCCCTAATTACAAAGATTTTGTTCCTATTTTTCCATTTTCTCATATTAATCCCATTCCCTTCTATCCTTTCCCCTAGCCCTCCCGCTTACTTCCCCTTTGCCCCTTTTCTTCCTATTTCACATTACCTATTATACATTTAGTCCTTACTTACACTTTCAGTTTCTCACACCAGAGAAACTATTAGGTATTTGTTCATGTGTGTCCTATTTATTTCACTTAAGAGTATTGCCTCAATGTGCATCCACTTAGCTATAAATGTCTCTAATTTCTCATCTTTTATGGCTGAGTAGTACTCCATTTTATAACAAACCACATTTTCTTTATCCAGTCTCCAGTTGATGGGCATTTGGGCTGTTTCCAAGTTTTAGCTATTACAAACTGCGCTGCAGTGAACATGGGTGCACATATATCACTGTGGTATGATTCTTTTAATTCTTTGGAGAAGATCCCCAGCAGTGGAATAGCGGGGTCAAATGGGACTTCCAGTCCTAGTTCTTTGAGGTATCTCCATACTGATTTCCACAGTGGTTGCAGCAGTCTATACTCCCACCAGCAGTGGAGCAGGGTTCCTCTTTCCCCACAGCCCCGCCAGCATTTGTTATTGGTTGATTTCATGATAGCAGCCATTCTTTCTGGAATGAAGTGGAATCTCAGCATTGTTTTCAATTGCATCTCTCTAATGACCAGAGATGTTGAACATTTTTTCATGTATTTATTTGCTATTTCTACTTCTTTGTCCGAGAAATGTCTGTTCATTTCAGATGCCCATTTTTGGATTGGGTCTTTAAATTTGGGAGGTATGATCTTTTTAAGTTCTTTATAGATTCGAGATAGTAGACCTTTGTCTGAGGAAGAGCAGGTGAAGATTTTTTCCCACATTGTGGGTTGTCTCTTCACACTGCTGGTGGTTTCTCTTGCTGTGCAGAAGCTTTTTAATAAGAAGAGATCCCATTTGTTGATGGTTTGTGCTAGTTTACGGACAACTGAGGTTTTGTTCATAAAATCTTTTCCTACACCAATGTCTTCAAGGGTTCTACCTAACCTCTGTTCCAACTGGTTCAGAGTTTCTATTTTAATATTTAGATCTTTAATCCATTTTGATTTTAGTTTAGTGCATGGTGAGAGATATAGGTCTAGTTTTAGTCTTTGGCAAGTTGAAGCCCAATTTTTCCAGCACCATTTATTAAAGAGGCTATCTTTCCTCCAGTGAGGGTGTTTGGCTCCTATATCAAAGATGAGATGGCTGAGTGTGTCTGGCATTGTTTCTGCATCTTCTAATCTGTTCCACTGGTCCTCAAGTCTGTTTCTTTGCCGGTACCATGCTGTTTTTATCACTGTAGCTTTGTAGTAGAGTTGCAGGTTGGGGATTGTGATACCCCCTGCCATGTCTCTGTTACCTAGAATTGCTTTTGCTATTCTGGGTCTCTTCTTGTTCCAAATGAATTTTTGGATTGTTTTCTCAAGGTCTATGAAGTATGCTGCTGGGATCTCAATTGGAATTGCATTAAATCTATATAGCAGTTTTGGAAGTATGGCCATTTTCACTACATTAATCCTTCCTACCCAGGAACAGGGGATGTCTGTCCATTTTCTAATATCATCTCCAATCTCTCTTTCTCAGAGTGCCATAGTTTTCAGAGAAGAGGTCTTTGATTTCTTTCTTTAGGATGATTCCTAGGTATTTCAGTTTTTTGGATACTATTGTGAAAGGAATTATTTGCCCTATTTCTCTCTCAGTGAGTCTGTCATTGGTGTAGAGGAAAGCTATTGATTTTTGTGTGTTGACCTTGTAATCAGCTACTTGAGTGAATTTGGTTATTAAGTCTAGAAGACTTTTGGTGGAGTTCTTGGGGTCTTCTATATAGAGTATCATGTCATCTGCAAATAATGACAATTTGACTTCTTCCTTACCTATCTTTATTCCTTTTATTTCTTTCTCTTGTCTAATTGTTGTGGCTAATGTTTCCAAAACTGTATTGAACAGGAGTGGTGATAGTGGACATCCTTGTCTTGTTCCTGATTTTAGTGTGAAGGATTTCAGTTTTTGACCATTTAGTATGATATTGGCTGTTGGTTTTTCATAGATGGCTTTTATCAGTTTGAGGTAGAGACCATCTATTCCAATTTTTTGTAGAGTTTTGATCATAAATGTGTGTTGGATTTTTTTTCTGCATCTATTGAGATGATCATATGGTTTTTGTCCTTGATTCTATTGATATAGTGTATTATATTTATTGATTTGAGTAGGTTGAACCATCCCTGCATCCCTGGGATGAATCCCACTTGGTCAGGGTGTATGATCTTCTTGACGATCTTCTGCATTCCTTTTGCCAGAATTTTATTATGGATTTTTGCATCTATATTCATTAGTGAGATTGGCCTGTAGTTCTCTTTTTCAGTTGGGTCTTTCTCTGCTTTGGGGATCAAGGTGATGCTTAGTTTCAGGAATGAATTTGGGATTATTGCTTCCCTTTCAATTTCATTGAAGAGTTTAAACAGTAGTGACAGCAGTTCCTCTCTAAATGTCTTGTAGAATTCAGCAGTGAAGCCATCAGGGCCTGGGCTTTTCTTAGTTGATAAGTTTTTAATTACATTTTCAATTTCATTGGTTGATATTGGGTTGTTCAGAATTTTTAGGTCTTCTTTGTTCAACTTTGGTACTTCATATGTATCTAGGAATCTGTCCATTTCTTCTGTGTTGTCCATCTTATTGGCATATAGGTTCTGGAAGTAGGTATTGATGATCCTCTGGATTTCTGCTGGGTCTGTTGTAATTTCACCCTTTTCATTCCTAACTGCATGGATTTGGGCGTTTTCTTTCCTTTTTCTGACAAGGTTGGCTAAAGGTTTGTCAATTTTGTTGATTCTTTTGAAGAACCAACTCTTGGCTTCATTGATTTTTTGTATCATTCTCTTAGTCTCCATTGCATTGATTTCTCCTCTGATCTTTATAATTTCCTCCCTTGTATGAGCTTTGGGGTTGTCCTGCTCTTCTTTTTCTAGAAGCTTGAGGTTCAGCATCAGGTTGTTTAATTGGGCTCGTTCTGTTTTCCTAATATCTGTATTCACTGCTATGAATTTTACTCAGAAGACTGCTTTCATTGTGTTCCATAGATTGCAATATGTTGTATTGTCATTGCCATTTAATTGAAGGAACTGTCTGATTTCTTCTTTAATTTCCCCTGTGACCCATTGGTTATTCAGAAGTGTGTTGTTCAATTTCCACGTGTTTATGAAATTTTTTGAGTTTCTTTTGCTATGGATCTCCAATTTCATCGCACTATGGTCTGATAATATACAGGGGATAACTTCAATTCCTTTGCACTTACTTAAACATGTTCTATGTGTGAGTATGTGGTCTATTTTGGAGAATGACCCATGTGCAGCTGAGAAGAATATGTATTCTGATTTTGTGGGGTGGAAGACTCTGTAAACATCTGTTAAATTCATTTGTTCAAGAGTTCAATTGAGTTCTAGTATTTCATTACTTATTTTTAGTCTAGTTGATCTATCTATTTGTGACAGTGGGGTGTTGAGGTCCCCCACTACAATTGTATTAGTGCATATATGACTTTTCATGTCCATTAGTATTTGTTTTATATAGTTGGGTGCACTAGTGTTTGGTGCATAGATATTTATGATTGTCATCTCTTCCTCTTGGATTCTTCCCTTTACAAGGATATAGTGTCCTTCTTTGTCTCTCTCAATCAGTGTTGGTTTGAAATCTACTTGACCTGCCAAGAGGATAGCTACTCCTGCTTTTTTTCGGGTTCCTGTTGCATAGAGTATTGTTTTCCACCCTTTAACTTTCAGTCTATGAGTTTCCTTTTGAATGAAGTTTGTTTCTTGTATGCAGCATAGTGTTGGATTTTGCTTCTTGACCCATTCTGCCAGTCTATTTCTTTTGATTGGTGAATTGAGACCATTAACATTGATGGTTATAACTGAAACGTATTGACTTGTCATTGCCATGACTTTTTCTTTTTGTTGGGTTCTCCCCCTTTACATTTAATTTCTTGTCATGCCAGATGGGTTCATTCTGCTTTGTTTCTTGGGGTTGTGATCCTCAATGTCTGTTCCTAGGATATTGTGTCAAATTCTTTGGCGTGCTGGTTTGGTATTCATGAAGTTCCTAAGGTGCTCTTTGTCATGAAAGTATCTTATTTCTCCATCCATTTTGAAAGATAGTTTTGCAGGGTACATCAATCTGGGTTGGAGGCTGTTTTCTTTTAGGGCTTGGAATATGTCACTCCAAGCTCTTCTTGCCTTGATGGTTTGTGTTGAGAAGTCTGCTGTGATTCTGATGGGCTTTCCTTTGTATGTGATTTGTTTCTTTTCTCTGACTGCTTGGAGAACTTTGTTCTTCTGTTGAGTTTCTGGAATCTTAACAATTATATGCCTATGTGTAGATTTTTTTTGATCAAGGATACTTGGAGTCCTAAATGCCTCACTTATCTGTATGTCAAGTTCTTTTCCCCTGCTTGGGAAGTTTTCTGCCATTATTTCTGTGAAGAGATTTTTTATGTCATCTCCACTCTCTCCTGTTTCTTCATTGAGCCCAATCAGTCTTATGTTATTCTTTTTTGCATCATCTAGCAGCTGCTGCATTGTTTTCTCACATTCCCTTATAATTTTGAAGCAATTTTTCTTTTCCTGGTCACCAATCGCAATCTTATCTTCTATATCTGAAATTCTGTCCTCACATTGGCTCATTCTGCTGTGTAGACTTTCAGTGCAGTTTTTCATGTCCTGAAAATCTATTTGCATCTGTTTTATGGATTCCATTTGTTTCCTGTGTTGGGATTCGATCATGTCCCTGAGCTCCTCTCTAGATTTATTAATCATGTCTTGCACTAGGGGCACAATTTCTCCTGTTATCTGAGAAATTATTTCTGATTTCATTTTTTCCAGATCCCCTTTTGTTGCCAGTTCAGTGTGTCCAGGTAGTTGAGTATCAGAGTGTTCCATCTCATTTCCCTTTGGGGTTGCTGTAGGTGATCTGGAAGTCTGGTTTTGAGACTTATTTACATGCTTTCTCATTTCGACTGGGGCAGGGGGCTGTTAACGCCTGCACGGATTACCTCCTCTGAGCTGGGTGAGGTGGGACAGGGACCGGGAGCAGTGGTAGGGATGGTGACCCAAAAGGCCTTTCCTGTGGGCTGGGAGCAGCCAGAGGGATGGTGGCCGGGAAACCCCTTCCTCTGGACCAGGAGCAGTAGGAGGGTTGGTGGCCTGGAAGCCCCTTCCTCTGGGCCAGGAGCAGCGGGAGAGAATGTGGGCCAAAAGCCCTTTCCTCTGGGCTGGGAGCAGGGGGAGGGATGGTGAGTGGGAAGCCCTTTCCTCTGGACCAGGAGCAGTGGGACGATGGCTCAGAAGCCCCTACCTTTGGGGCAGGAACAGTGGGACTCAGTGCCTTGGTCTGGTGGTCTGGTGTCCTCTGCGTCTTTGTAGTGTGGAATCAGGTGGCTGCCTGTCTGCAGCAGGGTGATTCGGTGTCTTCCGCGTGACTCAGGACCTCGGTAGGGCATGCACAGACCTGCCTGTGTGCAGCGAGGTGATTCGGCATCTTCCGCGTGACCCTCAGGGTTTTTTTTACTACTATTAGCAGTGTGATTAAGATATGCCACACATCCTTTTGTATCATATTTTTCCTATCAACAATGTAAGAGGGTAAAATTAGAGGATTTGTGATAGTTCATGTACGAATAACTCAGATTTACAGTTTATCAATCACTCACTCATTTATTCTAAAAATATCTAATAGATGCTAGAACTTTAAGAGGGCTCATAGTTTCTAGAGAGCAGAGGGACCATTCTTAGTCACACAGGTCAATCTGTCACTGTATGCTATGAAGGCTCTGAAGAAATGTAATAGGATCCTGAGGGCTTATCATAAAGATATCTAGGATAATTTGAGAAGGCATAAATTGAGAATCCGGGAATGTCTTCTGGAAGAAGTGATACTGCAGATGAAACCTGAAGGATTAGTAAGTTCATGGAAGGGGTAAAGTAGACCAGACAGAAAACAGCACATGCAAAGTCTCTGAAGTCAAAGGAGTTGAGTAGAACAGTAGTCCTCAAAGTAGGTAGTGTAAAATAGAATAGACATAGTAGAAGAAAGTAGAAGACTCTGAAATTATTTATAATAAAAAGTAAAATGTTAGTATTTAATAATTGAAACAACATAGGTGGCTTCATTCATTCATGGCCATAGTTTTTTTTTTTTTTTTTTTTTTTTTTTAGTACCGGGGATCGAACTCGGGTCCTTGTGCCTACATAGCAGGCGGCAAAACCATCATGGCCATAGTTTTATGTGGGTGAGGATTCTAAGATGGAATGGAAATACCTCAAACCTCCAGACTCTCAGTGACATCCATACTTGTTCACTCAACAGGTAGACACACTGCAGGTTATACCTGTGCTAGCCTAAATGGCAATTACTGCAGATAATATCTGTTTAAATTGATTCTTACTAAATGGACAAATGGCCTAAAGACAATCCATCCAGAAAATCATAAACTGAAAATAATACTGTATGAATGATGCATGTGAAAATGAGCACCATGCATAAGGCAAAGCAGGCCTTCTGCTTCTTGAACGAGTTCATTTTGAGAAGAGTCTGATTACAAGGTAAAAGTAATGGTCACCTAGTCAGAGCCAACCAGGAATTAGTTAAAATAAGCACACAAACAAAAAAGAATCAACATTATCAGTATGAGACTTGAAATATGTATTTGCATCCATTCTGAACTTTCCCACAAGTTAATGATCTCTCAACATTCAGGGAGAAGATACTGTCTTTGGATATACATGAGTGTACTGAGGGGAACATTGTGAAGGAGTTTCTTTTTTTAAAATTAATTTTATTGGTACATTTTAGGTATACAATATAATGACATTCATCATTGGAAATTTGCACCATTACAATCTCTCTTGGTTCTCATTTTTTCCCCATTCCCCTGCCCTCCCTTAAACCCCTCCATCCCTCCCTATTTACGAAGACTTTGTTTCCATTTTTTCATTTTCTCATATTAATTCCATTCCTTTCTTTCATTTTCCCTACCCTTCCCACTTCAACTTCCCCTTTGTCCCTTTTCTTGCTATTTCAAATTATTTATTATACATTTTAGTCCTTATTTACACTTTCAGTTTCTCACACTAGAGAAACTATTTGGTATTTACACATATGTATCCTATTTATTTCACTTAAGAGTATAGCCTCAAATGTGCATCCATTTAGCTATAAATGTTTCTAATATCTCATTTTTTATGGCTGAATAGTACTCCATTTTATAAAAAATCCCACACATTTTCTTTATCCAGTCTCCAGTTGATGGACAATTGTGCTGCTTCCAAGCTTTAGCTATCACAAATTGTGCTGCTATAAATATGGGTGGGCATGTATACTAGGGTATGATTCTTTTAATTCTTTGAGGAGAATACCCAGCAGGGGAATAGCTTGGTCAAATGGGACTTCCAGTCTTAGTTCTTTGAGGTATCTCCATACTGATTACTACAGTGGTTGCACCAGTCTACACTCCCGCCAGCAGTGGAGCAGTGTTCCTCTTTCCCCACAGCCCCTCTAGCATTTGTTATTGGTTTATTTTATGATAGCAGGCATTCTTTCTGGGGTGAAGTGGAATCTCAGTATTGTTTTCATTTGCATTTTTTGAATGACCAGTGATGTTGAACATTTTTTCATATAATTATTTGCTATTTCTACTTCTTTGTGTGAGAAATGTCTGTTCATTTCAGATGCCCATTTTTGAATTGGGTCTATAAATTTGGGAGGTCTGATTTTTTAAAGTTCTTTATACATTCTAGATAGTAGACGTTTGTCTGAGGAACAGCAGGTGAAAATTTTTTCCCACATTGTGGGTTGTCTCTTCACACTGTTGGTTGTTTCTCTTGCTGTGGAGAAGCTTTTTAATAAGAAGAGATCCCACTTGTTGATTGATTGTGCTAGTTCATAGGCAACTGAGGTTTCATTCATAAAGTCTTTTCCTACACCCATGTCTTCAAGAGTTCTACCTAACCTCTGTTCCAGCTGGTTCAGAGTTTCTATTTTAATATTTAGATCTTTAATCCATTTAAATTTTAGCTTATTGCATGTTGAGAGATACAGTTCTAGTTTTAGTCTTTGGCAAGTTGAAACCCAATTTTTCCAGCACCATTTATTAAAGAGATTATCTTTCCTCTAGTGAGGGTGTTTGCCTCCGTTGTCAAAGATGAGATGGCTGAGTGTGTCTGGAGTTGTTTCTACATTTTCTCGTCTGTTCCACTGGTCCTCAAGTCTGTTCCTTTGCCAGTACCATGCTGTTTTTATCACTGTAGCTTTGTAGCATAGCTTTGGGGATTGTGATACCCCCTGCCATGTCTCTGTTACCTAGAATTGCTTTTGCTATTCTGGGTCTCTTCTTGTTCCAAATGAATTTTGGATTGTTTTCTCAAGGTCCATGAAGTATGCTGCTGGGATTTCAATTGGGATTGCACTGAATCTATATAGCAGTTTTGGAAGTATGGCCATTTTCACCATGTTGATTCTTCCTACCCAGAAGCAAGGGATGGATGTCTTTCTATTCTGTGATATCTTCTTCAATCTATCTTTTCAGAGTCCTATGGTTTTCAGAGAAAAGGTCTTTGATTTCTTTTGTTAGGTTGATTCCTAGGTATTTCAGTTTTTTGGATGCTATTGTGAAAGGAATTGTTTGCCCTATTTCTCTCTCAATGAGTCTGTTGTTCGTGTAGAGGAAAGGTACTGACTTTTGTTTGTTGACCTTGTATCCAGCTACTTTACTGAATTTGATTATTCAGTCTAGAAGACTTTTTGTGGAGTTCTTGGGGTCTTCTATGTAGAGAATCATGTCATCTGCAAATAATGACAATTTGACTTCTTCATTTCCTATCTTTATTCCTTTTATTTCTTTCTCTTGTCTAATTGTTGTGGCTAATGTTTCCAAGACTATATTGAACAGGAGTGGTGGTAGTCTACATCTTTGTCTTTTTCCTGATTTCAGTGTGAAGGATTTCAGTTTTTGACCAATTAGTGTGATAGTGGCTGTTGATTTTTCATAGATGGCTTTTATCAGTTTGAGGTAGAGACCATCTATTCCAATTTTTTGTAGAGTTTTGATCATAAATGTGTGTTGGATTTTTTTTCTGCATCTATTGAGATGATCATATGGTTTTTGTCCTTGATTCTATTGATATAGTGTATTATATTTATTGATTTGAGTAGGTTGAACCATCCCTGCATCCCTGGGATGAATCCCACTTGGTCAGGGTGTATGATCTTCTTGACGATCTTCTGCATTCCTTTTGCCAGAATTTTATTATGGATTTTTGCATCTATATTCATTAGTGAGATTGGCCTGTAGTTCTCTTTTTCAGTTGGGTCTTTCTCTGCTTTGGGGATCAAGGTGATGCTTAGTTTCAGGAATGAATTTGGGATTATTGCTTCCCTTTCAATTTCATTGAAGAGTTTAAACAGTAGTGACAGCAGTTCCTCTCTAAATGTCTTGTAGAATTCAGCAGTGAAGCCATCAGGGCCTGGGCTTTTCTTAGTTGATAAGTTTTTAATTACATTTTCAATTTCATTGGTTGATATTGGGTTGTTCAGAATTTTTAGGTCTTCTTTGTTCAACTTTGGTACTTCATATGTATCTAGGAATCTGTCCATTTCTTCTGTGTTGTCCATCTTATTGGCATATAGGTTCTGGAAGTAGGTATTGATGATCCTCTGGATTTCTGCTGGGTCTGTTGTAATTTCACCCTTTTCATTCCTAACTGCATGGATTTGGGCGTTTTCTTTCCTTTTTCTGACAAGGTTGGCTAAAGGTTTGTCAATTTTGTTGATTCTTTTGAAGAACCAACTCTTGGCTTCATTGATTTTTTGTATCATTCTCTTAGTCTCCATTGCATTGATTTCTCCTCTGATCTTTATAATTTCCTCCCTTGTATGAGCTTTGGGGTTGTCCTGCTCTTCTTTTTCTAGAAGCTTGAGGTTCAGCATCAGGTTGTTTAATTGGGCTCGTTCTGTTTTCCTAATATCTGTATTCACTGCTATGAATTTTACTCAGAAGACTGCTTTCATTGTGTTCCATAGATTGCAATATGTTGTATTGTCATTGCCATTTAATTGAAGGAACTGTCTGATTTCTTCTTTAATTTCCCCTGTGACCCATTGGTTATTCAGAAGTGTGTTGTTCAATTTCCACGTGTTTATGAAATTTTTTGAGTTTCTTTTGCTATGGATCTCCAATTTCATCGCACTATGGTCTGATAATATACAGGGGATAACTTCAATTCCTTTGCACTTACTTAAACATGTTCTATGAGTGAGTGGTCTATTTTGGAGAAAGACCCATTTGCAACTAAAAAGAATGTGTATTCTGATTTTGTGGGGTGGAAGACTCTGTAAACATCTGTTAAGTTCATTTGTTCAAGAGTTTGATTGAGTTCCAGTATTTTGCTGCTTATTTTTTTGTCTAGTTGATCTATCTATTTGTGACAATGGGGTATTGAGGTCCTCCACTTCTACTGTATCAGTGTTTATTTGATTTTTTCATGTCTTTTAGTATTTGTTTTATATAGTTTTGTGCGCTATTGTTTGGTGCATATATGTTTATGATTGTCATCTCTTCCTCTTACATTGTTCCCTTTACAAGGATGTAGTGTCCTTCTTTGTCTCTCTTAATCACTGTTGGTTTAAATACACTTGATATGCAAAGAGGATAGCTACTCTTGCTTTTTTTCAGGTTCCTTTTGCATGGGGTGTTGTTTTCTACCCTTTAACTTTCAGTCTATGAGTTTCTTTTTGAATTAAGTGTGTTTCTTTTATGCAGCATATTGTTGAATCTTGCTTCTTGACCCATTCTTCCAGTCTGTTTCTTTTGATAGGTGAATTGAGACCATTAACATTGATGGTTATAACTGATACATATTGACTTATCATTGTCATGACTTTTTCTTTTTGTTGGAATCTCCCCCTTTGCATTTTATTTCTTGTTGTGCTCAATGGATTCATTTTTCTGTGCTTCCGGGAGTTCTGATCTTCATTGTCTTTTCCTAGGATATTTTCTAAAATTTTTTGGAGTGCTGGTTTGGTATTCATGAAGTTTCTAAGGTGCTTTTTGTCAAGAAAGTATCTTATTTTTCCATCCATTTTGAAAGATAGTTTTGCAGGGTACATCAATCTGGGTTGGAGGATGTTTTCTTTTAGGGCTTGGAATATGTCACTCCAAGCTCTTCTTGCCTTGATGGTTTGTGTTGAGATGCCTGCTGTGATTCTGATGGGCTTTCCTTTGTATGTGATTTGTTTCTTTTCTCTGACTGCTTGGAGAACTTTGTTCTTCTGTTGAGTTTCTGGAATCTTAACAATTATATGCCTATGTGTAAATTTTTTTTTGATCAAGGCTAACTGGAGTCCCATATGCCTCACTTATCTGTATGTCAAGTTCTTTTCCTTTTCTTGAGAAGTTTTCTGGCATTACTTCTGTGAACAGGTTTTTTAGGTCATCTGCTCTCTCTCCAGTTTCTTCATTGACTCCCATCAGTCTTATGTTATTCTTCTTTGCATTGTCTAGCAGCTGCTGGATTGGTTTCTCATGGTCCCTTAAAATTTTAAAGAAATTTTTCTTTTCCTGGTCACTAATTGCAATCTTATCTTCTATATTCAAAATTCTGTCTTTACTTTGGCTCATTCTGATGCATAGACTTTCAATGGAGTTTTTAATCTCCTGGAAATCTGTCTGCATCTGTTTTATGGATTCCATTTGTTTCCTATGTTGGGATTCCATCATCTTCCTCAGCTCCTCTATTTTTTTTGTCTGTGTCCTCTCTAGATTTATTCATCATGTCTTGCACTAGGAGCACAATCTCTGCTGTTATCTGAGAAATTATTTCTTATTTCATTTTTTCCAGATCCTCTTTCATTGCCAGTTTTGAGAGTCTGGGTTGTTGAGTGTCAGATTGTTCCATTTTGTTTACCTTTGGGGTTGCTTTAGGTGATCTGGAAGCCTGGTTTTGAGATTTATTTATGTGTCTTCTCATTTCTAGGTAGGGGGGAGTGATGTGTGCTGCAGCTGCCTGCACGGCTTCCCTCATTGGCATTGGGGACAATGGCATGCTGGCACAGAAGGTTTATCTCCTCTGAGCTAGGGACAGCTCTGTTCCCAGGAGCTTCTTGGAAATATTGCATCATTATGAGATTTTTATTCATGAAAAGCATTTATTCTTCTATAAAATTACTTCTCTCCTGATAGTTTATAAATTTGAAAAGTAAAATTTTCTGGTCTGTTTAAAAATCCTCCAAAAGAAATGTTTCTATGAGCTTTGAATTAGTGGGTTAAAAATATTAACAGTCTGAATTTCCTGGTTCATTTGTATCAGGGAATACACAAATTCATTTGCTGAATCTCTGCAAAAACTCTCTGGTCATAGGAGAATATGACTGAACATGAGGCCTTGGGAAGTTTAATTTACAAAGTGCCTCTTCTATTCAGATTTTTACATCTTATTTTATTTTGTTTTTTGATGTTGCTGAAGACTGAACCCGGAGCCTTATTCATGTGACACCATGAGCTCAGATTTATACATCTATAGAAGTACACTTTAAAAATTTGACATGCAATATAACCAAGTAGTTAAAAATAAAACTAAGATTTTAATTGATATTAAGACCCATTCAGTAACTATCTATCTATCTATCTATCTATCTATCTATCTATCTATCTATCTATCTGTCTAGCTATCTAGCTATCTATACACACATACACACTAGGTGGGAGTAGAAATGCTTTTGCATAGTTATTAAATAAAGTTACTTCAAATATTTATTTTGTCTTTTTCTAATTTCTATTTACTGAGTTTAGAAAGCATAATTCTTAATTTGCAACTATACATCTATTCATGGCACATGCCCATTTTAATCTGCTTTAATCATTAAGATGACTAAAGATCACTGGTACCAACCTTGGTGGTAATTAATTCTGGAGGAGAGGTGCCACTGAAGGTTCAAGGGTTCTGGAAGAGAGATTTGATCTTCCAGAAGGCATGGAGTAGCTGAATGAATTGTTCAATGATCTGCTCATGCTGTGGTACCATTTATAGCTACATATAGATTCCTAATTCATAATTCACTCCAAGCAGGGCAATGAACCAACTGTCTGATGACAGCTGATGATAATAATTTACCAATATTTGTCATTTCAGTTCTCAGACAACGTTCACAGTCCACCAGGCAAATGGGCCATTGATCAAACATTGGTTTTTTCAGGTGACAACTATATTATAGGGTCTGTTTATCTCACTGGCACTTAGGAAATTCAGTCCTCAAACGGATCCAGATGATCTAGTGCTCTCTCTGTCTGTCTCTCTCTCTCTCTCTCTCTCTCTCTCTCTCTCTCTCTCTCTCTCTCCTCCTTCCCTCCCTCCCTCTCACTCTTTCTCTCTCTCCTTTCTTATTTGTGGGGAGATATACCAGGAAAGCTAAGAAGCAGACAGCAGGAAAATGAATAATACTGAGCAATAAATAAGGTGCCAATACTTTGTGAGTGCGTGTGTGTTGATCTGTTTCCTTTCTACTCAATCCAACCTCTTTTTGTATAGTATCTCCCACTATTTTCTCAAATGACACACTCTAGAAAACTCAGTCACATACTTTTATATGTGGGGGTTTAATCAAAGTTAGAAATCATCATGTATCACCTCCTTTTTTTAATGTGTAGTTCAGGCTGACATAGAAAAGTTGTCTTCCTCATCCAAGGCAATTTGCTGTGAGGTTTAGTATCATTCATTCACAGAGCAGCTGGAATAAGTCATAAATCAAAGTGTTTCCTATGTTTAATCACTCACTCCTGCCTCTCTTTTTTCCTCAACCCTTTGGTTGCTAGGACTGATGACTTTCTCTGGAGCTTTTGTATCATCTTTCTTGGAGATCAGTGCCTTGTAAGTGACACTATCTCATCAATATGATCTTGTATCCTTTAGGTTTCAAACTGAATTGTGTTCCATCATAAAATGTTGTTTGGGGAGATTCTAGGGTATTTTTATTACAACTTTAATAAAAATACAGTATTTCAAAATCAGCCTTCCAGAAAAAAATGCTTTGACTTACAGTTCATTTGATTAATTGTTTCAAATTGCTTCTTTCCTCCCTATTGTATTATCCCTACCAGAGATGACCACCAAAAGAAATGTCCTGTACTTTAAAATGAGTGCTATTAAAAGTGGTTTTAAGATTGTACATGAAGATTAGAACAACATCAGATTAAAATCATCCAATGTGTTAAAAGCAAAATTAAACCAGAAACAAACCAAATGAGTAGTTAAATTAGAGGTAACCTTCTTGCCAAATAAATATCTCATTAAGGTGCCACAGAGTCACCATTAAGAAGCCAGGGCACTATCAAAGAGGTAAAATTGCTGGCCTGCTAAAGAGTATATATATGTAAACATAACATTAATGTAAATGGGTAATTCTGCTGCAATCTTTCTTCTACTTCTTATGCTCTTAAAAATGTTAAATCTGTTAACTGTCTCTCCTGTTATATGCATAATAAAATAAAGCAGAGGAACAGATAATGCTAGAGTAAACAGAAGCTTAGCTAAACTTTAATAATAATAGCTGTCTTGTAGAGAGATAAGATAATTAAATGATAAGAACCATGCTAAGAACTCTGCTTACATTATTATACATAGATCAAGACATAGAGAGGTGAAGAACTACCAGTTAATGCACATGGAGGGAAGTGTACTATACTTTGCACTCAGGTTCCTTGACCCCAGAACTCACATGATTAATCCTTATACCATTTACCTTATCCACATTTATTTTTCCAGTGAATTGATATGGAATTAACAACAGTTAACCCTCACAATATTTTCCCTTCTATAAATGTTTGGCACTCATGAATGTTTATAACTTTTCCATCTTCCCTGGCTCTCATTTCATAATTTTCCACTTCCTAAATGTACTTTTTTGTATTGCTAGCATATGGCTAATGGGTCCATTTTATCAGAGCATATGGAATGGTACTTTGTAAGTTATAGGTATTATATTATATTTGTTTGTGGAATGAATGAGCGAATAGCTAGTTATCTCCATGTAAGCCTTTCTTATATGACAAAAGGATTCCTGTGTTTTGACTATGTACTCCACATTTTAAATTCTATTTATTAATATATTTTCCATTGTGAAAACATTTGAAATCTCATAAAACTGATGTTTGCCCCTTGCACTGTATGTACGCATGGGCATGCACACACACACACATACACACAAATATGATTGAAAAATGAGGTGAATGTTTAAACTTCAGAAGACACATTACCATTAACCTCCCTCAAAATATTCCCCCTTTCTTTGAGTACACTTACCCCATCATTCTTGCCACTTTCTGAAGTAGTTCTGGAAGTCCTCTTTTGTGAGTGTCCTTAGTTGTGGTGTCGAGTTTGCCTCAATGTCCTGAATTGATTCAAAATGTTTACCTTTCATGGTTATTTTGACATTGGGGAAAAGTCAGAAGTCACATGGTGCCAGATCTGGTGAATAAGATGGATTAGAACACACCATACTGTTTTTACGAGCCGCATTTCCATTGCATGGAATATAGCAGCAGTAGCAGCAGAATTCATCTTATTATTTTTTTAATCACACCTCCTAAAGACACTCACAGAGCACTTCAGGACTTCTTCAGAAAGTGGCAAGAATTATAGGATAAGTGCATTTAAAGGAAGGGGAACTAGTTTGAGAGGGATTAGCAATGTGTCCTTTAAATTTTTAAAATTTAAACATTCACCATGTACTATGAACAGCCTTTGTATACATTTTAATTTTGTTTTGCAAAAGCAGTTTAGGGAATTTGCAGTAGTTTTTCAAAATCTTGCTCAGTAGCTCGGCAGGTTGACTATTTAAAGTATTCTTATTTTTTCCTGTGGGGAGAGGGCTGTATAGCACAGATGTTTTTCAATTCTTCTTTGGTTTCCTAAAACTCAATTTATACCAATGATCTAATTTCATGAATATATAATATTCACTGAGTAGTAGACATTCAGAAAACTATCAGAAACTGTCAGAATTCCTTGCAGTTTTGAGTGTGTGACTGATTGAGTAGCTCTAGGTATTCCTGAGACTTAGTATGAAAAGAAATATCCCTGGATTTATGTCACCTGTAGTTTCCAGTGATTAGCTCTTGGGCACTGTTTAAAAACTCTTTCAGGATAAGTGACGTTTGTATATTGATTCCTACAAACACATACATATTATTTATTACCTTGTCATTTGCATGATGAGTTTGTTTTCTTCTGCTGAATATTCTTTGTTTCCAGAGAGCCCTGAAGAAGAGTATCATTCAAAATGGGGCAACAAAACCAGAGGATGGGCTGTTCATACATTGCTAATGCTGTTTTAGGAACCTCTGTTGCAAGACATTATTTGAAAATATTCAACATAGAATTGAATCTTAGAACTTTGGCTTCTTTTTAGCTTTTCTCCCTATTGTTACTTTCATGACTTGTATATGTATGTGAAGGAATGTGTGTGAGATTACAATTAGAGTTAGAAACAGTCTATGCATATATAAGCAAGCTTTTCACGTGCATTTTAACCTTTCATAAATCACACCCCTGTTCCTTGTCTTTTCATTTAACAAATTATCTTAGAACTGATTTCATACTGCCAGACTATGAACATTTGAAGGATGCATACCAAGTGTCCACTCTCTCCTCCTTTCTAGTATACACAGGTTTTTGTTTACATGCCTGTGCTCCTCTATAAAGTTTCAGAGATGCCTACTTCCGTGGGCAGACTGACTAAAACTAATCATGCCATTCCCCCAGCATGTCATCGAAGCTTGTACAATCAAGGTAAACTTCACATCTTTACGTTGGATATTGGGATGGAAGTCCTCTTCCCTTTCTTGGAATGTCACCCTAATTAGATCAATAAGTTTCCTGGGAACATGAAAAGACCAGTCTTGGGTTGAAGCTATTATCCTTGGTGGCCAAAGCAGATAGATGAGAAAAAAACAAAAACAAAATAAAACCAAAAACAGAGTTCTTGTGAATTTTCCACTTACATTACCAAGTAAATCTCCTTTATTATTTAAATCAGCTTGTAGTGGATTTTCTTTGAAAGCTTGTAACAGATTCTGGTATATATAAATCTATCTCATTCTTTGTAGTGGGCTTAGTATGAATATATCATAATATGCTAAATGGAGGCTCAGCCATTCCTTGCTAGTACCAACCACACTTCAATAGTACTTTTTTTTAAAGTCCAGGTCTCACTATGTTCTCCAGACTGGCCTTGAATTTGTGATCCTCGTGCCTCAGCTCCTGAGTGCTAGGATTACAGTTGTGCACCACCAATACTAGCTCAAAAAGTACTCATACTAAACATTTACCCTCGTATTTCAGTTCTATCAGCATGATTAGTCCTTAGGAGCCAAACTGGAGATTTTGGGATAAGATCTCTTGGGATATGTATATTTTTGATTTGATAGACTATGTGGAAATACAAAGAACTCCTAAGGTAGGAAATTTGGTGAATAGTTATTCTTTGTATATTCTTTTAAAAGGACTTTTAAAAAGCCATGTGGGTTAGCATTTTTCCCGCAAAATGAAAAAAGTTTATTTGGAAACATTGACTATCTTCAAGACATCTTCAAAATAATTGGGTCCCGCAGCTCTATGTTACAAATAAAGACACCGATTCCCTGGGAAGTTCAGGGAGGTGGCCACACAGCAGTTCAGAGCTGATAAAAAGTCAGAATCCAGCTTGTGAGACTTGTCCAGAATCATCCATGAATAGGGAGCCTGAAACCAGAGTGGTGGAAGCTGGGCACATGTGCAAACCTGGCATGTGCCTTGTATGACTTTATCATTGTTAGGACCCAAGCTTCCTGCAGCTTCCCCATGTTAAACAATGAATCTGACCTATCAATAAAGCTTCAAACTCTGAAGCCTTGCTATGCTCTCTGTACGAGGGGGGTTGATTCCATGCTGGGACAGGAAAACTGAAGAACTGGTATTAGTGGCCTACCAGGGGCATACTAGAGCCAGGGCCCCCAAACAGTGGCATCCTGAGCTGGGTCTGAATCTGACGTTTTCCAAGAGAGTTTCTTAGTGATGTAAGGCATGCAGAACTCAGGGCTTTCTGATGTAAATGATGGGAGCCCTGGTCTAGCACTTCTTTGTATTGCCCTGGAAGTCAGAGGACTCCCTGGATATGTTTTTGCCAACAGTTTACCCAAAGTGGTTGCTACAGGAAAAAAAAAAAAAGCGTCAAAAATGAAACAGTCAAGGGGTTAAGCAAAGATGGGGAAAAATTAAAATATTAAAACTCATCTCTGGGAAATAGTTTTTTCAAGTTTACTTTAGTCAAAGAGACACACGTGTGTTTATTTATTAGGCAAAGTAGAACAATATTTTAGTATCTCAAATTCTTGAATTTCAAATTTCCAATGACTCATGATAACTCATTGGTATTGTTCAAATCTTCAAATTTCTTTAAATTTGAAAATCTGTTTCTTATTTTAAAATATGATTTTTAAAACTGAAAAGTATCATTTAGCTCAATCCCTTTATTTTACAAATGAGAAGGAGGGCTAGAGATTTATTGGGTATGTAGTGAATCTGATAGCCTATGTTAAAAGCTGGGTGTTTGGTTTCTACCTCATGGCATCTCTAAATATAGAATCACAGAATTACTTTGTAAAAATACATTATATTCACAAAAAAATAGAATAGTCCAAACATATCTATAAATAGTTATTTTTAATGTAAACTATTGTTAGTTATATTTAAATAAGACTATCCTAGTTTTTTAGAGATCCACATGGAAGTTTACATACACAAAATTTTGTGATTCGAGTTCACTCTAAAATACTTCAAGAAAAAAGATGACATGTGGAAAATGTTAAATCTAGATTATAGGGAAAAATGGTTTTTATACTATTTTCTCTACTTTTTGGTATAGTAAAGGCTTTTTTTTAAAGTGGGAAAAAATCATGTTAACATATTGGTATGTCCTGAAATTTAAAATATGTGTATTGATAAAAATCTAGAAAGCCTTGGTTCATAAAAGGAAAAAAAAAGTAACTGCAATTTGTCCATGTATTCATCAGAGAAAACTGTTAACAGTTTTAGAGTATGTTCTTCTAGTGAGTATTCTATTTTACACTTACATATGCTTAATAGTAAATGTGGATTACACTTTACAGGACATTTTGTAATCTTTTTTAACTTCACACATAATAAACATTTTTCCACGTTATGGAGGTATTTTCTACATGTGCTCAGAGGGACATATTGATTTGTATCTCATATTTATTTGTATTGATTCATAGAACAAATCTCCCATTTTAGGACATTGGAGATTTCCACAATATGTTGAAATAGTTACAAACCTCCAGGGAGGATTTCTGGATCCCAAGCTACACACAACATATCCTTAGATGCATTACAAATCTTTCATATATGCCAAGCATTGTAGTCATTAAGGCCTTATATGCTTTATCTTATTTAACCTTCTAACTCATAAGAAACAAATTTTTATTACCCTCATTTTATAGATAAAGGCAAGAAAGAAAGGTGTATACCTAGAGTTAAGCCTGAGTCTAGTCGTCTTCAAAGTCCATGCTCTGAGACATCAAACTCTCTACTGATAGCTTCCATAAGTGGAATTACTGTGAACCTGCTAGAGATTTTGGATAGGTATCATCATATTGCCTTACTGAAAGGTTGTAGCACCTTTCTTGCAAATCTGCTGATTTAAGAAAGTACTAATCTGAAAGTGTGTGATTTGCTTTTGAATTTCCTTATTACTTACAAAACAGGTGACTTTTTAAAAAGGACTTTTCTCTTTATAAATTCTCCATTTCATTACTGAAAGTGAGCCCATAGATAAAGTTTTCTTATTTTACTACCATTTCCTTCTTTATCTCTCCTAATTTCAAAAAACAAGCAAATAGTGTTCATTGGCTTAAATATACATTAATTGGCTGTAGTATATCTCAGGTCTGACTGATAATGTCATCATTGCAGATTGTGGTAGAAGTTGCTACCTGCTGGTTAAAATCTGCATTTCACACCTTTTCTGGAGCACACAGCTAGACTACATTCACCAGGCTTCCTTGCAGTTCGGTGTGGCCACTTGAGTGAATTCTAACTGACAGTGTGTGTTTGTATCTGTCCAGTAAAAGCCTCCTAGATGTACTCCATCTCTCTCTCCCTGTGAAATGATGAAATAGACAAGTTCTTCAGAGACCTAGGGAACCATGTATGGAAGACAGCACAACAATTTTCATCTGTGACGCAAAGACCACCCATCAGTTACACCAGCATAAGACTGTTACACGAGCTAGAAGAAAAATGTTCTGGAATCTGGAGGCTTATTTGCTACAGCTGACATATTTTAACCAATACAAGGTGTTTTGTTTTGCATATTCTGAAGACCATAGACACATCTGCTAGATTCCTTTCCATAGGTCATGAAAATCAGATGCTCTTGCACTTTAAATCAATGCTGTGTAACTCTGATATTGGCTCTGGGAGATGCCAATTTGTTGTGGAGGAGTAAAGCAACAGTCCAGTTTTATCTCATTCATTCATTTACTTGTTCATTCGCTGTATTCTTTTCTTTTACACTTCAAGGGTAGGAAAGTAAGTTAAACATTTCATTCTCAGTTCTGGCACACTATTGTCATTGGTCTCTGAGAGACCTTTACCTGTAGTTTTTCCTTCATTTCTAATATTCTCATTTCTTCTAGTAGATCCACATCTTAAGATCTTCACTTGGATTTTCATGTATTTGTATATCATTGTTTTGTGTTGTTATGTATTTTAAATTTACTTATATGACATTTTGGTATATCTCATTCCATTTTTATTATTTTCCCTCAACAAACTAATATCTATAATTATCTATATTGTATATCTCTAATTTTGTAATTGTTACAAAAATTTCATACTATTTTCTCCTAGAGATAGACTTCTAGGCTGCCTTCAACTCAGCATTCCAACAAATAATACAGTAGTGAATGATATATGCCTTTTGTGGAACTGGGAGCTATGTAGGTTTGCATGGTTACTGGACCTAAGTCTGATTGATTACTCTCAGAATGTACTAATTTACACTGTGTCTGAGAGCTCCTATGGCCCTACATACTCACCAGTTGGTGTTATCACTTCCAATGCTTTTCCATCCTGGTGGGTGTGGAGTAAAATATCCTTTTAAAAATTCATATGTCTCTAATTCACAATGAGTAATATCTCTTTAGTATCAGCTTAGCCATTTGACTTTCTCTTCTGTAAACTGCCCATGTTTCAAAGGAAAAATTCATTTCCATAGCCTCATAATCCATATGAAAAATCCTGTAGGAAGTGTGAAAGAATACATCTTACTTTTGTCTGGCGTCCAACGTAGGCTTCTCCTTATATATGTTACAGGCTCTTTATAACTTCATAGATTTATGCATCCATTCATTCTAGAAATATGTTTGGGGCATGTATTCCTCTCCTATCTTTCCTTTTCTCAATTGAATTTGTAGTGTTGTTAGTACATTTGAGCTATGGATTGCTGATAACAACTAAAAAAAGACATTTATTGCTATCTAATACTTATTAGCTCAAAATTTCAATGAAGCATCCTTTCTTAAAATGAAAATCTCAAGGACCAAAATACTTTACTAATTTATATTCTCCTTGAGGGGGCAAAAGAGCTGCAATCTAATCTATCTTACTCCGTTTTTGTAGTTGAGGGAATGAAGTTGAGAGAGATGTAAAAAATCCTCGGAGTAGAGCTTCTGGAAATCTTGCCAATGCCCCACTCTTGGCTCCATTTTCATAATGTTTTCATTTGTGACTAGATTCATGCAATTTGCTCATGTGAAATGAGAATGAAAAGAAAAGTCAGGGTCTGGAAAGGAAGAGAAGGATTAAAGAGAGCTCTGTTAGGATGTAACCATTATGATCTAATGCACCATGGGTAGCCTAGCTTCAGGGAATACTGACTTCCAAGGGCTGGAGCTTCCATGGACAGCTGGCACTCAGTTGGTTATGTTACTAGCTGCACATTGCCTCAACGTCTCTCATAAACTCAACTGATGCTATTTAGCTTTTTTTTTTTTTAAACTTGCGGCACAGGCTATTTTTCCTCAGTGCATGTAAGAGCTGTTTGATTCCCCAAAGAAAAAGACTTGGCAAGTTAGTTAGGAGGAAAGTAGAGGCACTGAACACATGAGCACATTTTAAACAGTGTCCAAGTGTAACTTTTATTGGCAACAGTAGGCATGCACTGGAATTTGAAACACAGCCCAAATGCTAAATGCAGTTGTTTTTATCTGTGAGAAGAACACTGTGGTTTCATTCTGAGATGAGTCACTTTGTTCCAATTTATCCAGTTAGTAAATGTATCTGATTTGTTTTCATTTGGGAATTGAAAGTTTGTTTTTGTTTTTTATTTGTTTGTGTTGTGTCCTCCCCTGCCCCCGCTGCCCCCAGTGAATAAAAAAAAATCAGGACTAATAAAAACAGAAGGAAACGATATTTTATTGAAAAGCTCAATAAAGATAAAGTCAAGATGTCACCTGACAGTACAATGAAGTGGGATTGGGGACATGGCAATAAGAGGGAACTTTGGGATTTCAGAAGCTCAGGACTTTGTTGTCAGTATCTGACAGCATCTTTAAAAGGCTGTCCTGGGTTGCCAAATCAGAAATACTAAGCCTGTTGTGTTGTGTGATCTTAATTTTGTCCAATGTATTAAATGATTTTATGATAAAGTCTAGGTGACGTGTATGCATTTCTTATAAACCTGAGTTTTCTTTAGGCCTACTCTGTAGGGATGGATTACTGGTCCAACTAAGTAGTCAAAACATCAGTTTCATAAGAAATATTTTCTGAATGTTTACTACCTGTAGGGACTTTTTGGGTCAGTTGATGCCATGATTTTGCTGGCATGTAGAAACTATGACCAAAAATTTCAGCCACAGTTACATTAATTCTGGTCAATTGCTTTTCTCTTCCTTTATTGCAAATAAATTACGACCATTAGGATTGCATTTCCCCCACAAGCTTCCTTTTCTTCTTAATCTTTAACATAACACAGTAGTGCTTGATGATACATATATTTGCAAGACCAACACCACCCACTAACTTGACTAGTTTTATCATACAAATAATTTCATCATATAATAGATTGCATACTGTAGATATACAATATAGATTTTAGCACATAATATTCTCACTAAATAAAAAGCAGTATCTACCTATCCACAAGGTGGTTCAAAGTATTTTGAGAACAAAACAATTTATATTCAAATCTAGTATGTTAGAGGAATTTCAAATCCAAGCTTATGTTGACTGTTAAGAATGTAAGCAATATATTCAAATAGGGAAAAAGAGGGGAGGGCAAATGGGATACCTTAGAAACATTTTTTTCATTGATATTTTTCCAGTAGTTGTTTTTCTAATTCCTCTAGATTACCAATATGTCATGAACAATACTATATTTTCAACTTAATGTAATGGATTGTTATTACAATAGCTTCTTGCTCGTGAAGAATTTATCAGACTCATCTGGCTCCATCACTTAGCAGTACAGAAAAGCCTATTTCAGTGTCTCAGGGTATACCTAATATGTGGAAAGATACGCTGTGTAGCAAATGTGGAAGAGTTCCACTACACACTCCGATAGCTTTACTCAACCATGTTTCCTCTTTTATCATTTATTGCAAAAACCTTTCACTATCTCTTCTTAGTGCCTTGTCCTTTGTTAGCTACAAAGGGCAGATTTTCTTTTGTAAATCCTTAGTAATTAAATGAGCACTTCAGTGACTGTAGCCTTCAATGGCCTGTTTCCTAGGTTTTGCCTTTGACAGTCATATTTTGCAAAGGACCCTGAGATGACTCGGCATCTTCCCTTTTTTAACACTAAACCAATTGAAGCCTGTGCTCACTCCATGAAGGAGGAAAAGATTCATTAGGGCACTTCATTAAAGGGCTAAAATGGGAAGCTCTAAATGCGCCTGAACCAACTACAATCCAGAGGGGCTGTCTATTAGGAGTGTCACAAAGACAGTTTCGGAAACTGAACTCCAGTTCCAGTTGGATTAGAAAGAGTGATGGGATTAGTGTTTAATGACTTGGGGCAGGAGACAAAGAGAATTTTGACAAAGAGGCTTAGATATGGAAGAATTAACACTCTCTATTCCAACCAGGCTTGTGATGACTTCCAGTATTCTTTTCAGACTCAAAAGCCAAGGGAAAGGGGGAAAAAAAAGATGAGCAAAGTTTTAATACTTTCCTAACTTTTTTTATTTTATTGTAACAAAAATACAGAGGAAATAAAAGAATTCTCTTCACTCCCTTGCACTTGAAACCTCTTTTAAAAATTAGCATCTACAATTGTATAATTAGCCCCCAGGTGAGTTTGCCCAGGGCCTCAAGTATGTGCCAGAATGCCTCTCTGCTTCTCAGCACTCCAGGACAAGTGACAAGTTACAAACCGATGTGGACACTGAAGCGAAGCCTGTGGTGGTAGAGGCCCAGATAAGTGGCTTTGAAAGTACTTTCTGCGGCTGTTTCTGTTACAGGTGCAACCAGAGGGACAGAGAGGAGCCTGCCTCATTGTAAGCCTCCTTCTGGCCCCATCTGGCTCAGACTCAAATGATTCCAGTGTCGATGGCCTGAGAAGTGCTTCATGAAAGGAGGCGATTATCCTGACTACGTGAGGGGATAACACTGGAAATGTGCTTTGAGTTTGAAAGTGCTCTTGAAAAGGAATCAAGGCAACTTGGAAGCAGTGTTGGAGCTTAGCTGTAGCAGCATTTCCCCCTGCTTGGACAAGAATACAGTATCATTATCTAAGCACAAAGCCAAATTTAAGTGGATGACCCTGGAGTGGAGTATTATTCCTGGGGCTGTTAAGTAAATAGACTCGAGTACCAAATGCCTAGGAGCAGTAAGTGTGTGATTATACCCTGCTGCTGCAAACTGTGAAATGCAGGTGCGAGCCTTACTGTAGGCAAAAGTACAATCCAAATACGGCTGTAAATGATCTCACTCTGCAAGCCAATTCAATGTGTTCTTATTTTTAACCAAACTAAATTACTTGCAGGAAAGCTCGGTATTCATTTCATGTATTAGCCCATATGAAATGGTCCCAAAGCAGTTCTGGACACCAAGGTATTATTTAACCCATGTGGTTTTGTGGAACAAGGGCAGCCTCCTGCCGTAATCCATTCAGGAGCAATACCTGCAGCCAGTGTGAAATTAAACACATTACAGAGAACGAGTGTAATGTGTTTTATAGGCAGTTCTTTATCCACATCAAACTTTACTTTTTAAAATCCTAATGTTTGATCCTACAATAGGAAGAATGTCTCACAGAGATTGGCAGGTTGCACTGTCAGTGGGTAGAAAAATGGGCATAGCTCAGACTTCAGTGAAGGAGCAATTTCCTGAAAGGAATCATTTCAAATCATCTTAGCTCTACTGAGCCACTCAGATGCCAGAGGCCCAGGTAACATTTGAACATGTTTCTGCAGGGCTCAGACCTGCATTATTGCCCTTTCCTTCTTCTACTAACACATTTGCTTAAAGGATTGATGTTCCTCCAAAGGAGTAGAACTCCCTTCCTCATAGCTAAATTGAAGCAAGGCATAATGGCATCTCTCCCCTCACTCTCTGTCCCTCTTGACCCCAACATGGTTTAGTAGTCTGTGCTTTGTTAAATTGAAAAAGTGTAGAAATTTTTATTGAGATCTTCAGCTACATAAATAGCTTTGAAAATTGTCATAACTTTAAAAACAGGTCAAAAAGGAAATTGAACAGCCAGTGAGTTTCATACCATCCAGTCTGCTTTTTGAAGGGCCATAATTGATCTCCCTAGTAAATGGTTGCTTTTATTGTTTGCGTTTCCACTATTTTTTTCCTAGTTGCTCTTAATAGAAAAGGGCACTTGGTGGAATTTTCTGATAGAGTATCAAATGTATCATTAATGGCTTCTGGCACCACAGTCAAAGCTCAGCAATGGTTTTGTCTTGGGTGTGTGCCCCTGTGCCACTGCACTGTTGAGCATCCACTTTTTCATGAGTATCAGTAGTGTGGTCATCAGTGTGGTACCAGGAAAGTTCCTGAACTTTCACTGCTTACAGCTAGATCCTGTGTCCTTTTCAGAGGTATCTTGTGTCTTTAGAGCTTTCAAGACAAACTTTCCCTTGGATACAAGAGCTTATTAGAAGGCTTCCCCTACTCAGTACTGGGGATCAAGCCCAGGCCCTTCAGCATGCCAGTCAAGTACTCTACCACTAAGTTACACCCTAACCCCAGAAAGTTCTTTCGATGATAATGTTTCCTGAGTGGACAAAGGGTTTATAGCCCTTTAAAATATGTTGAGATTCAGAAATGCTTTTTTTCCTCAATATTATACTGAAAGTCTATGAGCTTGAAAATAATCATTCCCAGGCTTAGAGGAGGGAACCAATAAGTTATTGTTAGGTGTCTATCAATTCACTTATGCAAGCATTCTCTAGGGTCTGGATAAATAACATTTAAAAAGCTTTATTGAGATTATAGTCATTTTATCACTATATATTTTCTCAAGCCATATTAAAATTTCACATTATATCATTTAGGGTCTGAAATGTTGGAGAAGGGGTGAAGAGGATATTGTATGGGACTCTACCAATTGCCAAGTAATAAAAACACAACTCACACTAGCTAAAATGAAAAAGAGGTATTATTGGCTCAGATTCCTCAGAGGCATGTTGATCTCTGTTTGCTTTTGCCTGGGCTCATAGCAGGCAGACTTGGTCCATGGGTTGGTGAGAGGCTCCTTGTTCTTGTTAGATTAGTAGATGGTCCTGAAGGCTTGTATACTCAAGAGAGATTTCATCCCAATGTCCATACGAAATTCCAAAGCAGAGTTTGAATTGATCAGCCTTAATGCAGGTGTCTTTCTCTGGACTAACCACAGGTTTTAAAGCAGAGATGGTAACCTGACTGGTCAGTGTAAACCACACACACAAGCCTGTAAGGGGAGAATAGGTGGTGTGCTTTGATATACTCCTACCACAGTCACATGGAGAGAGGGAGGGGACCATTTCCAAACAAAAAAGGAGATAACGAATAGACTAGTAGTGCTTGTACACTGAAAGAGGGATCTGCATATTTAGATCATACTTATAAATCTTGAGAACATTGTTCTGGAATTATTGTCTTTTTATATCTTAACTAGGGTCACCCTCTAAGTATTCAAAGTCAGAAAGCCTTAATCAGATCATTAGAATAGTTGGAGAGGCACTTTTTTTTTTACAGCCAATCCAAAATGTGTATGTTTGAGGAGGAGAAGAAGTAGAAAAGGTCAGAAGGGGTGCTGCTAAAATAAAAAAATTAAAATTCCCTTACAACCCAAAACTGAATATTTCTCTTTAAATTTGAAAGAAAACAAAATAAACTAATACCTATACACCCATCACCACCACCACCAAACAGACACAGGCTATGAGGGGGATATTTTGCAAAGACAAAGAACATTTCTTTCTAAGTTTCTCTAAAGACTAAGAATGTTTCTTTTTAAGCTTTTCTGTTTGTCTTTAATTTTTGTGTGTTTGACAGGGGGACCTTCTATAGAGATGGTCATCCTTAGGATGTAGAGCTCTCATAACTTGACTTACATCTGCAGGTCTCCATTTCTCATTTATGTTCTTTTCCCTGGATAATCTATTCCTCCCCAGGAATAAGTCATTCTGAAATAAATGCCCATTTATTTTCTTTATTCCTGTCTATCAGTCTCTCCATCTTCATATCTTCTGTCATTGCTCATCATTTTCTTAATTTTCCTACACATTTCCATTCTTTGAACTAAAAACAGTTCAAGTCTTTACTCCACTCCTCTCTGCTACAGGTATCATAGAGTATAGCTTTCTGTGAAGAGCAGATGTCTTGATTCTTACAATAATACTGTGATAATAAAAGTGAAAATAAACATTAATCATGTCATTTTTTTCTTGAAACGCTGTATTAATGCTTACATCAACCCTATGGAATGGAGTAGTAGATTCATGTTGGTATTATTTGGGAGAGTTGTTCATCATTTGAATTTATTTCAATGGATTCAATGTTTGTAGGATTCCTTATAATAAGAATTTTGATGGGATTTCATAGTATAGCAGCCAAAATATTCAGATATTTGTCCAAACTCTTTTGCAGGTGAGATGTGGACATATAACCTACACTCAAACAGAGGTACCTGTCTCTGACTTTGAATTGGTAGCAAGAAATTAAAAAAGTAAAAAAAGGGGAGAATTTATTTCTCAGGTCATGGTGGCAGAGGTGGCTTGAGACCTCAGTTTCTAGGGCTTTTGGGGTCTGTGGTGGTGGTGGCATCAAATGTCCAAGGCCAATAGCAGTAGGGATAAACCCCATTATTCAGGGTCAGTCTCAGATGCTTAGTTTGTGGCATTAGTTTGTCTGTGGTTTTGACTGTTTCCTACACTCACTTCTTTTCGCTATTTCTGAGTCTCATTTTCAAGCCTTTCTGATTTTTTTTTTTTTGCTAAAATTCTTTTATTGGTGGATTTTAGGTATACAATACATTTACATTTACTATTGGGTGCTTGTACCCGTACATGATGTATCTTGGTTCTTATTTTTTCCCCATTACCTGTGAGCCCTTCACCCCCTCCACCCTTCCCTATTTACATAGACTTTGTTTCCATTTTTTTCTTTTCTCATATTTTTTCCTTTCCCTTCTTTCCTTTCCCCTTCCCTTCTCACTTCCCCAACTCCACTGGACCTTTTCTTCCTATTTCAAATTATCAATTATTCATTTTAATCATTTCTGATGTTTTTATTGATATAAAACACGACATTCCTGGAGTTGAGCTTCCTCATATCCTTGCAATAAATACCCTATTGTCTAATCAGCCATAGTGAGTTTATATTAATGGATATAAGGAACCCTGATGGATACTGATATGTTATTTTTAATTTCATTTTATAGATCTGAAAAAAATCAGTCTTAAAGAAACATATATGTTGTGCAAGTTCAAGCAAAGAGTATTAGGGCCCAACCACCTTGAGAATCCAGATCCATCTCTTACCCTTTATATAAGCAGAATATTTATGCTAGTAATATTGCTCAGAATATAACATAAAAGGAGGTAAGCAACCATGACTTAAGCCTCAGTTCTGGTACTAATGGGCACTGTGACTTTGGGTAAGTCACAGTTTATTTGGATAACCTTTCTCTTTCTAGAAAATGAAAGGTTTGGTCTGTATCAGTGATTTTTAATTATTGCAGATGAGGTTATAGAACGATTTAAAAAAAAAGGAATGCTACTGATCTCCTCAGCAAAAGGCACATACAAATATGTTACACCCAGTTTCACTCCAAGCTCATCCTGGAATAATGATATACTCCAGGACAAGAATCTGGAACTAGATTGATTTCTCAGTTTGGTACCTCACAAGTAAAACTTTGTATGATTTCATTCCTGCGTGAATTTGCTATAATTATTGTCCACAGTCTCTCTCTCTCTCTCTCTCCTCACTGTCTGTCTCTCTCCCCTGCCTCCACATACATAGCCGCATACCTACACACAACTATATCAGAATATCAGGGCAGGGGTTTGGGTGAATCATACTTCTCAATGTTTAGTACTCTATCATCATTGAGACAAGAAATCTGAGAGAACTTGAGTTCATACAATATCTTATAAGGAAAGTTTATAAGTAAACAAGCTACTGTTGGGTCTCGAGAAAAAAACCTCAGATATAATGAACTTGTATCATTTACTACAAGTTTCAGTTGCTGTAAGTAACTTAAAACCCAGTGACAGTTGTATTAAGCAATAAGAACAATTGCAATCCCATGCAGCAGAAGGTTTGGAGGTCAGAGGTTCTGGGGTTAGTAAATTCATTAACAATCTAGGTTCCTTTATTCTTTCCATTCTGCCATTTTCTCCCATGAATTTGGCTTCTTTTTAGCTCTTAAGCCATGAGGTGGCATAACTCTCACCAGGTTATCCAGAAATAATATTAATAATTTTTTTAAGAAAGCATGTTGATTCCTGCTTTGGACCATAATAGATTAACTGTTACCAAACTTGCCCTATCACTAAAAGCAGCTATAAACCTGGACAAGTCTGTGAGGCAGTTATTTCAGCATTGAGTAATACACATGGGAAGATGGTCCTTGAGAAATGGGAATCATAATAGATAAGCCACACTTCTTTTGCCCGGGTACTCTTTCTTGCTGCAGCCCAACAAGGTGGATCCCACCCAAAACAATGATATTGCTGAGCTGAGGAAACAGACATCAGAGATCTCTGAAGTAGCTGGAATTTCCTGAGTAGAGCACTGGATAAGAGGGAGCTGGGGTACTGGAGGTCCTTGAAATTCACACGTGAACTTAGGAAAATACCTTGGCTGGGGAATGTGCTATGCAGTTAAAAGTTGAGGCTCCATGAGACGTGGTCTAGAGACACTGCTGTGGACATGCGACGACTGTTTAGGGCTGTCAGAATTCTGGCCCATAGGAGAAAGAAAGATCTTAGAAGTTAGAGTGAGGTCCTAGAAAAGTCTCACTTCATAGAAAAATCAGGTCTATTTCTATAGAAAGTGTCCCACTCTAAATGTAAGTAAATAAAAACCCAACAAAATGACAGCTGTATTAAGAATAAAGCCAAACATAAGATAATCAAAAGAATCTATCAGAAATTTAATTATCTGACAGGACAAACTCATTATCTTTGAAAGAAAGAAAGATGATATCATTCAGATGTCCTACAATATATTTTCACAATATCCAGCACATAGCTAAGCATTCATAAACATGTAAAGAAGAAAAATTGGATCCACAATCAAAGGGTCAATGCAATAGGAAGAGATTATAAGATGAGCCAGACGTTGGCATTGGTGGACAGAGATTTGTAAAGAAGTGGTTATGAATATAAATCTGAGCACCGAAAGGAAAAGATGAATGATCTGGGCTCTCTGACTCCATTGTGTCCTGTCTGTCTAGTGCCTGCTGATGATACCTCAGGATACAGAAACAACAGGGTGAGAAGCAGGGCAGCACAGAGCAGAGCTGCATTTCCCTACCCTTGCCACATTGCCAGGTGAGCCAGGCACAAGCACCCGAGAGTTCACCCTGCCTGTGCTCCCAGGTCATTCCAGCCATGTCACTGGAAAGCCCAAGACTGCACGTGAGAAGACAATTGCGAGAACAGCCATATAGCGCCAAGCAAACCCCTGTGTAACGTCTTGCCACACATCTTTCCTCCTCTGCAAGCTCTTGGAATATGGGAACTGTATGCCTCACTCACAGGAAGTGCTCAGTAAATAGTTGTTAGGTGACTGAACCAATATTAACCACATAAAGTATTTTATCTGGTCTGAACTTTCAAAAACATACACAACTGTCCCCAGCAGCCTTCAAAATTCAGAAACACTCTTTTACCTAAACCCTAAGGCCCCTCAAAAGAGTACAGAGCTTCATCCAGAACCTCTTTTAGCATTTCCATCCTAACTTTCAGACTGCTTTTTTTATGGCTTAAATTCTTTTATTGGTACATTTTAGGTATACAATACATTTACATTTATCATTGGGTGCTTGTACCTGTACACGATGTATCTTGGTTCTTACTTTTTCCCCATTACCTGTGTGCCCTTCACCCCCTCCACCCTTCCCTATTTACATACTTCGTTTCCATTTTTTTTTTCTTTTCTCATAATTTTTCCTTTCCATTCTTTTCTTTCCCCATCTCCTCCCACCAATCCTACCCCTTTGGACCTTTTCCTATTTCAAAGTATCAATTATTAGCTATTAATCCTTTTAGTCCTTATTACACGTTCAGTTTCTCACACTAGAGATACTATTCAGTATTTACATATGTGTGTCTTATTTATTTCACTCAAGAGTATCACCTCAATGTGCATCCACTTAGCTATAAATGTCTCTAATTTCTCATTTTTTAGGGCTGAGTAGTACTCCATTTTATTAAAAATGCCACATTTTCTATATCCAGTCTCCAGTTGATGGGCATTTGGGCAGTTTCCAAGTTTTAGCTATCACAAACTGTGCTGCTATGAACATGGGTACACATATATCACTGTGGTATGATCCTTTTAATTCTTTGGGGAAGATCCCCAACAGTGGAACAGTGGAGTCAAATGGGACTTCCAGTCTTAGATCTTTGAGGTATCTCCATACTGATTTCCACAGTGGTTGCACCAGTCTACACTCCCACCAGTAGTGGAGCAGCGCTCCTCTTTCTCCACAGCCCCACCACCATTTGTTATTGGTTGATTTCATGATAGCAGCCATTCTTTCTGGAGTGAGGTAGAATCTCAGCGTCGTTTTCATTTGCATCTCTCGAATGACCAGTGACGGTGAACAGTTTTTCATGTATTTATTTGCTATTTCTACTTCTTTGTCTGAGAAATGTCTGTTCATTTCAGATGCCCATTTTTGGATTGGGTCTTTAAATTTGGGAGGTCTGGTCTTTTTAAATTCTTTATAGATTTGAGATAGTAGACCTTTGTCTGAGGAAGAGCAGGTGAAGATTTTTTCCCACATTGTGGGTTGTCTCTTCACACTGCTGGTGGTTTCTCTTGCTGTGCAGAAGCCTTTTAATAAGAAGAGATCCCACTTGTTGATGGTTTGTGCTAGTTCACAGGCAACTGAGGTTTTGTTCATAAAATCTTTTCCTACACCGATGTCTTCAAGAGTTCTACCTAACCTCTGTTCCAACTGGTTCAGAGTTTCTATTTTAATATTTAGATCTTTAATACATTTCAATTTTAGTTTAATGCATGGTGAGAGATATAGGTCTAGTTTTAATCTTTGGCAAGTTGAAGCCCAATTTTTCCAGCACCATTTATTAAAGAGGCTATCTTTCCTCCAGTGAGGGTGTTTGGCTCCTTTGTTGAAGATAAGATGGCTGAGTGTGTCTGGCATTGTTTCTGCATCTTCTAATCTGTTCCACTGGTCCTCAAGTCTGTTTCTTTGCCAGTACCATGCTGTTTTTACCACAGTAGCTTTGTAGTAGAGTTGCAGGTTGGGGGTTGTGATACTTCCTGCCATGTCTCTGTTACCTAGAATTGCTTTTGCTATTCTGGGTCTCTTCTTGTTCCAAATGAATTTTTGGATTGTTTTCTCAAGGTCTATGAAGTATGCTGCTGGGATCTCAATTGGAATTGCATTAAATCTATATAGCAGTTTTGGAAGTATGGCCATTTTCACTACATTAATCCTTCCTACCCAGGAGCAGGGGATGTCTGTCCATTTTCTAATATCATCTTCAATCTCTCTTTTCAGAGTGCTATAGTTTTCAGAGAAGAGGTCTTTGATTTCTTTCATTAGGTTGATTCCTAGGTATTTCAGTTTTTTGGATGCTATTGTGAATGGAATTATTTGCCCTATTTCTCTCTCAGTGAGTCTGTCATTGGTGTAGAGGAAAGCTATTGATTTTTGTGTGTTGACCTTGTAACCAGCTACTTGAGTGAATTTGGTTATTAAGTCTAGAAGACTTTTGGTGGAGTTCTTGGGGTCTTCTATGTAGAGTATCATGTCATCTGCAAATAATGACAATTTGACTTCTTCCTTACCTATCTTTATTCCTTTTATTTCTTTCTCTTGTCTAATTACCGTGGCTAATGTTTCCAGAACTATATTGAACAGGAGTGGTGATAGTGGACATCCTTATCTTGTTCCTGATTTTAGTGTGAAGGATTTCAGTTTTTGACCATTTAGTATGATATTGGCTGTTGGTTTTTCATAGATGGCTTCTATCAGTTTGAGGTAGAGACCATCTATTCCAATTTTTTGGAGGGTTTTTATCATAAATGCATGTTGGATTTTGTCAAATGCTTTTTCTGCATCTATGGAGATAATCATATGGTTTTTGTCCTTGGCTCTATTGATATAGTGTATTACATTGATTGATTTGCATATGTTGAACCATCCCTGCATCCCTGGGATGAGTCCCAGTTGATCAAGGTGTATGATCTTCTTGATGATCTTCTGCAGTCTGTTTGCCAGGATCTTATTAAGGATTTTTGCATCTATGTTCATTAGTGAGATTGGCCTATAGTTCTCCTTTTCGGTTGGGTCTTTCTCTCTCTTGGGGATCAAGGTGATGCTTGCTTCCAGGAATGAATTGGGGAGTATTGCTTCCCTTTCAATTTCATTGAAGAGTTTAAACAGTAGTGGCAGCAGTTCCACTCTAAATGTCTTGTAGAATTCAGCAGTGAAGCCATCAGGGCCCGGGCTTTTCTTAGTTAAGTTTTTAATTATGTTTTCAATTTCATTGGTTGATATTAGGTTGTTCAGAATTTTTAGGTCTTCTTCGTTCAACTTTGCTAATTCATATGTATCTAGGAATCTGTCCATTTCTTCTGTGTTGTCCATCTTATTGGCGTATAGGTTCTGGAAGTAGGTATTGATGATCCTCTGGATTTCTGCTGGGTGTTCAGACCCTCTTTAAAGGTTCATGGGGAGACATATTAGCACCAGACGCCAAGGAAAAAGTGATTATTTCCCCATGTTTTCCCTCCTTTCTATCTCAAAAGATAGATAATGATCACCCACTAGTAAAAGAATGGCAAAAAAAAAAATGCCTTTCTTCTTCCTCAAGTCACTTCTACTAAAAATATTATCTCATCAGTGATGCTACAAGATAAAGATCAGAGTATGCTGTATTTTTAGTGCAGAAAGAACAATCCAAGGACTGATGCAGGTAAGAGATGGAGCCCCTCCCACCCTCCTCTTACCTCTTTTTGCTCCCTCTCACTCTCTTTTTCCAAACCCTACTTAGCTTTTATAGTAGCTGTCAGAGCTGGGCATGCCCATTAGCTACAGGCAAATCTTGTTTGCAAACAGGAAGCTGTAGGAATTCTCTCCTAGTGGTGTTTTTACTCTTTATGTGAGCTTAATCCTGAGGATTAACAAATGGATCAGCTGGAGTCCTCATCTTACTGTGAAAGAACAGACAAGTTGAAGCACGAATAGTCCCTGAAACGTCTGCTTCTTCTGGAAGCTAAGAACACAGCACCTGCCAGGCACTGGGCAGGGTGTGTCACCAGGAAGGCCGAGGTCATGGGGAATACAACTTTGCTGACATGGTGCCTCTGACGCTGCTAACTTCACACGTCCCCTCCTCTCCACTCACTCGTCCTCTGCCTTGCAGCCCTGCCTGCCAATTCTCCCTGTCCCTATCTGGTCCATGAGTTTCCCTTATCCTCTCTCATTTATAAGCTTTCTAATTTTTCTGTGCCTGTCCTGTCTCCTACAGACTCCACCTGGAATGTCCTTTCCCTGCTGTGTCTTGTGTTATGTGGTGTCTTTGGGTCAGTTGTCTAGAAGCAAGACTTGAGATGGGGATTTTTGGTTAGGTTATTTTAGTGGAAAGATGCTTTTAGCAAAAGGAGTAGGAGAGAAGTGGAAAAGACCAGAAGAAGAAAGATAAACAAGAACAGGATCTTAGCTTGACACTAACTTCAGCCTGGTCCTCTGGACAGATAAACGCCTCATCACCACCAGGTTCTATCTTGAGCCAAAGGGTCCAGCACGTTGTGCCTTCAGGCCAGCTATGAGTTGGTCACTGGCTGGGATAAAGGACCACCACAAGGTGAGGCAGCTCCCACTCACCTGAGGGCAATTGTGCACAGAAGGGGGTTGTTGGGGGACAAATAAACTTCCCTTTGAAAGACAGCCCAGGGGAACACTGCATCTGCTATACATGGAATCCACAGAAGAGGCTTTAGGTTAGACTCAGCTCATACCAGAACATGAAACAATCAGACCATAGGGTGACTAGAGAAAGAGAGAAAAAGACTGGCAACTCCACCCAAGAAACAATGCCAAACATGTGGTCCGTTGCTAGTAAGCACAGACAGTTTTTCACTATTTTTTATAGAATGACTCCCTCCGTCTCCTCCTCAACTCCATTATCTGTTACTTTTTAACAAGTAACAAAACCTAGTTCTCCATTTTGTGTAATGTGAAAATCTTTCCTCAAATATTTCTAGGCTTTTCCAGAGAGGGTACCATTCTCCTGGCTGTTGCTGTCATTCTTTCTCTAGAGCCAATGTCTTAGGCATGTCCTCATTCATATCTGTCCCACTAGTAATTATTTATGTTTGTTGTCCCAAAAATATGAGTCTCCCTCATTCTTGAATTCTCAACTACTGAGAGTAGCAAATTGAAGATGACTCAAAGGAATTACAAAACTAGAAAGTAAAACCACTTGGACACCAGACTCCTGAATAACTCAATATCAGACTAAACAGTCTGGAGTATCAGACCCCTAAAGTCACCAGCCATGCCTCTTACAATGACGTCTCCCAGTGTTATTTTTCTCCTTGTCCTCAGTTTCATGCCCCAGCCTTATGCTCCTCTTTCAAGCTTACTCTCTCTCAGGAATCCCTGAAAGTTAAACTCAAGTTTATTCTGAGAAAGGCCCATAGTTTGTTCATTCTTCTGAACATATTAATATCCTTAAATACTATTTTATTTTTAACTCATTTGTTTTCTTTTTAGTTTTAATTTATTTTATCTTGTGATACTGTATGTGTATTTGTAGTCTATATTAAACAGAGAAGGGTGTAATTAAATATTTAGGAAAACAATCTCTTCATATTTTCCATAAAAGCAATTTCTATTGATTATATGCTTTCACGATGATAAGATTTTTAGGGAATATATGGCCACCCAGCTAAACTCTGCATTTCTCAGGCCCCCGTGCAGGTAAATGCGAAATTCTGACCAAATGCATATGAGCAGAAATGATGTATATTATTTTCGATCATGGGAGAAGTAAGGGGCATTGCCTCTCTTCTCTCCCTACACTCCTCTCTACCATTAATAAGCTAGATCTTATGTAGACAAATGAAAATGTCACAAGATCTGTGCTTAAAAATGGTTCATAAATATGTCCCATCATCTCACAAGCCATTCACTTTATCACATTGGCCCAGGATAGAGCTCCACTGCTTCTGGAAGACTGGTGAGAGCAGTCACTCCATGTCCTCATGGAAGGGAGAATGGTGGCACTGCTGACTGTCACTGAGATGAATATCTGGTGATGGCGGAGCTTCAAGAATGGGTGCTTGAGTATCCCACACTGTGAGGATAACAGTCAGGCCTGGTGTCCTTGTGCTTGATCCCAGCAGTGAGAAAAATATCTCTTTTCTAAGCCACTGTTCTAGCTCAGCCCCCAAACATGTGTCCTAACTAAATTCAGCTCCGGTGGGCTGGCCTTTGTTCAGAGGCTGAGGTATTGAGTGGAAGTGATGATGGCTGAGACAAAAGAGTGAGGAGGTGGGGAAGACTTAAAACCTTTCAAAACAACAAACAGAGAGATTGGAAAAGTAATTGTTTTTAATGTCCATGTTGTGTTCAACCAGATGTGATGTGGAAAAATACATAAAAGAAGAATACACAACGGAACCAATCATGTCATTGCCCCTTTTTACTGTTCCATCTAATTTACACTCTGGTATTCATACTCCCAAGACAAAACAGATCACTAAGCTTATCAAGTAGGTTAGTTTTTTCTATTTGATATAACAATGGCACAAGAGAAGCTACATCAATGTCCTTTGTCTTATTTTATGTTTTCAAAAGTGATATTGAATTAATTGTGGGGGTAAAATCACTCATTGCTGGCTCTTACATTCAGATCACCATGGAGTGGCTTGACCCGTTGTGGCAATGTTTCCAGGTTGGCCCCGACATGATGTATATCCCAAAGTGCCGAAATAATGTCTGGTATTAACTGTGGGAATCACGATACTGTATCTACAGTCAACATCCATACACATTGCACAAATGGATGTTAGAGTTTATAAGGAGAGAATATGATGAGGGTCCTACTGAGATAGATACCTTTCTCTATTTTTTTTAAAACGAAGCAGCCATTATATATATGCTTGTTACAGAGATGATGAAATTTCCTCAAAGGTCTTCATATAGGCCAACAGTGTGACTTAGACAACAGGTAGACTTGTCCTTCTGGTTTCTTCAGTCCTGGGAACTGCTCCCACACACCACCCACGCCCACACCTGCACTATTGCTTGAATCCTGCTTTTCTCCAGTTTGTCTTTTGGAACACAGTCTTACTCCTTTTTTGTCAGTCTTGCCCTCTGCCCATTCTTTGCATTTTCTCTCTGCCCTTGAAGCCATCTTCTGATGTTTATTAAAGCTTTCTTTTCCCATGTGGTATATGAAGCTCATAACTTTTATGTGCTTAGAGTTGATACAGCAAGATTTATCCCTTTGGCATATCATGGCTTTCACTAATAAGGGTTGTTTCAAGTGTGGAGCTTTCTGTCTCCAACTACATTTTTTTTCTAGTACCAGGGATTGAGCTCAGGACTTTGCTCTTGCAAGGCAGGTGTAGTGCCACTGAGCTAAATCCCCAGCCCTCCAACTATATTTTTAAAGGTAGAAATCACATCTTACTTACCTCTTCCATTTCCTGTGTATCTGAACACTTACTGGATGCACAGGAGTATTCAGTAAAAAGTGATGGGTGTTTAATTAAATTCATGGATTGCTTGTTAGTTAAAGTTTCTAAATATGTTTACCTCCTTCTGTGTCTTTTAATTTTTCCCATTAGCTTACAGGTGTGTGTTCATTCACTTAACAGATATTTATTGAATTCCTATTATGTGTCAGGTGTAGTGCTGACTCTGGTGGTAAAAAAAAAAAAAAAAAAACTAGCTAGGATTAGATGCTAATTTTCTTTCACTGGGACAACTGAGGAAGTGAGTGCTTAGAGAAAGCAATTTAGAAGGAGTAGGTATCCTGGACCAAAGGCTGTCTGGAGAGTTGCTGTGCTTGAGGTCTGTGGGAGGCACCAGGTGGTAACTGGAAATGTGATTCCCTGAAAACAGTTGAAATTGGGGCTGGGCACAGATCTCTGAGAATCCTGGGGATGGCACTTGGGAACAGGGGTCTAGATAGGCACATGATAAAAAAGACTGAGCAACAATGGTATTGTATGACAAAAAACCCCACAAGGTCTGTAGTAAGGACTTAGAGAAATGGAAGAAATTCTAGTACTACTGCAGGGAATTTCCTGCCTCTTGGTTGAGTGTTTTAAAATCCAAATCTCCTGATGGTTGATCTGGTTGGCAGGTAAGAAAGGGGAAGGAAGAAAATGAACTCAATGAATGGACCCTTCCATAAGAAATAGGAAATAAGAAGAGTTCAAGGATCCTGGACAACCTTCAGTGCAGGAGCAAATGTGTGCCAGATACTAATGGCCCCCAGCTACTCTTTAGGAAAAGGAGCAGCAGTCAAAAACCTTCCAGCTGAGAACAAGGAAGCCACAGTGCTGGCATTCATGTGTGTGCACATGGAGATCTTATGGCCTGGGTTGCCTCTGTTGCTACCCAAATTGATATCTGAATCACTGCATCACTAGAAAGAGATATTTATTTATTTATTTATTTATTTATTTATTTATTTATTTATTTTGCTTTTTTGAGACATGGTCTCTCTTTGTAGTTCAGGATGACCCTGAACTCACTATGTAGCCCAGTCTGGCCTCAAACTCAGGGTGACCCTCCTGCCTCAGCCTCCTGAGTGCTGGAATTATAGGTGAGTGCCACCACACCCGTCTCTATTAAAGATCTCTGCTTTATGACTTCTTGTCCTGGGATCCGTAGTTGGTAGATGAGGCTGTGCACCAGGTGGTAGGGGAAACTACAGGATAAATGCCATGAATCACCTCAGAGCATCAATTTAACTCAAAATTTTAAGAGAAAAAATAATTTGCAGTTAACATAAACATTATAGAGCAGAATACAAACTTTTTCTGGCTTCTAAAGATTATACAAAAATGTAAATGAAACTTTGCATCTGATTGCCCTGCTTGTCCTGGGCTATTTGGTCCTTTCCCAAAGATCCAGGCTCCCCTCTTTTGGTTGGAAAGGATGGCAATGCTACAAATCACATCTTAGCTTGGTGGATCTACAGAGCTCTCATCCTCTCGGGTACCTGAGGATTCCTTTTAGTGCAAGCATAGGACGTTACTTTTGCTCCTGGAAAATGCAAGGGCCTAAATCTGGGGAATTTCTGCTGGCATTGTGCTGACAATTTTTATGCATTCACCAGAAGATTCTCTTATGGAAAGGTTGGGGTACTTTGGCATTGATGGTTCTGGTTCCATTGGTTATATAATGTATTCATAAAAGAGTAGCTGGGTATGGCTTCAGATGACCTAAACTTCCCTTCAGGTCCTGATTTGATTATCATCTGGAAAATAAATAGTATTTAATTTGGACTCTATTTTTTAGTTTTGCTCTTATAAGCTCCTGACTAAAAAGCAATTATTTCTCAAGTTTTGGAGACATAATGAACCATAGGATAGCAGCTGTAGAACTTGTAAGAAAATACGATAATTACCAAGTTAGACACGTGCTAGGATGACAGTTCTTTGTTAATCAGCAGCGTCACTCCTGAAACAGTCACTGAAAACACATTGGGCAGCCAGCTCCCCATTCTATGTGCCAGTGGGAGGGAGTGGTAATGTAGAAAATCCCAAACGACACATCATCCCCACATCATTGCTGTCTGGCCTCAGGAGGTATCATATGGTTCCCCCTGCCCTTTGGCAGCAGATTCATGTTCTTTAATTAGATTCTGCACACATTATTGTCAATATTAGCTTGACTTTCTGAGCAGATACTATGTACAGCTGGCAGGAAAGACCTCCCTGGGCAACAGGAGAAATTCATTTGGGGATTAGAAATTAGCAAGAGACAATTCTGACATAGGTAATCCTCCTGTGGGTAATTGAGTGTTGACTGGTATTTAGAGAAATGTATTTATGGCAGAAGATAGAGGTAAATGAAGTTTGCACCTTCTTGTTCCCCTGGGCCATTTGGGCCTATCACAAGGACCTGAATCTCCCTCCTTTGGTTAGCAAGGGTGGCACTGTTGCAAGGCATATCTTTGCTTGGTGGATCTACTGAGGTCCTCACCCTCTCCAGTGTTTGAGAATTCTTCTTTGAGCTATCAGAATTCACTGTTTTTGTTCATTCTCTTCTTATGACAGATAGGAAAACTGAGGCATAGTGACATGAAATGAGTTATAATTCTAAGACTAAGGACTGGAGTGAAAAGAAGTTGGAGGCTGTTGTACAATTACACTGAAAGAAGGAAAACCTTAACTTCTTAGAGCAAACAGTTGCTCAATGGCTGATGAACAAAAACAAAACTGAAAACCAGTAGCTTGAAAACTGAGATTTCAAATTGCGTGCTGTAGCACCTGGACTATCTGACCCAAGGGTGTCTCAAAGGATGAGGAATGGCTGGTGGTTTAATAGCTTTTAAAATATGTTAAATATTAATCTAACCATGGATCTTTTCTGACGTCTCTCCATTACTCAAAGCCCTTCTGCTTCCTGGTCTTATCTCTAGTTATACTGTGACAGAGCTTGTATTTTACTTGCCTAAAGTGGTATTGGAGCAACTTATGGAGGAGAAAACAAATGTTGGAAGAATCTTGACTTCTTGCGGCCCCTACAATGTATAGTGGAAGTAATGAGAGCTATCTTGCGTCTTGCAGGAGAGTCACAAGGATTAGAAACAGTGAGGGCAAAGCACTTAGTCCTGCCCCATGATGAACAACTGGCGCATAATAGTTGTTAGTCTTATTCTTAAAAATGATGCAATATCTATAATAATAATGGTATTTCAAAAGCATTATCATCTGTACTGAGATGCTATGAAGGATAACATAAATAATCTATCAGCCACGCTCTTTGAATATCATAATATTATCCTTTAGAATTTATTTTTCACCAAGCACATGGTCATATTAAGATTGGGGCTATTTTAGTGGAGAAAATCTAACTGTTTAGATGCTAGATGGAAGGTCACAGGAGGTCCTCATCAAATTTCTTTAAGAGAACTAAATGCCCACCCAGAGGGTCACTGTAACTTCTGCATACCCCTTCCTGTCTGTTTCTGCTCTCCTGGCTCCTGCCAGGGAGGCAGCTACTGGCATTTGGGTTCACTGACATATGGGGAATGTGCTGAATACAGCACATGTTCAAGTTGGCTGTGCACAACTCATTCATTTGGAGTTGTGAAAAGCAGTTTCTGCTACCCAAATATCCCTGTAAATATTTGCTAAATGAAAGCAAGAAATGTACAGAAATAATCAATGGGTTTGCAATTAGAATTTTAACATTGACCGGAACATTATAAATCACATATTTCCAGTGAAAGACAAATCATGTAAGTGTTTTCCACAGAAAATGAGTTAAATAAATTATGCATAGCCATTCCAGTGGGACACTATGGAGATGTTAATTATTTTGCATTGCAAACATATACCAATAAAAAATAAAGAAAAAAAGAGGATAGGGTTATATGCATTGTCCTGGCAAAGTACTGTATTCATCATGTTTGTTTTGAAAAGAAATCAGTCAGGGAAATGTACTGTATAATCCCATCTATATTTTACATATACTTATATTAGTAATATAAAATGTTTGAATGTAGAAATATTTAGAAAAATAAAAATGTTTGAACAGAGGTTATTTTGGAGGCATGGGTTGGAGAGGTAGATCAAGTGAAAGAAATGGGGGAAAATTTTACCATTTTATTTCATAAAGTAATGGGCTGTTCGATTTTTCAACAAGCACATATCACTTTCACAATAACTAGAAGAAGCAGACCAACAAAAATCTTCCACATAGTTCAAATATTTTCTTTTACAGATGGAGATACTAAACTCAGAGAAATTCCTGAATCAAAGACACATGTAATTTAGTGATAATTTAGTAAACAGTAAGTCTGCTCTCCTCATGTGACAGATAGGGAAACTGAGGCACAGAGAAGTGAATGAGTTTTAGTCCTCAGACTTAAGCCTGGAAAGAAAATAAGTTGGAAATATTAATATTGAGAAAAATGTAGGTACTCAACACACGGTGTAAAATCTATTAAAACTGACTCACTTGTGAATAAGTTAAGTGTTAGCATTAGACAATTTGGTGGGCAGTATTTATTTTCCTATTTATTTAAATGTCAGAAAGCAGCAAAGGCGTCTTCTAAAAGGCGTGTAGGTGGTGGTCTTCTAAGAACTATCCTTAAAAAGGGTCAGAACACTAACATTCTAGCTTGATGATAAAATAAGGCAGGGATAACCGCATCCAGCACATTAAGTGGGAACAGTTCATTTAAAAAAAATCTATGAAAGTAAGAAACAGACCTATATATACATATATACACATCCACATACATGTACAAAAAAACCACATTTGAAAGCTAAAGAACATGAAAATAAAGAAAAGTCAGTCTTCAAAGAAATCTATTCTTTGAACACATTCACCAATGTTCTTTCAATAATTTTCTTCTCAAGTTACATTTTGTATATGTCCCAGTGGACGACATACTGCCTCTGAAATTTCAAAGGGAACATAGAGAAATCCCAATTTATTTACACGTTCTTGGTTAATTGGCTATTTTAATGCAAGGATACAGTGGTCAAAAGAAAAAAAAAGCAACCAGAGGTCCTATTTTGACATAGCTTGTACCCCTCATTATACCTCACAAACCAGCTGCAGAGCTAAACCACGTGACTCTGGGCACTGGCTAGGTTCAGATCTCACTGGCTGTGCTTAATATCTCCCCCGAATAACATTTGTCCAATAATCTAGATATTTTGGTTGTAACAGAATAATTCCCAACTCACCCCACTTCTTTACCCCCTCTCTCCACACGGAACATAAAATAAACCAAATTTATGTAAGTGCTGTTTCCATAAAGAAAAAAAAGTTTTTGAAAAGTTAATGTAAATGTGTAATGATTCATCGTGAAGCGTCACAGCAGTGCCTGCGTTCAAATCACCCCTCAAGGTCATCTTTGAGCAGACAATCTGTGTCCGCTCTCCTCTGGATCCCCATGAAATCTCCTGAAAGAGATGCTGACATTTTCACATGGCAGGAAAATGAAGCTGAAGTCAAGAAAACCACAACATCTGGAGCAGGAGGAAAGATTTCACTGGAAAGAACTTGACAAACTCTGAAAACAAAGTTCTAGACTTTACTAATTTATTTTGGCTGCAAAGCCGAGCTCAATGCAAAGCTCAAAGAGGATTTGTCCGAGGCTCCTTTCAAAGAAGCAAAAAGCCAGCCTGTACTAAAATTAATGCACGGATTGCATAAACAGTCAAGATAGTTATCTGATACTGAGGGAATAGAGGCATACTAGGTCTTTTTGCTATTTATGGGATTATTATTGGAGGAAACAGAAGTAATTAGATATCTCCCTGCTTTCAGAGCAAGGGAAGGAAAAAAGGTGTCAAACATAGTTTTTCAATTTGGTCTCTTGATCATTTCGTTCTCGCTACATCTTAAAAGCCAAATATACATATGCCCCCCATGCCCCACTGCTCTCTCAGCTGTTCCTTTGACTACTTTTTCTTTATTCTTTGAAAACTCCCTGGATTTTGAATGATATATGGGAAGATTTTAAAATATATTAAAACTAAAAGTTGTGGCTTTAAAAATAAATGACATTATTTTATATGATGATAAAATATTTTATATGATTATATGATTACACATATATACGTATATTTGAAGAGAGATCAGAAGTTTAAAATCACTTGCATTGTACAAACATTTAACATGATTTTGTCTGTCCTGCTTTGGAAGTTCCCACTTTCCTATAGTGTGAGTTCTTTCAGGAATTAAGGAGGGGGAGTGTGGCATGTCCCTGGTTGCCTCGTCAGGAGTTTGAATCTGGATTGAGTGACATAGAAGCAGGCATAAAAGGAGCTCATCCTGGGAAGAGGAGCAGCCATGTTTGTTCTCCTGCTGCCACAGCGAAGGTGTATGGGTCCAGCCTAGTGTGGTCCCAGCTGGGACATCCAGTATCAGGTGGCAGAAGCAGCAGGGTTCTCACCCTGTGGTCCCTGTGGTTTTGCCTGTAGCCTTGGCAGCTACGTAGCATGCCTGGTCTCTACCATCTTCTAGTTCTGTCCTGCAGATTCCCCATGCTTTATCCATACATTAAATTCCTTTTCTACCAAGGTCAGGCAGAGGTTTCTGATGGTTACCTCTTAGACCTGAGATGGGTATTCTTATAATGTCTTTTCTCAGAGATACCTACTGGTAACATTTGGCTGTACCATGTTATGACCTTTTCTCTGTGTCCATAGAGAGTGTTTTGCTTACTGTGGCCAGGGCGGAGTTCCAAGGTCAAAAGAGTAGCAAGAACATTTACCTTCTTTAGATGTGTGTACAGGGGTCTTGTTTCCCATTTTTCTCAGAGATTCACAGGCATATTTGTGATTTCCCTTAACTTTTGGTAAAGGTGACTTTCTGTCCTTATTCTCAAGAAGCGTCATGTTGAAGAGATATCAATGTGGGAAAAATTGGGAGGAGAATGACATACTCACTGTCCTGTTCTGAGTCTGAGGCAGACTCCATGAAGGAAGTGTGATAGCCAACCCTTTCTGGTAGCTAGAGTAGCAACCCCCTTGAAAGATACATGTTCTAGAGAGCTTGGGGCTTTCAGGTCAGTTATGATAAGATTTCCTTGGATATGTTGTAAACAGAATGTCAGACAAAGTTTAAAATGATTGCCAGAGAGTGTAATGTACCCGTAATTTTAAAAAAATGTAATTTAAAAGCTGTAATCCAAGTGTAATTGCTTGCATCAGACTAAAGGAATTTCTTGCTAAAACAGATGGCAACATGCATGCCTTATCCTTTCTCTTTTTTGTCTCCAAATTGCTTTTTCCTCATTCAAACAATTAAGCCTGAAAAGCAGAGCAATCAGGTGGCTTCTAAGTGTAACCAGTCCTTCCATCTCCCTCCTTTAAAATGAACTTGCCTTTTCTCTACAAATATATTTAAATGCTACATATCCTTTTACACTTGAAGGTGGATCTGGGGAGGTGGCCGATGGAGCTGGCTTGGAAGAGTGACTCATGGTACCCTTTGCTTTCCTTGCCAGTGGTTTCCTCCCCTGATGTGAATGCAGCCAAGATGCATAAAAGCCATTTGGAGGATTGAGCCTGGTGCCAAATCTGAGTATCTAGTTTTAATTGAACACAAACCAAGATGTTCTCAAGGGAAATACTTATTATTTTTTGTTAATAACTTGCCAGTGTCATGCAAATTAAATAAATGGAGCCTTTGGTGAATCTGCATAAAAGGGAGTGTTAGGCTGAGGCCAACTCCTGGTGAATAGCTTTGCATGGCAAAGAATGCATCTTTCACAACCTGAGCACCAATGAATTGCTACAATGTTCTCACCCAACAGTTAGAGAGGAACCTGATTTTTGGAAAGGGAAGCATCAAAAAGAGAGGTATCTTACTTTGTCTTCTTTGTGAGGGTGCAGTTGTTGTTCCCTTAGTGGCTCAATGGTCAATGTCTTTCTCGGCAGTAGGTGGAAGTCAGAAATGGTGTTGGCAACCTGGGTGCTCCTACCTGGGGCCCCTTGTTAAGCAGGAAGTGTTTCGTTCATGGGCTGATAAAGGCTCTGTGAACATCAGTCTCCAGAGGGAAGAAAATGATGCTTGTGCGCTGGCTCCAGGACAGAGAAAACGAGATATGTGGCACCCAAATTTGAGGTACTCTGCTAGGCACCAGAAGCTGGTAGTGTTGTTCTTTCCCCCTGGAAACCTGCTAGCAGCAGAGCTCAGTCAGTTCAATAGAAAGTTGAATTTTGAAGCAGTGACTCTCCATACCTACCTCTGCTTCTGCCTGGAGGCAGCAATGAGGTGGTGATGTCCCAGTGGTACCTCCTCCTCTGTGCCCTGCCTATCCTTTAGGATAACTCCCATCATTCCCCACCCAACCACTGTGCCTTACCAGACTCCTGCCCATCTCTGAAATTCCATGACACTTACAGTCTGAATCACTCAGATGACAAACACATTTCAATTCACACATGCTAAATGTACATGTTTATGGGGAATAGTATATGTGAACACATGTATACAACACATGAGGATAGATCAGGTTAATCACATATCTATCACCTCAAGCACTTTTGGTGTGTGTGTGTATGTGTGTGTGTATGTGTGTGTTTTGGGTCATTCAAAATCCTTTCTTCGAAGTATTTTGTAATAGACAGTAGATTGTTAACTATAGTCACCTCACTGTGCTAAAGAATACTAGAACCTGTTTCTCCCATCTAACTATTTTTATAACAGTTAACCACTTCTCTCCTTATTCCCCCCACTGTCTTACCCTTATCAGCCTCTGTTAACCATATTCAACTCTCTACTTTAATGACAGAATTTTCATATGAGTAAGAACATACAGTATTTGTCTTTCTGTACTTGACTTATGTCATATAACATAATGTCCTCCAAGCTCAACCATGTTGCTGCAAATGAGATGATTCTATTCTCTTTTATGGATGAATAATATTCCACTGCATATATACACCATATTTTCTTTATCCATTTGTTTGTCAACAGATACCAAGTTTCATTCCTAATCTTGGCTACTGTGAATAGTGCTGCAATAAACATGGGAATTCAGGTACAGTGTCTCTTTGACATTAATTTCCTTTCTTTTGGGTATGTATTCAATAATGGAATAGCTGGATCACATGGTAGTTCTGTTTTTTAGTTTTTTGAAGAATCTCCATATTATTTTCCATATAGTGGTACTAACTTACATTTCCATAACAATTTGTAAGAATTCCCTTTCCTCTGTGTTTTTACCAGCATTTATTGCTTTTTGGTAATAGTTGATGATATTGCATGTGGTAATATGTTCCAGTCCTTCCACATGAAAGCAGTGATTTGACAGACAGTAAGTTCTAACAAGAGGGTTACCAAGCTTCTATCATTCATGATTTTTAAATACTTAATTATTACCTAAAGTATCAAATATTCATTACTTTTATTTATTTACCTTCTTCCACCATAGATTTAAAAAAATGTTTCTATTTGAAAACTGAATAATAACATTTAAGCAGTTCATCTTATGGATCTTAAATGTACTGCCCCATGAAGTTTCACATATGTCTACATGCAACTTCCATCCAGACCAATCACTTCCTAGTTTTTCAAAAGAAAAATGATTTTGCTACCAACAGTAATTTCAAAATCATAGTTTGATATGCTAGTTAATTTTTCAATACATAATGAAATAAATAACTATGAACTATAAATACTTATGTTTCATCTAAAAGCATCTTCAGTAGCACTAGATGTTGTGACATCATTCACTTATTCATCCAATGAATAAACATTTATATAAAATTTTTTGCATGGTACATGTTTGTGATAAAAAATGAAAATACTCATTGGGAAGAGTCAGTACATATACACACCACATCTTCATTTTACTTTCCCATCTCACCCACTCCTTATATTTATTGAATCCTGACTGTATATAAGGCATGAGTCTAGATATGAGGTATACAGCAGTGAATAAAGCTGCCCCCAATCTTTGCTCCTGTGAAATTCTAGTTGAGGAAAGAGACAAAGAAGAAAATAAATAATTAAAAAATATGTAATGGTGAGATGGTGAAAAAGCTCTGGAGAAGAACAGAGAAGGAGAAAGGGAAAGCTGGGGTTTGGGAGGGGTTGGGGTTTGAAAATTAGAAAGGATGATCACATAAAGGTGAGTATTTGAGCAAAATATTTGAAGAGCCAGAGACTAAACTGTTAGAAGGGATGAGAAATCCAGGTAACTCTCTGTTAAAGAAAGCATAGAGCCCCAGTGACAGCAAAGTGCCAGGATGTTGACGAAGCAGTCAGAAGGCTGGCTCCACCCCGGGGAGCATCGCAGTGGAAAAGGCAGGGCATAGCAGTTAGACACTCAAAAGTTCTCAGTCTACTTTTGCCCTCTACTTTGGGCAAGTTAATCTCTCAATAATGCAGTCAATGCCTTAAATTGGAAAAAAGATGAATTCCCTTTCATAGCTCTGCTCTAGATTAGAGAAAATATACATAAAGCAACAATTTTTGTCATTTATTAAGGACTTGGTAGACTGCAACTGTTTTGTACATAGTAGGCATTTAATAAATTTATGATTGATGTGGAGACCACAGTATTTTCATCATCAAAATGGCTGTTCCTTAGGCCTGGGGATTTAGCTCAGTGGTTCCAGTGCCTGCCTCACAAGCACAAGGTCCCAAGTTTGATCCCCGGTACCAAAAAAAAAAAGCCTGTTCCTTTTGGTTTTTATTCAGTTTTAAACAAATGGTTCAATGAATATTCATGAGGAATATAGTCATTATGTACTGCAAATATATACTAATAAAAAGATAAAAATTGAAAAACAGTATGTATATTGTAAAATACTATAGTGCCCAAATTTCAGTGAAATATGACTCTCTCTCTAACCTTTGGGAAAGTCTAATCTACTAGGAGAGATAAGAAGGACAGATATTAAAACTTCTAACAAATTATTCAATTCTCCTTTTTGGTATAGGAAGGACTTCATTTTCCTGCCTCTTTAAATTTAGATGTTTATGAGACTTGTTTTTGCCCATGAGATGTGTTTGCCAGGGATGCAAGTTACTTTCTGGGGAAAGTTTAAACCCAGTGCATATCTTGTCCCAAAGCAGGTTTTGTTTATTAAGTCTCTATAAGCCTGGATTCCTATGAGATTACCATGAGATAAGCCTCTCTACTGACCTACACAAGAAATGCAACATGAGCAAGAAATAAACTTGTGTTAAACTCCTGAGACTGCCAGTTTTTTGTTACTGCAGCTTCAAGTGCCTGATCCTGACTAAAACCATATGTAAAACAATCATAGGATGCAATCTAGGATTCATGCCACTTCTTTATAATAGTAGTAAGGTAGTAAAATAAAGAGATAAATATACCATTATTGTGTTAAAAAAGAGTTAAAGAACACTAAAATATTCCTTGATAAAAATGTCTTTCAATTGAAATAAATTTACTGGTCTTCCATTCCCATTTCATGCTCGACCAACTAAAAGCCTAGACAAATTTTTCAGAAAGTTACAAGTAGATATGAAAACACTTTTAATGATCCAGTGTACATTTTTCCCAGTTTTTGAACTTAACTAACATGTTAGTCACAGATTTTGTAAATATTAGTCCTTATATTTCATTTGAAATCCATAGAGAATTAGAATGGTTTAAAACCAAAATCAGTGATCCAAGAAGATGAAAAATTATTACCAAAGTAGGAAGTAGACATACTGTGTATTACTAAAGGAAAAAATGTGACATATGTCAGTCTAAAATGGAAAATTTTGCCTTTAACACTTTGAACTAGTTAAGTTCAAGATCCAAAGGTTGTACTTTTTCAAAATAAACAAGAATTTAAGAAAGCACCCATAGACCACTAGTTTATGGCTTACCATTTCTGTGAATTAATTTATTCTTTGATTACTGAGTCTTTCTTGATCAATATTTTTTATTTCTTTTATTGTTTATTCTTTTCCTAACATATTCTATCATCAGAGTTTGTAGATGAAGAATATTAAGTAGGGTTTAATGATGTTCTTCTAGGGAATTTTCACCTTATGGCATTCATACCAAGCTGGGGCACGTAGAGGGTTTGTGTTTTCATGGTGCCTCTAGTATTGCACACCTTAACACAATTGCCCAATCAGTCCTGCACTAAATACAATACAGATCTCTTAAAGGGGAAAGGAATCTCATTTTTGTAAAGATAAAATTACTCTAAAGAACTTATTTTCACCTTTCCAAAAAGTGCGTTAATTCCCTTTACCAGCTAAACTTAGTAAAAGAAGTGTAGTTTTTACAAAATGTTACTTTAAATGCAGAATGCTAAAAATAGTCTAAACATGGTACCAAGCTGATCTGAGAGCCCACACAATTCATTTTAACTCTTCTTTAACCTTCCTATATTTCTATTTTTGGTCTGATTTAGTCAAGCAAGTGTTGATGGTTTCCCTTTCTCATAATCTTTTTGGATTTATTTTCCCCCATTGAATCGCTGGCAGGTGAGAATTTTCCAGTAGAAATGTTAATTTATTGTTTTCCTTCTCTTCCACAGACAGCCCTTTCGCCTTCTTCTCTCTTTCCTTTTTCCGCACTGTCCCCTTTCTCTGCATTGAAGCTCCACACCAGAAGCATTGTCGAGTTTAAGGATGAGAGTTGTTTTGATTACAAGAGCTTCATATTCACAAATGGAGAAGACAGCAGATATGGTTCACATAATTGGGTCAAGCTAGGAAAACATGTTAGGGTTAGCTGAGAGGGGTGAATAGGCTCTGGGAACATTGAGCTTTACCTCCCTTCTGGCTCTGCCCAGAAACAGACCTGCCCGGGAGGAAACAGGTCTGCCCAGGAGCAGACCTGCTCTCTGTTCCCTCAAAGTTCCTTGTTCTCCTGTCATCAGTAGTGGTTCCACTTCTCCTAGGAGAAGAAGGTTTTATGTAGCACAGAGGGTGCTATTTCCAGGCTTCTTGGTTCCTGCAGATCTCTTGGATCTCAGACCCATCCCATGCATCCCTTGCTTTTCAGACTCCATACTGAGGCTTGGTCAGTCACAATGAGAGTAGGAAAATGTACTCCCTGTCTCCTGGAGTCTACTTTTCTAAGCTTCTTGTGCTGTAGAAATGTAAATGGGATCAAAGATTTCTTTGGAAACCTCTGGGCCACAGGTGCTGGAGGCTGAGACTCAGAGGAGGAAAGCGAGCTACCTGAAGCTACCCTGTTGGTAGTGGCAGGTTTCCCATTCCCCTGCATGGCCTAGGGTCTTGTTCAGCCTAACTAGTAGCTGATATCTTCTTTGCCTCCTTCCTGACTGTTACGGTGGAGTCTTCTATAGTAGAGCTCACCTGTTCACAGTCATTATTTCTAGGTGGCTGAGTATGGTGAGAAAGAGAAACAAACAAACAAAAGAAACAAATTCCTAAATTTCCTTAATTTTTCACCCAAGCTTATGAAAAGACAAACTGAAACATGAGTGGAAATCTACTTGTTTAGAAAGTCATGAGTAGATCTAGTATCTTTCATTTTAATATTTAAACTTTTTGTACAGACTTTATGCCTTTTTTAAAAGCAACAACACTGTAGCTAAGCTGAGGACTTACTCAGCCGTGAAACTATGAAGCATTATGAAGGGACAGTGTAAAATACTCTCACGGTGGCCCATTAAGCTATGTGGAGGGCCCAGGTTAACAAAAAGTTGGAGAAAATGGAAATGTTGACATTTCTTTAAACAATAAAAATTACAAGTGATTGCCAAAGTGTCATGAGCTAGCATTTACTGAGATTGTTCATTGATTATATCATATATATGATATGAAATAGCATAAGTAATTAGCTTGTGGCAATTACCTGCTCCTCCTTATTTTGCTTTTAGAATATTTTTAAAGCTTAAGTTACTAGAATTTCAAATAATCCTGGGCCGTGCTGTCATGGGTCTTTATCCAAATGAATCGTGGTCTCTTGTAAACAGTCCACTGATCTGATTTCCATTGGGACAAGGGTTGTAAAAAGCTGGGATTTTCGATGGATTTACACATATACTGTTTCTGTTAAGTTACCAAGGGTGACTTAACAGCCCTTTTCCTCAGAGTCTTAAATGCACTTGCCACCCAGTCTCCTTCTTTCACACTGGGGGGAATGGGCGACAGGATTAAAAGGAGCTGGAGATGGGGTGTGGAGCACATCTCCGAGAAATCTCCAGCGCGATTTCCTTGTGCAGTCTGTGCTGTCAGTAAACCAGCTCAGTGGCATCTGTTGCTGGAAAGCTGCCTTGTAAAGATAGGTCAACATGGAGGTAGGGGCTGGTACATTTCTCTTGTGGAAAGACTTGTTGCTGAAGCCATAGTGCAAGGAAGAGATACTTGAGAAGGAAAAGGGTGCCTGGAATTTGGCTGTCATTGATGGCATGGAAGCAAGCAGGGTCTCCAAAGTCCTCTGGTGCCCCCTCCTGCCTTCTAACACCAGTGGAGGTGACCTGGGTTTTTTAAGATTTGCTCAGACCAGGCTGGAACCATTACAAACAAATTAATGATGCTCCATTACTGGCTACACTTTCAATAACGTTTAAATAGTCTGAGTTATGATGATTAGCAAGAAATGTACAGATAATAAAGGTAAATGAGATTCATATTTAATCCCCAACTTTAAATGACTAATTTGATTGTCTTATCCACTTGGCAAACAATTTCATTTCTCAGTGTTATTTCAGCTACAGATGTAATTTCTTGAACACAGCAAAAAGGAGGAGATTAAAATATGAGACAGAGGTAGCACTTACCTTAGACTGGTTAATAGGCTCAGGCAGGTCCCCTGCCACCATGCTTAAAAGCAACAAGACCTGTTTTTCTAGCCCAGCCTATGTATATTGATACTTCCCGGGTGCCAGGAAGACCTCTTTGATTAGTCATAATAAACTGCCACTTAAGTGGTGAGTGTGCCAGAGACCTATACTCTCTTAAATCATTAAGCCATAAATCCGAGGACTCTCAGAGCAACACCTCCTTCCCTCAGGGAATGTAGAGGAGGCAGGTTCATTGGGAATTCTCTCACTCTTAATTCACCATTCCTGCTTCCACCTGTGTGCCAAATGGGCCCCGAGATGGAGCAATTGGAATAAACACTTATAAAGTTTCATCCAGATGGTCAACTATTCTGACCAAATAAGCCACCTTTGTAAAGACAGCGGAAAAGGAGATGAGAGGGGGAGGCCTTTTACATTTACTCTAAGTTTTACTTAAGTTATGCTGAGGTCATAGACACCAGAACCATTAGTTATATATATGCTGTGGAATGATTACATTCAACTGACTGACATATTAGTGACTCACATGTTTATTTTTGTTGTGAGAATACTTAAAATCTACTTTTATCAATTTTCAAGAATATAACATACTGTTGTACAATAGATCTCCTGAATGTATTCCTCCTATCTAACACCCCCTGGTAAACTTTTTACTACTCTCTACTGTGTGTTCAACTTTGTCTGGTTCTACATCTAAGTAAGAACATCTGTGCCCCACTTATTTTAATGAATATAATGTCCTCCAGGTTCACCTACTCTGTTGAACATGACATGATTTTCTTCTTTTGTTAGGACTAAATAGTATTTCATTTTCAATTCATACTACATTTTCTCTAATCATTCATCTCTTGATAGACACTTTGGTTGATTTCATATCTTGACTACTGTGAAATCATTTAGAATCTTTAAGAACTAAAATCATTTAGTTCAATAGTTTTCTAGAAATGTAAAATTGTGTGAATGCCAATAGCTGAACTCCAACATTTTAAAGAAACTTCTAAATGAGCTCCTTAGTGTTTAGTCGAGGCAGGACTTTCTATGGACTACAGGACAAAGCACCTTCTGAAAGTTTTCCTTGTCACTTGATTTTCCCTTAGGTTTCTAAGCAAGTTAGAAACAGAATAGGAAAAGTTTACCTTTTAATCTTCCTGTCCCTCTCATTTGCATACCTGAGGACAAAATATCAGTTCTGAGCAACTGACTTTGAATTACAGCTCTGTACTTAACAAGGATGGAAAACTGGGAGAACTGTAAAGTATTCCCCAGATTCATGGTCAAAAAATGACAACAGTCTTTAAAACTGCATGAAATTTAATCTAGGTCTTCCTTTTTGAGATTACAGAATCCTGGATTTAAAATATTACACTTAAAGCAAAAGTGAAAAGTTAATCTATCTTACTGCCCCTCCAGGTGAGATTTATTACAGACTACTTTCTAAAAATGGTGTGCTCTTTCTGCATATGGGGGCCATATTCATCTTATTATTATCCAGTTGAAAAATCCCCAGCATATGCAATGCCTGAGAAATGAGTGGGCAAGTCCACAGAATATGACACTTATGCTAATCTGTGCCCTGCTGTGGAAAAACACACATAAGGATTCCATTAGCACATTCATTAGGCTGAACCACACTCTCTTCTGGATGGGGATTATGAACTATAATAGGCTGAAAACAGTTGATTGAACCCACTTAGCCAAAATGCTCTGACATTGGCCAAATATGTTGGCACTGAGAGGATCAGCAGCTCAGACTTTGCAGAGGATGTTACTGATTGAAAGCTTGTCCTTCCCAGTGGCTGTCACATTCATCAGCTCATGGCATGTCATTAGCTTAGATGGTGAAAGCTACAACCAGAAATATATTTCAGGATTGGAGTCTGGGACAATTGCTTGAAATGTGTTACCCAGCTCGCTCCAGGTACCTGTTGTGCAGTGCCTTTGACCTTCATCATCACACTTCTTTTCTGATTATGTTCAGAGAAGGAGTTGTGTGTTGATAAAATTGTGTAGCTGTGAAAGAATTAGAATCAGATGTGAAGCCAGTTGAGTACCCAGACTGCCCAAGTTTCCTCCGGTTTTCTGGGCTACTGGATGCAGTTGTTTTCACCTATCAGCCTGATCTTTCTACAGTGGCAGAAATATTTGCCACTGGTGAGCTAAAAATATTTCAAATATTGTCATAAATAATAAAAAAAGGATGCAAGTTACTGCTTGGGAGATGTTATGGAATCTGACTTTGCAAACAGAGGGAAAAGATTTAAATCACATCTATGTATATCATTAAGAAGATAATAATAAAAACTTTCTGGGTGAAACATGTTTTCAGCCTTAGGTTCTAGGAAACTTTTGTCTGGGTTTTTCTTTTTTCAGTTTGGGAGTTTAATGAGATGTTCTCAAGAGTAGTTGTACCCAGTACTTGATTTATATATCACGGATGTGTTCCTGAAAAGCTGTAGATGAATCAAATTTTGTTTTTGTGAACAGAATCTCGTAATACTCCAGGGAGCTTTGTTTAGCAAATGAATCCTCACGCGTGTGTAAAGTGAAGATTATAATTTTATATTTGAAATGCAAGTAATTCCTAGCTTTATCATTCATCTGATATGTTCCAATCTTACTTTCTTGGGCCTTCCAAAATTGGAGCCTACAGGAATAATGAAACAGAAATGTGGGGAACACTGGAATTGGAAACTGCTGAACTGAAACAATTGAAACGTTTATTTTCCCCTTCTGATATTTTCCTTTGCCTGCTTAGGTGGCCTCGTGTGTTTTGAAAAGGCATACCTAGTTTCTCAAGTTTTCTAGCCATAAACTCACCAAGAATGGCCTCTGATGTTCATAAATCCAGGAAAGGAAATACAGATGACAGCCAAGAGCCCCGCTCTGGTTACAGAAAAGATAGCACCCAGACCCAGCAGAGTGTATTACCTAAGGAGGAGCTGTGGTACTCGTGACTATTGCTCCAGTCTCTGAAATTAGTCCCGCCCTTGGCCCTGAAAGTCACTCTCAAACAGAACCAGACATGTAGGCAGTAGGAAAGAAGAGCTCCTGGAGACTCTTTGGGGTGTTCTCCTCCACACGGGCAGCTGCACTGTCCCACTTTTCTGGAGCATTCACTTAATTGAGTCCTGCCCTGCCTCTTCCAGCTCTGTAAGATACCAGGATCCATCAAACAGGTTGAAGGAAGCTCTGTGTTCTTGCCAGGGGAACATGGCCCTTTGCACTGCAATTGTAATACAATCTTTCCTCTCTGGGGCTGCGAATGTTACAGTGCAAAACCGTGTTTGAAAACCTCTTTTATCATTCATCGTCTCCAGACTGAAATCATTTTTGACAACCTCTGCAGAAAACAAGCAGGTTTCTGGCTACTGGCGAGTCGATTAAAGGGAGGAAACACATGTTCACTGTCAGATGGAGCCCCCGGAAAAAGTACTGACAACCTTTTAACCCCCTTTCCCAGGGAAAGGGCCCAAATGTTTCTCTGGAACAAATCACATTGTTTTATGCATCTTTTCATTTAATGTATTTGTTTATATATATTTTATCTCTTAAGGTAAGACACAAGGAACGCTCCTCAGCACTTCCCTCTGTTTCAGTTTTGGATACCAACAAATCTGTGTTATACCCTGCTAAGGAAGATAAGGAAAAGAGGATCATTCATGAATGCCATTTATGAACTAACCTCTCTTTTCATTTTTTAAACCATCTAACCAGTTTAAATACCAACACACTGACGAGTTCACTCACCTCATATAGTGATTCCTCAAAGCCAGCCAAAAAGCCACAGGAGTGAGATTTTCTGAACAGTAGGAAAGCTGAATAGCAGACATTATTAACATGCTGAGCAGTGAGACTGGGCCATGAAAATGTCTGTGAATAGCAAGGTCTGGAACCAGAGATGCCCACACATTACTTACACCTATTTTATCAAGCAGGGCTATTTCTGTAGAACTTAATCAGAAACAACCAGACAGGGAGAGGGACAGTTCTGTACAAAACTGAAAATGAATGTTAGCTGTGTGGGTTTGCTTCTGAGAAAAAAATGTAATAATTGTTTTAAAGTGCCAGTGCTGTAATCATGGCAGTTACAAAAAGACCTAGCTCTTGATTCCTTAACCTATAACCTTAGTATTTTTTCCTTTCAGTCTCACTGGCCCTGATGGTTTGGTCTATTGTGAGAAAATGATTCACTTCACCCCCTCTCTTTTCAAGCTTGCATGCATGTTTTTACAGCCAAAAGACAGGGTGAGTGGGGAAGGCTTTAAAGTTGCTGCCTGGGAGGCAGGCAGGGAGAGGAGGTCTTGTAGGGACTGCCACTGCCTTGGAGGAATAGCCAAATCCCTCTGAACTGCTGCTTGGGGCCTCATTTCCTAGTCCTCCTTCTCCTCCTTCACTTTCTCTTCCTCCTTCATCTCTTTCTTCCTCTGTTATTGCTTTTCAAATTGATTTTTAATTAATGATTTTTATTGTAGTAAAATAACAGAACCAACAAATTTAAGATGAACAATTAAATAACATTTAGTGCATTCATAATGTTTTATAACCAAAATTTCTAACTTCAAAACATTTTCATCACCCCAGAAGAAAGCCTTGTACCCATTAGTAGTTAATTTCACTTCTCCTGCCCACCTCCGGTCCATGATAACCAGTAATCTGCCATCTGTTCTCATGGATTTATCTATTTTTTTACTTATTTTGATATTTCATAGGAATGGAATCATATAGTATGTGACTTTTCATGTCTTTCATATAGCATAATATATTTGAGGTTCACCCATATTGTAGCATAAACCAGCACTTCCTTCCTTTCTATAGCTGAATAATATTCCATTACATATATATACTATAATTTGTTCAACCATTCATCCATTGATGGATATTTGAGTTGTCTATAGTGAACAGTGCTGCTATTAACATTTATGCTCAAGTATTTGTAAAAGTACCTGTTTTCATTACTTCTGGAAGTAAACCTACAAGTAAAATTGCTAGGTCAAATAATAATTCTGTTTCACTTTTTGAAGAAATGCCAAACTTTTTCACAGTGGTTGAATCATTTTATATTCACACAATATGCAAAAGTTCCAAGTATTCCCCATCCTCACCAAAATTTAATTTAATTTCCATTTTTAAAAAGTATTATTATAGCAATTGTAGTGGGCGTGAAATTGTAACTCATTGTAATAAGTTCTTTGTTACTTTTGTATGCTATTTGTCTTGTTGTTGAATTATAAGAATTCTTTATATATCCTGGATCCTAGACCCTTATCAGATAGATGTTTCATAATTATGTCTTTCCATGTTATAGCTTGTCTTGGCTTTCAAGATTAAGTCCTTTGATATATAAAATTTTAAATTTTTATTAAATAAAATATATCTATTTTCACTCCTACTTTGAATGTATCAAATTCAGGGGTTCATTGCCACATCCAAGTTCATAAAGATTTGGCCTTATATTTTGTTTTAAGAGTTCATAAGTTAAGCTTTTATAAAGGTCTTTGATCCATTTTGAGTTAAATTTTTAAAGGTATAAGGTGGAGGTCCATCTTAATTCTATTGCATGGATATCGAGCTGTCTTAGCACTCATTGTTTAAAATTCTATTATTTCCCCACTGACTAGAACACTTGTTGAAAATCAACTGGTCATAACTGGATAGATTCTCAAAATTCTGGTTGATATATTTATACTTAACCAGTATCACACTTTTGTGATCACAACAGCTTTGTATTAAATTTTGCAATCAGGAAGGGTGAGTCCATTTTCCTACCAGCTTTCTTTTTTTTTTATTTTTGTACTGGGGATCTAACTCAAGACCTTGTGCTTGTGAGACAGGCTTGGTGCCACTGAGCTAAATCCCCAGCCCCTACCAGCTTTCTTTTTTTCTTTTTTGGTAAATTCTTTTATTGGTACATTTTACGTATACAACACAATTACATTTCTCATTGGGAATTGCACCTTTACATAATGCATCTTGGTTCTTATTTTTTCCCCATTCCTAGCCCTACCTTCACCCCCTCCACCCTTCCCTATTTACAAAGACTTTATTTCCATTTTTTCCATTTCTCAGCATTTTTCCTTTCCCTTCTTTCCTTTCCCCTGCACCTCCCACTACCCCTACCCCTTTGGACCTTTTCTTCCTATTTTGCATTATCGATTATTCATTCTAATCATTGGTACATTTTAGGTATACAATATAATGACATTCATCATTGGAAATTTGCACCTTTAAATAATCTCTCTTGGTTCTTATTTTTCACCCTTGCCCAGCCCTCCCCTCAACCCCTATATTCCTCCCTATTTACAAAGATTTGTTCCTATTTTTCCATTTTCTCATATTAATCCCATTCCCTTCTAACCTTTCCACTATCCCTCCCACTTTCTTCCCCTTTGCCCCTTTTCTTCCTATTTCACATTACCTATTATACATTTTGGTCCTTATTTACACTTTCAGTTTCTCACACCAGAGAAACTATTTGGTATTTATTCATGTGTGTCCTATTTATTTCACTGAAGATTATCGCCTCAATGTGCATCCACTTAGCTATAAATGTCTCTAATTTCTCATTTATTATGGCTGAGTAGTACTCCATTTTATTAAAAAAAACACATTTTCTTTATCCAGTCTCCAGTTGATGGGCATTTGGGCTGTTTTCAAGTTTTAGCTATCACAAACAGTGCTGCTATGAACATGGGTGCACATATATCACTGTGGTATGATTCTTTTAATTCTTTGGGGAAGATCCCCAGCAGTGGAATAGCTGGGTCAAATGGGACTTCCAGTCCTAGTTCTTTGAGGCATCTCCATACTGATTTCCACAGTGGTGGCACCAGTCTACACTCCCACCAGTAGTGGAGCAGGGTTCCTCTTTCCCCACAGCCCCGCCAGCATTTGTTATTGGTTGATCTCTTGATAGCAGCCATTCTTTCTGGAGTGAGGTGGAATCTCAGTGTTGTTTTCATTTGCATCTCTCGAATGACCAGTGATGTTGAACATTTTTTCATGTATTTATTTGCTATTTCTACTTCTTTGTCTGAGAAATGTCTGTTCATTTCAGATGCCCATTTTTGGATTGGGTCTTTAAATTTGGGAGGTCTGATCTTTTTAAATTCTTTATAGATTCGAGATAGTAGACCTTTGTCTGAGAAAGAGCAGGTGAAGATTTTTTCCCACATTGTGGGTTGTCTCTTCACACTGCTGGTGGTTTCTCTTGCTGTGCAGAAGCTTTTTAATAAGAAGAGATCCCATTTGTTGATTGTTTGTGCTAGTTTACGGACAACTGAGGTTTTGTTCATAAAATCTTTTCCTACACCAATGTCTTCAAGGGTTCAACCTAACCTCTGTTCCCACTGGTTCAGAGTTTCTATTTTAATATTTAGATCTTTAATCCATTTTGATTTTAGTTTAGTGCATGGTGAGAGATATAGGTCTAGTTTTAATCTTTGCAATTTGAAAGCCAATTTTTCCAGCAAAATTTATTAAAGAGGCTATCTTTCCTCCAGTGAGGGTGTTTGGCTCCTTTATCAAAGATGGGATGGCTGAGTGTGTCTGGCCTTGTTTCTGCATCTTCTAATCTGTTCCACTGGTCCTCAAGTCTGTTTCTTTGCCAGTGCCATGCTGTTTTTGTCACAGTAGCTTTGTAGTATAGTTTCAAGTTGGGGATTGTGATACCCCCTGCCATGTCTCTGTTACCTAGAATTGGTTTTGCTGTTCTGGGTCTCTTCTTGTTCCAAATGAATTTTTGGATTGTTTTCTCAAGGTCTATGAAGTATGCTGCTGGGATCTCAATTGAAATTGCATTAAATCTATATAGTAGTTTTGGAAGTATGGCAATTTCCACTATATTAATCCTTCCTACCCAGGAGCAGAGGATGTCTGTCCATTTTCTGATATCATCTTCAATCTCTCTTTTCAGAGTGCCACAGTTTTCAGAAAAGAGCTCTTTGATTTCTTTCGTTAGGATGAGTCCTAGGTATTTCAGTTTTTTGGATGCTATTGTGAAAGGAATTATTTGCCCTATTTCTTTCTCAGTGTGTCTGTCATTGGTGTAGAGGAAAGCTATTGATTTTTGTGTGTTGACCTTGTAACCAGCTACTTGAGTGAATTTGGTTATTAAGTCTAGAAGACTTTTGGTGGAGTTCTTGGGGTCTTCTATATAGAGTATCATGTCATCTGCAGATAATGACAATTTGACTTCTTCATTTCCTATCTTTATTCCTTTTATTTCTTTCTCTTATCTAATTGCCGTGGCTAATGTTTCCAGATCTATATTGAACAACAGTGGTGATAGTGGACATCCTTATCTTGTTCCTGATTTTAGTGTGAAGGTTTTCTGGTTTTGACCATTTAGTATGATATTGGCTGTTGGTTTTTCATAGATGGCTTCTATCAGTTTGAGGTAGAGACCATCTATTCCAATTTTTTGGAGGGTTTTTATCATAAATGCATGTTGGATTTTGTCAAATGCTTTTTCTGCATCTATGGAGATAATCATATGGTTTTTGTCCTTGGCTCTATTGATATAGTGTATTACATTGATGATTTGTGTATGTTGAACCATCCCTGCATCCCTGGGATGAATCCCACTCAATCAGGGTGTATGGTCTTCTTGATGATCTTCTGCATTTTATTTGCCAGTATCTTACTAAGGATTTTTGCATCTATGTTCATTAGTGAGATTGGCCTATAGTTATCCTATTCAGTTGGTCTTTCTCTGCTTTGGGAATCAAGGTGATGCTTGCTTCCAGGAATGAATTTGGGAGTATTGCTTCCCTTTCAATTCCATTGAAGAGTTTAAACAGTAGAGGCAGCAGTTCCTCTCTAAATGTCTTGTAGAATTCAGCAGTGAAGCCATCAGGGCCCGGGATTTTCTTAGTTGGTAAGTTTTTAGTTATGCTTTCAATTTCATTGGTTGATATTGGGGTGTTTAGAATTTTTAGGTCTTCTTTGTTCAACTTTGGTACTTCATATGTATCTAGGAATCTCTCCATTTCTTCTGTGTTTTCCATCTTATTGGTATATAAGTTCTGGAAGTAGGTATTGATGATCCTCTGGATTTCTGTTGGGTCTGTTGTAATTTCATCCTTTTCATTCTTAATTGCATGGATTTGGGCCTTTTCTTTCCTTTTTCTGATAAGTTTGGATAAGGGGTTGTCAATTTTGTTGATTCTTTCAAAGAACCAACTCTAGGCTTCATTGATTTTTTTTTATCGTTCTCTTAGTCTCCATTGCACTGACTTCTCTGATCTTTATAATTTCCTCCCTTGTATGAGCTCTGGGGTTGTTCTGCTCTTCTTTTTCTAGAAGCTTGAGGTTCAGCATCAGGTTGTTTAATTGGGCTCATTCTGTTTCCTAGCATGCATATTCACTGCTATGAAATTCCCTCATAAGACTGCTTTGTGTCCAATAGATTCCGATATGCTGTACTGTCATTGTCATTTAATTGAAGGAACTGTCTGATTTCTTCTTTAATTTGCTTTATGACCCATTTGTTATTCAGAAGTGTGTTGTTCAATTTCCATGTGTTTATGAAATTTTTCCAGTTTCTTTTGCTATGGATCTCCAATTTCATCGCAGTATGGTCTGATAATATACAGGGGATAACTTCAATTCCTTTGCACTTACTTAAACATGTTCTATGTGTGAGTATGTGGTCTATTTTGGAGAATGACCCATGTGCAGCTGAGAAGAATGTGTATTCTGATTTTGTGGGGTGGAAGACTCTGTAAACATCTGTTAAGTTCATTTGTTCAAGAGTTCGATTGAGTTCTAGTATTTCAGTACTTATTTTTAGTCTAGTTGATCTATCTATTTGTGACAGTGGGGTGTTGAGGTCCCCCACTACAATTGTATTAGTGCATATATGACTTTTCATGTCCATTAGTATTTGTTTTATATAGTTGGGTGCACTAGTGTTTGGTGCATAGATATTTATGATTGTCACCTCTTCCTCTTGGATTGTTCCCTTTGCAAGGATGTAGTGTCCTTCTTCGTCTCTCTTAATCAGTGTTGGTTTGAGATCTACTTGATCTGCAAAGAGGATAGCTACTCCTGCTATTTTTCAGGTTCCCATTGCATGGAGTATTGTTTTCCACCCTTTAACTTTCAGTCTATGAGTTTCCTCTTGAATGAAGTGTGTTTCTTGTATGCAGCATAGTGTTGGATTTTGCTTCTTGACCCATTCTGCCAGTCTATTTCTTTTGATTGGTGAATTGAGACCATTAACATTGATGGTTATAACTGAAACATATTGACTTGTCATTGCCATGACTTTTTCTTTTTGTTGGGTCCTCCCCCTTCTACATTTAATTTCTTGTCATGCCAGATGGGTTCATTTTGCTTAGCTTCCTGGGGTTGTGATCCTCAATGTCTGTTCCTAGGATATTGTGTCAAATTTTTTGCAGTGCTCGTTTGGTATTTATGAAGTTCCTAATATGCTCTTCGTCATGAAAGTGTCTTATTGCTCCATCCATTTTGAAAGATAGTTTTGCAGGGTACATCAATCTGGGTTGGAGGCTGTTTTCTTTTAGGGCTTGGAATGTGTCACTCCAAGCTCTTCTTGCCTTGATGATTTGTGTTGAGAAGTCTGCTGTGATTCTGATGGGCTTTCCTTTGTATGAGACGTGTTTCTTTTCTCTGACCGCTTGTAGAACTTTGTTCTTCTGTTGTGTTTCTGGAATCTTAACAATTATATGCCTATGTGTAGATTTTTTTTGATCAAGGCTATTTGGAGTCCTATATGCCTCAGTTATCTGTATGTCAAGTTCTTTTCTCCTGCTTGGGAAGTTTTCTGCCATCACTTCTGTGAAGAGTTTTTTTATGTCATCTGCACTCTCTCCTCTTTCTTCATTGACTCCAATCAGTCTTATGTTATTCTTCTTTGCATCTTCTAGCAGCTGCTGGATTGATTTCTCGTGTTCCCTTATAATTTTGAAGCAATTTTTCTTTTCCTGGTCATTAATTGCAGTCTTATCTTCTATATCTGAAATTCTGTCCTCACATTGGCTCATTCTGCTGTGTAGACTTTCAGTGGAGTTTTTCATGTCCTGGAAATCTATTTGCACCTGTTTTATGGATTCCATTTGTTTCCTATGTTGAGATTCCATCATGTTCCTCAGCTCCTCTCTAGATTTATTAATCATGTCTTGCACTAGGAGCACAATTTCTCCTGTTATCTGAGAAATTATTTCTGATTTCATTTTTCTAGATCCCTTTTTGTTGCCAGTTGAGTGGGTCCAGGTGGTTGAGTATCAGAGTGTTCCATCTCATTTCCCTTTGGGGTTGCTATAGGAAATCCGGAAGTCTGGTTTTGAGACTTATTTACGTGTTTTCTCATTTCAATTGGGGGGGTGGGGGGTGCTCTTGGTGTCCATGAGGATCACCTCCTCTGAGCTGGGAGAGGTTGGACAGGGGCCAGGAGATGTGGTAGGGATGGTGGCCCAGCAGCCTCTTCCTCTGTGCTGGGACCAGCGGGAGGGATGGTGGCCTGAAAGCCCCTTCCTCTGGCCAAGAGCAGTAGGATGGCAGCTCAGAAGCCCCTACCTCTGGGCCGGGAGTGGCAGGAGTGATGGTGGGCTGGAAGCCCCTTTCTCTGGACTGGGAGGGGGGGGCAGAAAGCAGCCCAAAAGCTCTTTCCTCTGTGCTGGGAACAGTGTGAGGGATGGTGTCCAAGAAGCCCCTTCCTCTGGACCAGGAGCAGTGGGACAGCTGCTCAGAAGCCCCTATCTCTGGGCTGGGAGCAGCGGAACCAAGTACCATGGTCTGGTGGTCTGGTGTCCTCTGCGTCTTTGTAGTGTGGAACCCGGTGGCTGTACAGAGGAGTGTGTGGGGGGGTGTTCAGTGGATTGCTGCTGGGGCGCGGGCTGATTTGGCATGTTCTGCACAACTTGCGAACTCGGTAGGGCATCCGCAGATCTGCCTGTCTGTAGCTGGCTGACCCGGCATGTTCTGCATGACTTGTGACCTTGGTAGGGCCTACCAGCTTTCTTGATGAGCCCACCATCATGAGCCTATGATTTAGGCCCAGATATTCCACTCTACTTCCCTGCAGTTTTAGATCTAAAACCAAAATATATCTCCATGCACATTATCTATAATATACCATTAAAAATTCCTTTTATACAATCAACCAACACTTCCTCATGAGAGATGCTTTTTGTATTATTATAATTCACAAGTGAATTTGCAAATAGTAGTTTCATGAGTAGTTGACTTTCTGTTTATGGAGACATACATGTATGAATTTTTTTCTCTAACACCACATCAGATTACTTTCCTAAATGGCTCCAAAGAAACATTCCTGGTGTTGGCCACTAGGAGCCTGTAAAATATAGATGACTGGAGAAAGGCCTAGGCTGTCATATTTTTATGACAATGCTACCTTCTTCCACTACCAAACAAATTGGCTACCTACCAGTTTTTATGCTCAGCTTAGTAAAAGGCTCCTGGCCATAATTCATAGCAGGTCCTGTAACAAATGGGATATGCAGTTGCTCCATATTCTTGTTTTCCACTTGGCTATGAACAGAAAGGTCTGAAGGGAATCTTGGTTTTGTCTCTATCAGGTTATTTGTGTCCTCATAGCTTCCATGCTCCTTCATTTAGAAAGGCGTGAGGGTCAACATTTTAGTTCCCCTAAGTTGACAATGACTGAAAAGATAAGACTTCTTTTAAAAAAAGCATCGGGCTTAGAATACAGGGGTAGAACACTCCCTGGTTGTGGTGTACTAGCTTTTCAGGAAAAAAACAAAATGACTTCAACCACAACTTAGAATATTCCAGGAGGAAGTAGCAGTACATCATCCAATCACTGGAAGTGAGGCCCAGAGAACTGGAGTATTTCATGCTTTCCACAACTGCTGTTATCTGGCTAACATACCATGTTTTTAATGTGAAAGAGCAAGAATAAAGAGAAAGATATAAATTCAGAGGCACATCCTAAGAGCTCAAATCCCTGCAAGCAGCTCAACACAGAGAGATGCCTGATTTAAATCTTAGCAGAGGGTTTGGAAGTGCTGAGTAGTAAAGAGGTTACTGCCCACCTGTGAGCACAGAGCCAGTGACATCAGATAATTGGGTTTCAGTTTCCAAATTTAGTAGTGCTGAGTGAGGCCTGAGAGGCTAGTGGTTCTTTGAGTTCTTTTTAGAAGTACTACATAGGAAGTAATGTGGGATAATAAGGCAACAGTTGGGAGGAAGAGCACAGAAATAGGAAAGGCCTTTCTGATTACATGGTCTGTGGTTTGATGACTTCATTTCTTCTCCCTTGTTTCCTGAAAAAAAAAATGCCATTTTAATAATATACCAGTGGTCATTTATTAAGTACCTACTATGTGCTTAAAGCCATATTTGGTTCTTTATAACCACTGCAAAGTCTGTGGTGGTATATAAATCCCCATTGCATCAGTGAGCAAGTAATGCACAAAGAAGTTACCAGGGTTACCAAGGAAGTACAGTTCACCAATAGCAGTCTCTTTTTTTCTAATATAAAGAACATGTGTCCATCATAGAAAAAGTGGGGAATGGGAAAAATTATAAAGACAGAAATAAAAATCATCAATAATATCACTTTGCATAGATAATACAAATTATCCTTTTGACCACGGTGTACTTGCTTTGAGCTCCAAAATGTCTAAGTGGTAGCAAACGATTATATGTGGTAGCTTCATTTTCATGTTTGAGTTTATGTTGTTTTTTCTCTTTTTCTGCTCTTCTGGTCCTAAGTTTTCTTTTTTCTTCTGCATTTCTTATTCCTAAATCATAGCAATTCTTCTCTTTTATCACTGTCTTTAAAGTAGCCTTAGACTTTCCTAGGGCAGAGAAGCTCAGCCGGTCCCAGCACCCGGAAGCTCCCTGCCTCCATCCCAGGCTCCTGGAGCAGAGAAGCTCAGCTGGTCCCAGCACCTGGAAGCTCCCCCACCGCTATCCCAAGCTTCTAGGGCAGAGAAACTGAACTGGTCCCAGAACCTGGAAGGAAGCTACCCTGCTGCCATAGCAAGCTCCTAGGGCAGAGAAGGTGAGCCGCATGGGCGCTAGAAGCACCCCCTCCCATGGAAATGAGAAGACACATAAACAAGTCTCAAAAACAGACTTCTGGATCACCTACAGCAACCCCAAAGGAAAATGAGATGGAACAATCTGATTCTCAACCACCGGGATTCTCTGAACTGGCAACAAAAGAGGATCTGGGAAAAATGAAATCAGAAATAATTACTCAGATAACAGCAAAGATTTTGCTCATGGTGCAAGACATGATTAATAAATCTAGAGAGGACACAGATAAAAAAATAGAGGATCTGAGGAACATGATGGAATCCCAACATAGAAAACAAATGAAATCCTTAAAACAGATACAAACAGATTTCCAAGTGATTAAAATCTCCATTGAAAGTCTGCACAGCAGAATGAACCAATGTGAGGATAGAATTTCATATATAGAAGATAAGATTGCAATTAGTGACCAGCAAAAGAAAAAAAATTGCTTTAAAATTGTAAAGGAACAAAAGAAATCAATCCTAGAGCTGCTAGACGATGCAAAGAAGAATAACAAAAGACTGATTGGAGTCAATGAAGAAAGAGGAGAGAGTGCAGATGACATAAAAAAAACTCTTCACAGAAGTGATGGCAGAAAACTTCCCAAGCAGGAGAAAAGAACTTGACATACAGATAACTGAGGCATATAGGACTCCAAATAGCCTTGATCAAAAAAAATCTACACATAGGCATATAATTGTTAAGATTCCAGAAACACAACAGAAGAACAAAGTTCTACAAGCGGTCAGAGAAAAGAAACACGTCTCATACAAAGGAAAGCCCATCAGAATCACAGCAGACTTCTCAACACAAATCATCAAGGCAAGAAGAGCTTGGAGTGACACATTCCAAGCCCTAAAAGAAAACAGCCTCCAACCCAGATTGATGTACCCTGCAAAACTATCTTTCAAAATGGATGGAGCAATAAGACACTTTCATGACGAAGAGCATATTAGGAACTTCATAAATACCAAACGAGCACTGCAAAAAATTTGACACAATATCCTAGGAACAGACATTGAGGATCACAACCCCAGGAAGCTAAGCAAAATGAACCCATCTGGCATGACAAGAAATTAAATGTAGAAGGGGGAGGACCCAACAAAAAGAAAAAGTCATGGCAATGACAAGTCAATATGTTTCAGTTATAACCATCAATGTTAATGGTCTCAATTCACCAATCAAAAGAAATAGACTGGCAGAATGGGTCAAGAAGCAAAATCCAACACTATGCTGCATACAAGAAACACACTTCATTCAAGAGGAAACTCATAGACTGAAAGTTAAAGGGTGGAAAACAATACTCCATGCAATGGGAACCTGAAAAAAAGCAGGAGTAGCTATCCTCTTTGCAGATCAAGTAGATCTCAAACCAACACTGATTAAGAGAGACGAAGAAGGACACTACATCCTTGCAAAGGGAACAATCCAAGAGGAAGAGGTGACAATCATAAATATCTATGCACCAAACACTAGTGCACCCAACTATATAAAACAAATACTAATGGACATGAAAAGTCATATATGCACTAATACAATTGTAGTGGGGGACCTCAACACCCCACTGTCACAAATAGATAGATCAACTAGACTAAAAATAAGTACTGAAATACTAGAACTCAATCGAACTCTTGAACAAATGAACTTAACAGATGTTTACAGAGTCTTCCACCCCACAAAATCAGAATACACATTCTTCTCAGCTGCACATGGGTCATTCTCCAAAATAGACCACATACTCACACATAGAACATGTTTAAGTAAGTGCAAAGGAATTGAAGTTATCCCCTGTATATTATCAGACCATACTGCGATGAAATTGGAGATCCATAGCAAAAGAAACTGGAAAAATTTCATAAACACATGGAAATTGAACAACACACTTCTGAATAACAAATGGGTCATAAAGCAAATTAAAGAAGAAATCAGACAGTTCCTTCAATTAAATGACAATGACAGTACAGCATATCGGAATCTATTGGACACAAAGCAGTCTTATGAGGGAATTTCATAGCAGTGAATATGCATACTAGGAAACAGAATGAGCCCAATTAAACAACCTGATGCTGAACCTCAAGCTTCTAGAAAAAGAAGAGCAGAACAACCCCAGAGCTCATACAAGGGAGGAAATTATAAAGATCAGAGAAGTCAGTGCAATGGAGACTAAGAGAATGATAAAAAAAAATCAATGAAGCCTAGAGTTGGTTCTTTGAAAGAATCAACAAAATTGACAACCCCTTATCCAAACTTATCAGAAAAAGGAAAGAAAAGGCCCAAATCCATGCAATTAAGAATGAAAAGGATGAAATTACAACAGACCCAACAGAAATCCAGAGGATCATCAATACCTACTTCCAGAACTTATATACCAATAAGATGGAAAACACAGAAGAAATGGAGAGATTCCTAGATACATATGAAGTACCAAAGTTGAACAAAGAAGACCTAAAAATTCTAAACACCCCAATATCAACCAATGAAATTGAAAGCATAACTAAAAACTTACCAACTAAGAAAATCCCGGGCCCTGATGGCTTCACTGCTGAATTCTACAAGACATTTAGAGAGGAACTGCTGCCTCTACTGTTTAAACTCTTCAATGGAATTGAAAGGGAAGCAATACTCCCAAATTCATTCCTGGAAGCAAGCATCACCTTGATTCCCAAAGCAGAGAAAGACCAACTGAATAGGATAACTATAGGCCAATCTCACTAATGAACATAGATGCAAAAATCCTTAGTAAGATACTGGCAAATAAAATGCAGAAGATCATCAAGAAGACCATACACCCTGATTGAGTGGGATTCATCCCAGGGATGCAGAGATGGTTCAACATACACAAATCATCAATGTAATACACTATATCAATAGAGCCAAGGACAAAAACCATATGATTATCTCCATAGATGCAGAAAAAGCATTTGACAAAATCCAACATGCATTTATGATAAAAACCCTCCAAAAAATTGGAATAGATGGTCTCTACCTCAAACTGATAGAAGCCATCTATGAAAAACCAACAGCCAATATCATACTAAATGGTCAAAACCAGAAAACCTTCACACTAAAATCAGGAACAAGATAAGGATGTCCACTATCACCACTGTTGTTCAATATAGATCTGGAAACATTAGCCACGGCAATTAGATAAGAGAAAGAAATAAAAGGAATAAAGATAGGAAATGAAGAAGTCAAATTGTCATTATCTGCAGATGACATGATACTCTATATAGAAGACCCCAAGAACTCCACCAAAAGTCTTCTAGACTTAATAACCAAATTCACTCAAGTAGCTGGTTACAAGGTCAACACACAAAAATCAATAGCTTTCCTCTACACCAATGACAGACTCACTGAGAGAGAAATAGGCAAATAATTCCATTCACAATAGCGTCCAAAAAACTGAAATACCTAGGAATCATCCTAATGAAAGAAATCAAAGACCTCTTCTCTGAAAACTGTGGCACTCTGAAAAGAGAGATTGAAGATGATATCAGAAAATAGACAAACATCCTCTGCTCCTGGGTCGGAAAGATTAATATAGTGAAAATGGCCATACTTCCAAAACTGCTATATAGATTTAATGCAATTCAATTGAGATCCCAACAGCATACTTCATGGACCTTGAGAAAACAGTCCAAAAATTCATTTGGAACAAGAAGAGACCCAGAATAGCAAAAGCAATTCTAGGTAACAGAGACATGGCAGGGGGTATCACAATCCCCAACCTGCAACTCTACTACAAAGCTACTGTGATAAAAACAGCATGGTACTGGCAAAGAAACAGACTTGAGGACCAGTGGAACAGAATAGAAGATCCAGAAACACTGCCAGACACACTCAGCCAACTCATCTTTGATAAAGGAGCCAAACACCCTCACTGGAGGAAAGATAGCCTCTTTAATAAATGGTGCTGGAAAAATTGGGCTTCAACTTGCCAAAGACTAAAACTAGACCTATATCTCTCACCATGCACTAAACTAAAATTGAAGTGGATTAAAGATCTAAATATTAAAATAGAAACTCTGAACCAGTGGGAACAGAGGTTAGGTTGAACCCTTGAAGACATTGGTGTAGGAAAAGATTTTATGAACAAAACCTCAGTTGCCCGTGAACTAGCACAAACAATCAAAAAGTGGGATCTCTTCTTATTAAAAGGCTTCTGCACAGCAAGGGAAACCACCAGCAGTGTGAAGAGACAACCCACAATGTGGGAAAAAATCTTCACCTGCTCTTCCTCAAAGAAAGGTCTACTATCTCGAATCTATAAAGAATTTAAAAAGATCAGACCTCCCAAATTTAAAGACCCAATCCAAAAATGGGCATCTGAAATGAACAGACATTTCTCAGACAAAGAAGTAGAAATAGCAAATAAATACATGAAAAACTGTTCACCGTCACTGATCATTTGGGAGATGCAAATGAAAACAATGCTGAAATTCCACCTCACTCCAGAAAGAATGGCTGCTATCATGAAATCAACCAATAACAAATGTTGGTGGGGCTGTGGAGAAAGAGGAGCGCTGCTCCACTACTGGTGGGAGTGTAGACTGGTGCAACCACTGTGGAAATCAGTATGGAGATACCTCAAAGATCTAAGACTGGAAGTCCCATTTGACTCCACTGTTCCACTGTTGGGGACCTTCCCCAAAGAATTAAAAGGATCATACCACAGTGATATATGTGTGCCCATGTTCATAGCAGCACAGTTTGTAATAGCTAAAACTTACTTGGAAACAGCCCAAATGCCCATCAACTGGAGACTGGATAAAACAATGTTGTTTTTTCATAAAATGGAGTACTACTCAGCCATAAAAAATGAGAAATTAGAGACTTTTATAGCTAAGTGAATGCACATTCAGGCGATACCCTTAAGTGAAATAAATAGGACACACATGAATAAATGCCAAATAGTTTCTCTGGTGTGAGAAACTGAAAGTGTAAATAAGGACTAAATGTATAATAGGTAATGTGAAATAGGAAGAAAAGGGGCAAAGGGGAAGGAAGTGGAAGGGCTAGGGGAAAGGATAGAAGGGAATGGGATAAATATGAGAAAATGGAAAAATAGGAACAAAATCTCTGTAAATAGGGAGGAATGGAGGGGTTGAAGGGAGTGCTGGGCAAGGGTGAAAAGTAAGAACCAAGAGAGACCATGTAAAGATGCCAATTTCCAATGATGAATGTCATTACATTGTATACCTAAAATGTACCAATGATTAGAATGAATAATCAATAATGTAAAATAGGAAGAAAAGGTCCAAAGGGGTAGGGATAGTGGGAGGGGCAGGGGAAAGGAAAGAACGGAAAGGAAAAATGCTGAGAAATGGAAAAAATGGAAATAAAGTCTTTGTAAATAGGGAAGGGTGGAGGGAGTGAAGGTAGGGCTAGGAATGGGGAAAAAATAAGAACCAAGATGCATTATGTAAAGGTGCAATTCCCAATGAGAAATGTAATTGTGTTGTATACCTACAATGTACTAATAAAAGAATTTAGTAAAAAAAAATAACTAACTTGACATATAGATAAGTGAGACATATAGGACTACAGCTAGCTTTAATAAAAAAAAATCTATACATAGGCATATAATAGTTAGGATTCCAGAAATCCAACAGAAGAACAAACTTCTACAGGCAGTGAGAGAAAAGAAACAAATCACATACAAAGGAAAGCCCATCAGAATCACAGCAGACTTCTCAATGCAAACCCTCAAGGCAAGAAGACCTTGGAGTGATGTGTTTCAAGCCCTAAAGGAAAACAGCCTCCAACCCAGATTGATGTACCCTGCAAAACTATCTTTCAAAATTGATGGAAAAATAAGATGCTTTCATGATAAAGAGCACCTCAGGAACTTCGTGAATGTCAAACCGGAACTCCAAAAAATTTTAGACAATATCCTAGGAAAAGACAATGAGAAGCACAACCCCAGGAAACCCAGCAGAATGAATCCATTGGGCGTGACAAATTAAACGCAAAGGGGGAGAATCCAACAAAAAGAAAAAGTCATGACAAGGCTTTTAAAACTTTTGACTTCATCTCCCTAATGAGTGTATAATTCAATCTTATTATTGTACTGATTAGTATTTCTCTGATTCTAGAATTGTACACCATTCCTTGTACTATACTGGGTATTTATCATCTTATGTCTACATTTTAATTGGGTTGTCTATTAATGAGCTCTAAGAATTCTTTATATATTCTGGTCATAGGTTATATGGATTGTAAATATGGTCTGTTTTAAGGACTACTTTTCATTTTAATGATGTCATTTAAAGTTCTAAATTTTGATGGAATCCCATTTATCAATTTTTTTCTTTTTTACATCATGTTTTTTGTTTCCTAGGTAGTTCTTGCCTACCCTGAATTCATAAATATTTTCCCATATAATTTCTTCTTAAAGTTTCATACTTTTAGGCTTTCTTATTTAGGTTCATAGATCCCTTCAAGTTATTTTCATGTATGGAAAAAAAGGGTTGAGGTTAATTTTTTATATATGGATACCAGGTGTTCTAGTGCCATTTGCTGAAAACACTATCTCTTCCTCGGCTCTTGAATTGAGTTTATATTCTATAAAATGCTAATGTTAAATAATCTTTCAAAACTCAGTGGACCATATATGTGTGGTTCTATTTCTAGATTCTCTGTTTTATTCCAATGATCTATATGTCTTTCCTTACACCAACACTGCCTTGATTACTGTAGCTTTAGAAGAAGTCTTAAAATTAGGTACTAAATGTCTTAAAACACTGTGTTTTTTTTATTTTTAACTTTTCTGGGTCCTTTTTACTCCTACATAACTTTTAAATTTCAATATCCAATTCTTCATTTATAGCAAGTATACACAGACCTGAATTTTTATATATACCCTGTGTTTTCTAATCCTGCTAAATTCAAGTCCAAGTTTTAGGGGCTCCTAGAGGTTTCTTAGTATTTTCTCTGTAGATGATCATTTCATCTACATATAAAGATTTTGCTTTTGCCATGCCAATCCTATCCTAATTGTGTCATTTTATTGCCAGACTATTTTGGTGGGGACTAGGTTTCAAAGTTTAATGGAGAGATAAAGAGTAAGCATATCTGCCCTTGTTCCCCACCTTAAGGAGAAAGCATTGTATCTTCTCCATTCATATAAGTTGTTCTCGCTGGAAGTATGGAGTACATGTCTTTAATCTGTTGAGAAGTTTCTGTTCTACTTCTAGTCTCCTGATAGCTTTTACCATGAACAGCTGTAGAATTTAGTCCAATACTTTTTCTCCAACTAGTGACAGGATCATATGGCTTTTTCCTTTCCTCTGTTAAAATGATGGCTTTTAGGGGTGGATCTTCCAATGCTGAACCAACACTGCCATCCCTATAACAAAACCACTTTCTACATCCTGCCAGATCTGACTTCTAAGAGTTGGTTTTGTTAAACAAATTTCTATCTACGTTCACACTTTTTCTTCTATTATCTTTATCCAGTTTTAGGATTAGCACAATGTTGCGTTCCTAAAATGAGGGGAGAAGTGTTCCTTCTTTTTTCTGCTTTAATTGTTTGATATAATTTATCAGTTAAAATGTTTATGAGCCTACTGTTGTCTTATATGTAGGTTTTCAAGCTAGGAATATACTTTCTTTAATAGGTGCTAATCAAATTTTATATTACCTCCAGAGTCAGTTTCATTAATTTGCCTTCCAAGGTACTTCTTGGAAGTTGTCAAATTTATTTCAAAAAAGATTTTTGTAATATGCTTTCTATATCCTTTTAACTTCTGTAAAATCTGTGGTAATGTCTCCTAGATCTTAATATTGTAATTTAAAAAATGTATAACTGATATTGTGTAACAGGAAGAAAAGGTCTAAAAGAGCAGGGGAATTGGGAGGGGTAGGGGAAGGGAAAAAAGGGGAAAGAAAAAATATGAGAAGAGGAAAAAAATGGAAACAAAGTCTTTGCAAATAGGGAAAGATGGAGCGGGTCAAGGGAGGGCAGGGGAAGGGGAAAAAATAAGAACCAAGATACTCATGTAAAGGTATAAGATCCCAATGAAGAATGTAACTGTATTTTATACCGAAAATGTACCAATAAACTTAATGGGGGGAAAAAAAAGTAGAGGAAATGAAAGAAGGGTTCCCATGGAGTGACAAGAAAATGATTTGGCCTCTCTCCTCCAACCTCGTATTCTAGAGATCCCTTCCCACCCATGTAATAGTTCTTGTCCCTCTTTACCCCTCATTGGTTGGCCTACTGATAAGTGACACTTAGCCTGTATAAGAAAAATTGACAGCACTTTTGCATGCATGTAGGATCAACAGATGGAGTAAACACGGCCAAACCATCTTTCATCCATAACACATATTATTGATTTTTCTCTAATTAAAACAGTCACAACAGCATTGTTGTCACACCCATGTTTTTCATCTTTTATATTTTAAATAGGAACCAGCATGCCTGGTAGGAACCCAGCATTTCTGTCTTTTATCTCTTCTTCTTTCTTCCTCTCAAATGAAGGCCATGTCTTTTGAGATCTTCTGAGGGCTTTGGCACTTTTATGATGTCAAGATCTCTATTCCTGTCAATCTCCACTCAATATTCAGGCTGTCACCAGCTTCCCCAGGAAAGCAGAGAGTGAACTGTGGGTCCTGGCACTGAACCCCCACCCCTTCAAAATCACTGTACTAGGAATCTGAGGGCATCTGTTTCTGTGAGGTCTCTTTGTTGACTGTTGTTTGTATTATCAACCGGCCTTATAGTCTGGGAGATTGCTTCATCAGTGGGCTTGCCACCAGCTCTCCCCTGTTGTCTCTCAGACCCCTGGTGGCCCCACATGAACCAGAAGGAATGAGAGTGGGCAATTTCTGCTCCATCCTGGTGGACAGTGGTGCAGCAGTGGCTTCCAACTTCCTTAGAGAATAAATGGCCCTGGGTGGAGACACAGGAAAGCATCTGACCCTAGATCCTTACTGAGGCTGGAAAGTGGGTGGACACTGGGGACTAGAGCTAGGCACCAATGACAGAAATATTAAAAAGGAACTGATTTCCTGTTTGATGCATAAACAAATGAGAAAAGTCTAAGGAATGAAGGATTCTTGGTGGTTTGGTATGGAAAGCATAGCAGGTCGAGGGCCCTGGAGTCCCTGTCACTGTCTGATTTTGTGACCTGAGACCAATACTGAACCTTTCTGACTTTCTGTTTTCTTCTCTGTCAGAGGAAAAGGTAGCACCCATGAATAGGTATCAGAGTTCCACAGCCTCTTTGGTGAATGGAGGGAAAGAAGCTAGGAGACCAGAGCAATCCTGTCATTCTATAATCTACAACCATTTTATGTATTATTTCTAAGCTGTGAGTATGCATTAATAAGAGAGAAAATTTGTAACTTTAAAGAGTTCACATTGTACGGGAGAATACAGACAAAAGACTGGTAGATGCAGAAGATATTGTCAGAAAGTAGTAAGTGAGGTGAAGAAAGTAAGAAGTGTTTTTGAGAATGATTGTCCCTAAGTGAGGGGTGGGAACTTGGAGCCACCACTTGACATGGACTACTCAGAGCAAATGATATCATATGTCACCTGTTTCCATACCTAGCACACATTTTTATAAATCAAAGACATGTTCAAGAAAAAGATGGAGCATAGAAAGATCGCATGCATATGATTAGATGAGAGCACATATGATTAGGTACAAGGTGCATATAATTAGATGAGAGAAAGTGGTCCATCCACTTGAGGAAAGGGAGAAACAGTGGTCCATGCCTCAAGTGGTCAAGTGGTCTTGAGGCATAAGAGCCTCAAGTGTCAGCAGATAGATAGCTCCCCTTTTTAGAACGATCTGTTTCAGCCACTGCCTTGTAAGGACTGCTGTGTTTGTACCTGAAACAAATGCTCAAAATCTGCAATTGTATATCATGAAAAGGTTAGATTAGCAGATCATGATAGTATTGGTCAAATCCATGCATTTGAGTGGAAAAAAAGCCATATGTATCATCAGGAGGGAAAACACACTGAAGACTGGAAATATGTTTAATTCATCTCTCCCAATCTTCATTTTTCAGCTGAAGAACCCGAAGAGCATTAAACTTAGAGAAGCAAAGCCAAAAGTGCACAGTTGCTTAGCCACGTCAGAGCTGAGTGACTCCAGGCCTAGGCTGCTGAGATTATCAGTGCCACTCAGCCTTAGTCCAGGCTATTGGCTTCCTATCAGTTACATAAATAGAATTAACACTCTTTCCTAGGTGAGTCATCTGCTGAATTACCCAACAAGTATCAGTGGCTATTCATCCAGGTTTGTATTCCTAACACTCTCCTAATTTAATTCTCTTCTGCTTATTCTCATCTGAGCTATTTGTTCCTTCTTATGATAGAATCTAAATTATACATTCAGACTTGTTTTATAGTAGGGCCTGGATCTGAGGAATTGAAGGATGACTTACCACTCACCTGACACAATTACACTATAAACACTTTCCATCTAAATGATGCAGAAAGAAAAAGAAGGGAGAAATGCCTCTGGATGAATCAGAAAGAGCAGATAACGATGATTTCAACTCTTCTGTTTATGTAGTTGAACTTTTTAAATAGGCAAAGCAATCCCTGGTGAGATAATCTCTGTTTGGAAAGCTCCTAATTTTGTCTCTGAAAAGAAGGGATATGGAACAGCAGGAGGAAAGGAAGACCTACTGTAAGAGATTTTATGGACTGCTGGGTTCAAATTCAGAAAACAGTCCTTTATATGTAGATGATGCTTTATGGTTTAGAAAACAATTTCTTGTACGTGATCTCTTCAGTTCTCAGAACATTCTGAGACTATTTCTAGGAGTTTAAATGGTACATATAAGAAACACTTGTCAGAGATATAAGAAGCACATATCAAGGGCTGGGGATTTAGCTCAGTGGCACCATGTCTTCTTCACAGGCACAAGGTCCTGAGTTCGATCCCTGGTACCCCCCCCAAAAAAAAATTACAAAGAAGCACATATCAGAGGGTGAGACTTAAAATTATAAGATTTTCACATTTGGAAAAGACCTCAGAAATTTTGTGGTTAAATGTCCTCCACCCCCATTAGTAATATCAATTCTTGTGGAATATCTCAACAGTTACAGATAATAGAGTCTGCACATGAAAGTCTCCTGTCTTGGAGATGATTGCTCAGAATCACACCAATTAGCTCATCTCGCACACAAAAAATAATGTAAGATTTTTTTCTTTTTCTTTTAAATTTTGAGCTTAAATCCATCCTTTTGTGAGTTCTACTTATTAGTTCTGATTCAAGTGGGTGTGTACAGGTACTAATACTAGCTACCACAAGTGTGAAGTGTTTACTGTGTGCTAAATATTTCATATATACTCCCAATCCTATGACTCCTCTCAAGAGGAATACCAGCTTCCAGCTTTGAAAAACAAGGAAATAGATAACAAGAGAGAATTAAACTAGATGTGAAAAGACCATGATTAGTTAGAGGCAAAGCTAGGTTCTGAACCCAGATGTGTCAGACTCTACCACAGCATACTGCCCAAATCTAATTTTATACAATGTTATTCCTCAGTATTTGAAGACAATTTGGAAATTCTGCCAACCTTTCCACAGAGTATCTCCTTATTTGAGGTATTTTGGTGGAAGAATTAAAAATATGCATATATACAGAGCAATAAATATGTAACTTATTTGAGGTCTACATATTCAGGGCTAAGAACCAATGACTGCCCCTCCAATTTTTCATCAACAATGTGAATTTTGATTCATTGCTTTCCTAGTCATGCTCTTCTGGATCTGCCCTACTTCCTCAATGTTCCTTATTTTATTTGATCCCTGAAACTGAGCATATTATTCTAGGTAAAACTGCACCACACTGGATGGAAAGTCACTCCAACCCAGCACCATTACTTGTCCTGTGCTGAGCACACTAAGGTTAAATGAACTCAGTAAGGTCATCTGAAATTGGTAGTTACCTACAAGAGTCAAGCATTTGAGTTCCAGCTCTTTTCCAGAGCTTTCTTTCCTCTAAGGAGCTGAAGTTCCCATTGGGCCAATAAGACTCTTGCTTATGTTATATTCAAAATTGTGTAGAAGATTTTCTGTGAACACAATAGACATGTTTTGCTTTATGCTATTCCCTGATAGTGCAGGAACTAGAAATAGGGACTTGTGTAAAAAAACACCACATGGAATCTCTGACCAGCATGGATGTTCACTCAATATGAGAGTATGTTTCTACTTAGTCTAGCTGTTTCCATGTCCTTAGGAAAGACTTTAAGACAGCTCTATTCTTTTTTATACCAAACACAAGAAAGAAATCCTTAAGAGAATATGCATAGCCTTAAAAAGTGAATAGTATGACCTCTCCCAGACATTATTTTTGTTTTCCACAAAATGAACTCAAATTGTTGTTAAAATTCTGAGAGTTAGGAGCCTATACTTCAAGGTCAAGTTTCTGGGATTGCTTGGTGTCTCGTCTGTAGAAGAACCTTACTGAGATCATTTAGCTCATCCTATGCTTTCTATCTGGATAAAAGAAAGGAAAGAAAGAGAAGCAAGGAGATACAGATCAATAAATACTTGTAATAAAAGAGAGAAAATGACCTATGGGGCTTATGTGAGGACTCATTTGCTATAGATGTCACTGTCTCCTCTTTGATTCTTTACTCATCTTCCAGCAAAACACCCTTTCTTGATTTTGCTCCACTGGCTTGTCTGTCTCACTTTGGACTGTTCATTTTTCCTATTGACCTTTGCTATCTACTGTTGAAGAGTTCCAGGGTTTGACCCTTCATCCTTTCCTCTCTCTATACTATTCCCTTGGAGACATCTTTCAGTTTCATGGTTTTAAACATCAGGCATGAGCAGGCAATTCCCTAAGGTGTATCTTATACCCAGGCCTTTCTGTTATACTCCCAAAGTGTATACCCAACTTCATACTTAACATTTCAATTTAGAGGTCTAATAGACATCCCAAACTTAGCATGTTCAAAATAACTCTTGATCTTACCCCCAAACACACTGCAGTAACCTTCCCTGCTTCAGTTGATCTTTCAGTTACTCAAGACAAAACATTTTGAAGTCATTCTTGCCTCCTCTCTTTCTTTGTGGTCCAACATGAATGAAATATGTGAGCAAGTCCTGTTAGCTTGACCTTCATATTCAGAATACTACCCTTTCCCATCATCTGGTTCTGTGCCACCACTGTATTATAAAATTTATATTATTTAATTGACAAATGAAAGTTGAGTATATTTAAAGTGTACAATATGATATGATATATGTATACATTGAGTAATGAGTATACAATCAAATTAACATATCCACCATCACTCAAGTGCATAAAAATGTAAGAAACTAAAGCACACTAGGGCACTGTTTTCCAAGCAAGTCAGCAAATAGTTTTGAAGATAGTGACCTAAGGCTAAACAATGTAAAGTGAAATAATCATGTTCACACAGAGCCAGTGGCAGTATGAATTGATACTCTTCAGTTACTTTTGTTGCAAAGCAAGTCACTCCGCACTGACAATTATTTTATTATACCTCATGGTTTCTGTGGTCAGGAATTTGGGCAAGACAGGTCAGGAACAGCTTCCCTGCTATTGGAAAATTAAAGCTTGGAATCTTTGGAAATATGTTCATTCAGGTCTGGCAGGTAAGACTTTGGCAGGCTGTTGGTCTTTCCAAGTGGTTTCTCTGGGCTGGTTGCTTTGGTGAGAGTATTTTCTTTAATTATTTGGTTGAATATGACATACATACCTTAAGTGCACAAATATCAAGTGTATAGTTGTTTAAAAATTTACAAAGTGAGCACAGTGGTGTAACTGTCTGTGAGATGGAGAACATTGCCAGTAAGCACAGAAGCCTTGTTTGGGTCTCAGTTCCGTTAACTGTCTTCAAACATAGGAACTCTAGTGATGGCTTCCCCAGAATTTAATTTTGCCTGTTTTGAACTTTCTATGAAAGGAATTATATACAAGTGTTTCTTTAAGCGTATGTCTGCTGCTATGACATGTATCCGAAGTTTATTTTTTTTTATTGCTTTGTAGTGTTACATTGAGTGACTATATCATAACTTATCTGTCCATTCTTATGTTATTTTATTCATTTTAGGCCACTTTAAAAAAAAAACTTTATTTTGAAGATTTGTTTCAGAAGTGTTTTCAGCTCTCAAAATAAATGTCTTGACTCTTCATTAAATTTAAAGGTAAAAATTCCCAATGATGTATGTCATCATATTGTATACCTAAAATATACCAATAAACTTAATAAAAAGATTTACCTCTAGATACTTGTATGTATTTTTAAAAATTCAATTTGCTATGGCGTTGCATTTTAAATTTCATTTTCTAAATATTTCCTGCCAATAAATAGGAATATAATTGATTTTCATATGTTGACCTTGTGTTTTATCTTGTGGCACTGCTGAATTCATTTATTTATTCTCATAGATTTTTTTTTTTTTTGGTACCGGGGATCGAACTTGGGTCCTTGCACTTGCGCAGCAGGCGGCGAAACAACTGAGCTAAATCCCCGGCCCTGTTCTCATAGATTTTTTGAAAATTTCTTTAGATTCTACTCCTAAATGTGCATGTCATATTTTATTTCATTTTTAAAATTTAACTTATTTTTCTTTGTTATTTTTTAAATTTATTGATGTTTTTGCAGTAAATGTGTTTATACAGACATACAGAATCTTTGTCATATTATGGAAGTTTTCAGCTACTGTTTTTTGGGAGATAACCTTACGAACATATGTTGACTTTTGTCGATTGCTTTTTTTGTATCTATTGAAATTAATGTACACTTTTCTCTTTTGTGTTGTTAATATGATGAATTGCAATGAGTAATTTTTAAGTGTTAGGTCAACCTTGTATTCCTGGTACAAATCTTATTTAGGCATGATATATTATTCTTTTATGCATAATATAGTATTCATTTTACTAATTTTAAAAATACATTTGCACTTATGTTCCTAAGAAGTACTGTATTAAACTAAAATTATTTTCTTACAGTGTTCTTGTCAGACTTTGGTATCAGGATGGGCTACATTCATAAAATAAACTTTGAATTATTCTTGCCTCCATTTTCTGAAAAAGTCTGTATAAGGTTGGAATTGTTTTTAATTTTAAAATTTTATTTATTTATTTATTTATTTATTTATTTATTTATTTATTTTGGTACCAGGGATCAAACTCAGGACCTTGTGCTTGCAATGCAGCACCACTGAGCTAAATCCCCAGCCCCTTGGAATTGTTTTTTATTTATATGGCTGATAGGCCTTAATAAGTAAGCCATCCAGGCCTGGTATTCTCTTTATGGGAAGATTTTTTTCTTGAAATGCAACTCCTTTAACAGAAATGGGACAAATCAAGGCTATGCATTCTTGAACTGATTTTCATAAATTGTATTTTTAAAGAATTTGACCATGACATCTAAGTTGGCTTTATTCTCTGGCAAATATTTTTCATAACATTTCCTAATTTTTTAAATGTCAATAATATCTGTAGTAATATTCCTTTTTTATTCGTGGAATTATTAATTATGTTTTCTCTTTTTAAAATTTTACTCTATTTGTGGCTAGAGATATATTAATTTTATTGATCCTTTAAAGAAATAACTTTTGACTTGGTTGGATTTTGCTATTTTTTGTCTCCTTTCTATATTTTTGATTTCTTACCCATATATTATCTCTATTATATTTGATTTCACTCTTCTTTTTACATGGGAAACATAGGTCAATGATACACATTGATAGGAAAGTATTTTTCTTTTCCCACATATCTCTTTAAGTCTATGTTTTTCTCTTAATATCCATCTAATATTCACATGTTCAATGTTTGTTATTATTCAAGTTAAAATTTTATTTTTTCTTAGGACTGCTTTGATTCATTGCTCTGATTTATATCTAGATGTCCTCCCAAAGCCTCATGAGCTAGTAGGCAGGGTTTTTGGAAGGTGATTGGATCATGGAGGTGTGATACTCATCAGTGGATTAGTCTACAGATGAGTTTATAGGTAAATGTGATGTTGGGAAGGGGAACTTGGTCAGCGAAGGTGGGTCACTGAGGATGTAGCCTGGAAGGGTACATCTCCCTCCCTCTTCCCTTGATCTCTCTCAGCTTCTTGCCAACACACTATAAGCTCTTTCTCCTCTGACATGCCCCTTTGCCACTCCATGTCTTTCCTTACACCAACACTGCCTTGATTACTGTAGCTTTAGAGGAAGTCTTAAAATTAGGTACTAAACGTCTTCCAACACTGTTTTTTTTTTTTTTTTACTTTTCTAGGTCCTTTGTACTCCTACATAACTTTTAAAGTTCAATATCCAATTCTTCATTTATAGCAAGTATACACAGACCTGAATTTTTATATATACCTTGTGTTTTCTAATCCTGGTAAATTCAAATACAAGTTCTAGGAGCTCCTAGAGATTTCTTAGTATTTTCTCTGTAGATGATCATTTCATCTACATATAAAGATTTTGCTTCTACCTTGCCAATCCTATCCTAATTGTGTCATTTTATTGCCAGACTAATTTGGTTTAGGCCTATGCTTCAAAGTTTAATGGATAGATGAAGAGTAGGCATATCTGCCCTTGTTCCCCACCTTAAGGAGAAAGCATTGTATCTTCTCCATTCATATAAGGCATTTTTGCTGGAAGTATGGAGTACATGTCTTTGATCTGTTGAGAAGGTTCTGTTCAACTTCTAGTCTCCTGATAACTTTTACCGTGAACAGCTGTAGAATTTAGTCCAATACTTTTTCTCCAACTAGTGCAGGATCATATGGCTTTTTCCTTTCCTCTGTTAAAATGATGGCTTTTGGAGGTGGATCTTCCAATGCTGAACCAACACTGCCATCCCTATAAGAAAACCACTTTCCATATACTGCCAGATCTGACTTCTAAGAGTTTGTTTTGTTAAACAAATTTCTATCTATGTTCATACTTTTTTCTTCTATCATCTTTATCCAGTTTTAGGATTAGTACAATGTTGATTTCCTAAAATGTGGGGAGAAGTGTTCCTTCTTCTTGCTGCTTTAAATGTTTGATATAATTTATCAGTTAAAATGTATATGAGCCTGCTGTTGTCATATAGGTAGGTTTTCAAGCTAGGAATATACTTTCTTTAATAGGTGCTCTTCAAATTTTATATTTCCTCCAGAGTCACTTTCATTATTTGTCTTCCAAGGTACTTCTTAGAAGTGGTCAAATTTATTTCAAAAAAGATTTTTGTAATATGCTTTCTATATCCTTTTAACTTCTGTAAAATCTGTGGTAATGTCTCCTAGATCTTAATATTGTAATTTTAAAAGTGTATAATTGATATTTTGTAATAGGAAGAAAAGGTCTAAAGGAGCAGCGGAAGTGGGAGGGATAGGGGAAAGGAAAGAAGGGGAAAGAAAAAATATGAGAAAAGGAAAAAATGGAAACAAAGTCTTTGCAAATAGGGAAGGGCGGAGGGGGTGAAGGGAGGGCAGGGGAAGGGGAAAAAAATAAGAACCAAGATACTCATATAATGGCACAAGATCCCAATAATGAATGTAACTATATTTTATATATTTTATACTATATTTTGTACCAATAAACTTAATGGGAAAAAAATAAGAAATACATCCCTAACCCTCTGAAAAACAAAAAAAATTTAAAAAATTATTTTTCACTTGTTGTAAGACTTGCATTTGCTTCTTTTCTATACTTTCTGTTGATTTTCTGAACTACTTCACTGCTTCATCCATTTCATCCATCTTTTCATGTAAAATTTTAACACTTCTATGTTTTAAAAGTTCTTGCCATTAATTTCAATAATTGTGTCATCTGTGGTTCTTCTTTTATTAACTGTCCTTTGTTTTGATTATGGTCAACTTTCCTTCTGTTTTGCAAGCTTTATACTTTTGAAATTTATTGCAGACATTGTGAATAAAATAATAATGAAGATGAAAATATTATACTTTGTTTGCTTGTTTACCTGATATTGAGATCCCTTTCCTTTGGCAGTTAGGATTATGTATTGGTCATTTAGATGCCTCATAGAATCAAATTGCACTTCACATTAATTACATTGAGTTATTGAATTCACCTATGAATAGCTCAACTCTAGACTTTACTTATGGTTATCATTTTAATCTTTACAGTATTGGCTCTGAGAGGGATTTTTGCTGCAGTTCAAGGTATATTTGGTTTACCTTTGGATTTAATTTAATAGGACCTAAGAATCAAATTACTGTGAAAATGAGTAATATCAAACTCCCAGACCTTTTTCACTATTGCTTTCTTGGCAAAAATTCAGGGATATGAGAAGGGGAGATATTTTTAAAGCTCTACCAATTTTACTTTTACATTTGAGGATTTTCCAGATTCTGATTTGTCTTTCCAGCTTACCTGGTATTCTAGGGCTTATGTGATTTCTCTTCATTCGTGTGGACTCTCTGATTATGGGAGGCAGGCTCTTTCATCTGCTGGTACCCAGAATGGTCACTATTTGGGTATGGAGGCTCTGGTGGCTGTCTGCTCACTCATGAATGAATCATTTCCTTCTAGAATTCAGTTTACAAATGATTTTTTGCTTCTAGTATTCTTTGCAAGTTGGTTAGAAAAATAAAAATAGAATTTGTATTTTATCTGGGTCATTCTTATTGTTACCATAGGAACAGGAATCTTTTGCACCCTTCTAGATTATAATTAAAATAAGAAGTATCTTGCATTTATTTTTGAAAAAAGATTGTATATGGATGCAGAATCCTAGTGTTCCAGTTATTTTCTTTTAGGATGTTACTATATTTTCCACATTTTCTGCTTCAAAGTCAACCATTAGTCTTATTGTTGTCCTTTTCTCCCTCCAGCTGCTTTTAAGATTTGCATCTTTGACTTTGTTTTTCAAGTTATGCTAAGATAAGTGCACATATGGGACTATTTCAAATAATCCTAAATGAAAGTTTGTGGTGAGCATGCGTTACCACTGAATTGTTTTTGTATCTTGTTTAAAAACCAATTAATCATAAGTGAATTAATCTGTTTTTGGATTCTTTTTCTGTACTATTGATTAATGTGCCTATCCTTCACCAAGACAATGCTATCTTGATTAAACTGCTAGTATGTTATGTTTTTATATATTGCTACCATTTCCAGTTGAAACAATTAATTTTAGAGTATTTAAAATTAGAAAACTGAATTTTATGATCAAGTTCATTTTTACCATTTCCATTATGCTGTATTTCTTTCTGTAGATCATTTTTTTTTCTTGTAAGGAACTTTAAAGCTTTGTTCCGTAGGGGAGATTTGGGCAGTGAATTATGTCCCCCTCTCTTGGAGGCGCTGGTCTCCTGTCATGTCTTCATTCTTTTCCAGGGCACTTGTGTAAGTTCCTGAGTGAAAGTGATGAAGATAACCTAGCGGTTGGGTGTGAACTATGCTTGTATCTGTAGATCTTCATGGTTCTACATTCTCAGAGAAGTCCACATTTCGCTTTTGTCAATTCATGTGAAATATTAGATAAAACTTCTTAACCACCTGTCTGATTGTCTTCTTTCTTCTGTGTGTTGTTGCAGAGAGGTCAGTGTTTGTACCCTCTCACTCCTTAAGAAGCACCTGTGTTTCTCTAAATGTTTGTCCTGCAACCTCAGTTCTACACAGGTTCAAGAAAAGTTATGATTTTGTAATTCATCTCCTTTTATTTAACATTGTTGTAAGAACAATGATTTTTCCAAACTTCTATATGCCAAGCAACATTTTGTAAGCTTCTATTTAATGAAGAGTATATTAATACTATTTTTCTAATGAAACTAATAAATTTTAAATCAAAATCAACGTTCTAAAAGTAAGTGGTCTGTCCCATCGTGAAATTAGTGACTGAAGTTCACCCAAATTGCAGCTTTTATCCAATTTTCTACATGTAGCTTGGTCATAATCTGTGAAATGTTTACTGTGCTTCTGGTATGGGAAAGAATTATGTGCACTTTTTTTTTATAACAAAGTCAGCCACCCAAGCCCAGCTTTCAAAGCTGTCCTTATCTTAGCACTAACCACACTTCAGGACTCCATACTGTCTCGGTCTTTTAAGAGCTTTCAGGAACATACAGAATTTCTTTCTTAAAACATGCCTGTCCATATCTCTGCCAACTGAGATTTGCATTTATTCATAACATTTTCTTATCAGTACTGTTTTTATGTTGCTTTATTTATTCCTCAAGTCTCAGGTACACTTGCAGCACACATTCGTTCTTTTAATCAAAGCATATTTGAGCACTCCTTTTGTGCCCAGCTCAATATAAGTTGGACATAGAGTGGGAACTTTGCCACACCTCAGGGAACTCATGGTCTTCAGCTACGATTTTCTCTGAACAAGTGATCCCTCTGTGTCAGCAATGGTAGTGATGATGGAAATTATGATGACTATCATCATTGTAGCTAAACTTTATTGAGTAATTACATATAAGGAACTTTTCTTAGTATTTTGTATATGCTTCTTTATTAATTTTATTTGAACATTTAAGGTATACAATATAATAACATTCATCATTGGAAATTTGCACCTTTACATAATCCATCGTGGTTCTCATTTTTTCCCCCTTCCCCTGCCCTCCCTTCAACCCCTCCACCCCTCCCTATCTACAAAAACTTTGTTTCCATTTTTTATTTTTCTCATATTAATTCCATTCCCTTCTTTCCCTTCCCCTACCTCTCCCACTTCCCCTTCCCCTTTGCACCTTTTCTTCTGCATGTGCTTCTTTAATAATCACATCAACCCTAGGAGACAGGAATTATTTTAATCTTGATTTTATAATTGAAAAACAGAGAAGAATAAAAAAATGTATGAATAAGTAAATGAGTTTTGCCACCTAAACAATTCAGGAACATTTAAAAAAGCACTGACATTTTGCATGCTTTGAATCTGAAGTATCCCTTCACTTCTGATACCTGTTCTTAATAACCCTCAAGAGGAATAAAGCTATTATCCTAGTATTCTGTGCTCTTCTTCCTGCCTTATAATTTTTTTTCTTCTCTTGGAGTTCTCTCTAAACTCCAAATTCTTTGAGTAGAAAAAGGACAAATTTGGTCAAAGAAAGACATATAGCCTTTCCTCTTGTTATAGCTTGTATCTAGATGTGCCCTCAAAGCCTCATGCAGTCATAGGTGGGGCTTTTCAGAGGTGGCTGGAGCTAGGGTGTATGATGCTGAGATCAAGGATGCAATACTAGGATTAAGGGTGGGAGTGCACTCCGGCCTAGCGATAGGTAGCCTGGATAAGATATAAGGAATAGAAAGAGGGTCAGTTGCCTTGTCATCACTTGTGTATTGTCACTCACTGCCTTCTGCCTGCCATGAAATGTTTCTCCTCTGCAATGCTCCTCTACCATGCCACCCTCCCTTGGAGCCAGCCAACTATTAGCTGAAACCTTTACAAACTGTGAGCTAAATAAATCTTTCTCCTTTAACTTTGGGTAGCAGGTATTTTGTCTCAGCAATGAGTAAAGTAATTATGACACCTCCCAACTACTTATTCACTATGGTTAAGATTCTGTTATAACCAATTTTGAGCCTGCCATGGGTACAAGTTAGACCTGGACAGCTCTTTAAAGTAGGTAGTTCAAGGCCTTAATGTAAGAGAAATGACACTGAAGGAGCTAATAGAGAAAAAGAGTAGTCTGGAGATTTATTTACTTGTTTCACATGCATTTACGAATGACTACTATATACTTGGCCTTATGGTGGCTGCCTGACATATAATGGCAAATGCACATGATCTGTGCCTTCATAGTACTTAAGGCCTGAAGAATAATCAATGACTAGATTCTTGCATAGCTGAAAAAATGGGAGCAGTATGCTAGACCCTGAATTCTTCTATTTTAGTATCAACCATTATAGACTTTCAAGCCAATCTGTCTGAACAAACATATAAGTGCTTTAGGAGACTCAAACTATAGTAGTAGAAATTATCTACAATCCTAAACCTGGAATTACTTGTGGGTTTGGGACCAATCCCAGCCCTCCTACACCTTCTACTCTCAGAAATGAGTTGACCCTTTTCCCCATGATCTACACTCCAACCATTCTGCTGAGATCAGAATCTGTCCTAAACCTGAGCTCACTTGGCTGAAAGATGCATATCTTGCCTTCTTCATTGTTGTACTCAGTGCATGCCAGTGACAGTTCTAGCTCTAGCAAACTTCTTTCTCTAAGAGCTGGACATTGTTACTGGTAACTCCAGCTGCCAGCTGGGGTCTTATTCCAAAACAGATGGACCACCCAGAACCATGACAATGTCAGCTTTCTGACTCCAGGCATCATTGCTGTCTGGATGCTGCTGCTGCTGTTCCATGTCCTTCAGCTCCAAATCCCTTCAAATGTTAGCAAGCGCCTGATCCGAGACAGTTTCCTGTACTTCTTTGTGTTATTGACCACTTCCCCATGGGATTATTCCTTCAGACTGGGTAAAGCTTCCAATAACAGTTCTGCCTTTTCTTACTTCTCCCCTGTCTCCAACAACCAGTTTCTAAGTCTCAGCATGCCTCTTGTCAAAGCCCTCCAGAGATGTGACAAACTTTTGTTCCTGGTTGTTAATCTAGTTTTTATTGTCTTGTGATTTTATGAGACAATGTCTGGCACTTTATCTATTTACCTCTTCTTATTTTCCCATGACAGCATGGTTTCCCAGGAAAGCTCTCTCTCTTAATTTTTGTTGCATGTCTTTTAACATAACTTTTCTCCCAAGGTCAAATGGAGAGGGCCATAATCAGAAGGCGTGGGTTTCCTTGGTCTAGCATTATCTAGTTTTGTGGTGTTGAGCAAGTAACTTCCATTTAATAGGACCCAATTTTTTCATCAGTAAAATAAAGGGGGTCAGCTATAAGATTTCTGGTTCTTTCTAGTTCCAAAATTTGTTGACATTAAATTGTCTGAGAATAACTTTTTTTCAAACAACTTTCAATTAGATGTTCTTTCTCAGATGTCTGTCAGAAAGCGGTAGCAGTCTGCTAAAACTTCTCACTTTTCTTCAGCTCTGGATAAAGCATATTTCCAAGTAAGATTTATACATCTCTTGATTTTTTTGTTTCCAAGTTCATTATATCTTACTCATTAACAATTCATTGACTTTATAGAATATTTTACACTTGTCCAATACTTGTGTAATTTATTAGGGAAGATAAAATTCTCCTTACTCTGCTACTCCTCCTCTTCTTCTAAAATAATCAAGCATTTGATGAACTCAAGAGAGATTCGTATGTTCCAACAGGATCTAAACAGACTTTTGAAAGAAGAGACATGAATGAACAATAAATACATTAGAAAGTGTTCAACACCTCTAATCATCAGGGAAATACAAGGTAAAACTTCAACAAGATATCACCTCATGCCTATTAGAATGGCTACCATTAAAACGAAAGATAACAGTTGACAGGGATATGGAGAAAAGGTTACATTTGTATGTTATGGTGGGAATGTCAATTAATACAGCTATCTTGGAGGATAATGTAGAGTTTCTTCAAAAGCTAAAAGTGAAATTATATAATTCAGCAATCCTACTTCTGGGTTCATGTCCAAAATAATTAAAATTGATGTAGTGAAGAGATATATGCACTCTTATGTTCATTGCAACTTAATTCATAATAATCAAGTTACGGAAGAAATCTAAGTGTCCATCAGTGAATAAATGAATAAAGAAAAAATATAATAAAATGCTATATAGCCCTTAATAAGAAGGAAATTCTGTCACTTGTAACAACATAAATGAGCTGGGGGACACTGTGCTCAACAAAATTAGCCAGGCACAGAAAGAAAAATGCTGTATAATTCACTTGTATGTGGAATCTAAAAAAGTCAATTTCATAGAAAAGGAGAGTAGAAAGGTGGTTACCAGAAGAGGCTATGGGGAAAGAAGAAGGATAGAAGAAAAGAGATGTTCATCAAGGGATATAAAGCTTCAGTGATGTAAGAAATAAGTTTTAGTGATCCATTGCACTGCATGCACGGTGATCAGTTAATAATAATATATTATTTATTTCAATATATTTTTGTTTATTATTTATAATTATTTATATAATATTTGTTATATTATATATTATTCATTTATTCAATAATATATCATTTATGGCTATAATGGACTTTTAATATTTTCACTACAAAAAATGGTAAGTTGGTGACAAGGTAGATACATTATAGTTATCTTGATAGACTCTATAATGCATTTATAGATCAAAACATCATATTGTACTGTGTGTTTACACAATTATTTACCAATTAACAATACATTTACAATTAATACATTTTTAAAAATGTAACATACTTACCTTCCCAAGCACAGCTAGTTAGCTTCATATCCTAAACTGGAATTTCAGGTCTCCTGACAGTTAGTTTAATGGACTTTTGATTTTTCCACATTCCCCTTCCCACTCTGAGGTTTTTTATAGCTACTGTATTTACTGTACTCCTATATTGCTGAGGCTCGGACTGCTAACATGAGCCAGGACACTGAATACTAAACAAATGGATGAAGTAAATTCTTCCCTCCTCCAAGTAAAAAGTATCTAGTAGTCAAAGTGAATCATGTGTGCATGGTACCTGTCTCTCTGGGCCATAATGACTGTCAACATGTGGTTCTCTGGTCAGCTATTCAGATATTTCATCACATTTAATCCACTCAGCAATCTGACAAAGCCCAACTACGGTAAGGGAAGAAGTGGAGGAGGAATGTTAGGCATCAACAGTGGCCTCGTTTCACTGGATGGGCCATAAGTTACCAAGGTTGCATAATTTAGAATTTTCCCAAGAGCTGAAAAGACTGTGTGTGTTCCTTACTCTTCAGTATCAGGAAAGAGGGATTAAGTGAATGTTTTCAGTTTCACAGGAAAAGGTAATAAAAATACAAGTATATTTTGGGTCAAGTTCAATTTCTGCTTGCTTCTTCCAAATCTCTATGAAGAAAATAGATTGTACCACAACAGAAACTTTAACATCCCAGCAGATAGGATTCTTTACCACAATGCAGGTAGTTATCAGTTCCCCAATACGAACCTAATTACAATGACTAATATAGCAAGCCTAATAAAATGAGGAGGAAAGTTAAAGATAGTTGGGTCAGGTCTGTCAGTCATAGTAAGACCATCATTAGTTACTATTTTAATGGTTCATTTGATTAAATGCTAAGCTATTGTCTTGTAATTATGTGTATTCAAGGGAAAAATTCTCAAGTTCAATTAGGAATGTATCTTTTACTGCACTATATTTAATGAAGTTGCAACATCACCATAATAAGCAAGGAATAATGAAAATCTTTTTTTGAAATTGCAATAGAAGTATTTGCAGAGAAGTAGCTGGCATGTGTAATATGATGAGTTCCCTTAAATGGCTCAACTGTTGATCAAAAAAGCAAATTATATAAGTGGATACTGCGAGGCAGAAACATGTGGACACAGCTGGAGTGTCATGTGTCATGGTTCCAGTCATTGCCAGCTGGCGGTCACACAAAGGAAGGCCAACCCAAACAATTACTGTTATTCATAAGAGCAAATGTGCATTCCAAATACACAGTGCAGGCTTTATGAAATAACCGAGTATTCAGATGCATCCAGACAGCCGAGCTTTTTTTTCATCACACGTCCCTGGGTGCCAGGCCAATATGGCAAACTGACTCTGCTATTCAGAAACCCTTATCTTTACCCAATTAACCAAATCACTGTGACGTTTGAGAGTTCTTCATGCACTTTGTTGAACGCGTCAAACCAGCAGGCTTACTGGGCAGCAGATGCACAGCTTCTGGAAGCAATCTGCTTTAAAAATTTTTTTTTTTTCGTGAGCTGTAAATACCACATTAGACCATTGCCCATTACAAGCCAATGCTTGGAGTCAGACATTAACATCCGGACATCAGTACTCATCCTTGTCCTCAATTCTGTGTGTCCATGCAAGGGAAATCTTCAAAGATGTTACCTTGAAGGGGTCAAAGATGGCCAAGAGGCAAGAAATAGGGATTCATATTCTTTTGTTGAGGAAAAAGAGAAATTTAATAGGAAAACAGTCTAGAAACGAATATAGTAATAGACTGAGACAAAAATTTCGGAATTATTTAAATATAGACACCAAAGGATGAAGAAAAAGGGAGCTGTTGTTTCTGTAATTTTCCCCTACATAATACAGGCACAGCTTCTTGTCTGCTATGACTTTCAATAGGATCCCAGGAACATGGGAAAATATGTGTTGTCATTGTGTCAGAATAGAAGGAATGCTGGGGAGGAAGATGTACAAAATTGCCAGGGAAATTTCATTGCCATAAAAAGTGAATGGTTATACTCTAAGCAATCTCTCCAAAGATATGTCAGCATACTCTGTCTAGACAAGTATTGTTCCATAGAAATATAATGAAAGCCACGTATGTGACTTTAAATTTTCTAATAGTCATGTTCAATAAAGTCAAGAAGTGGGTAAAACTAATTTTAATGACATGTTTTATTTAAGCTTATATATCTAAGATATTATTGTTTTAACCTATAGTCAACATAATATTTTTTTTCAGTGCTGGAAATTGAAACCAAGCCACTGAGCATGCTAGGCAAGTGCTTTTCCACTGAGCAGTTTGCCCAGCCTGGCATAAAATTATTAATGAGGTATTTTACAATATTTTGGCACAAAGTCTTGAAAGCTGGAGTGTAATTTACGTCTGTGATACATCTCAATTTGAAGCTGTATTTGAAGTGCTCAGTAGCCACATGTGGCTCATGGTGGCTGTTATGGACAATGCAGAGCTGAACCTTTAGCATGGGCACTTTGAGAGTGCCCAGTACACTTTGTCCAGGGCCACGGAGAAATATCTTATCAGAATGAGATGTCAAATATCCCGCTTCTGGTCCCTGCTCTCCTGTGAACTGTCTCAGTTAATTCATCCATAAAATACAGGTAATAAGATCTGCTTTACCATGCCCATTAAGTTTTCTATGAGTTCAAATTAAATAGTAGATTTCTATTTGAGAAATGAACAGTGTTTGATAAGCCCCTGAAAATGTGTCACCAGTAGCTAAAAGTTCTAGGGAGCGAGGGAAAACATTCTTTTATTTAATTGTTTGTGCCCTGTTGTTCCTTTCACAGGTGTGATTTTAAAGGCAAAAGTACCCTTCATTATCTACAGAGGTCTTTGAAGGGTTTAAAAAGTATCAGTGGCCATCACTGAGGCCATGTAGGAAAGGAGTCCAGTCTTCCCTGGAGACACATTAGAGGCAACACTGTCAGCACGGTGTTCAGGACCTTGCCTGGTGAAGTGTCTCTGCTGTTGTGCCTCATTCGTGTGATGCTAAGTACCAGAGAGTTTAAGTCCTGCCACAGTTTCCTTTGATGTGATAGCCATCTCAGAACCCATTGCTTCTCGGACCTCCCCTACTGTAGATGGTTAGCAGAGGACAAAGGATCTGTTCGCTTTTGAATTCTCTATGTTCAAGTGCACTGACCAACAGGAATATCAGCAGCTCCAGTCCATAAGGCACCATATCAAACTCCAGCAACTACATCTGAAAAAAAAAAAGGAAAATAGAAGTAAAAAAAATAAAATAAATAAGAAGGGGAAGAGGGCTCAAAGGTAGTGGGGGGATTGGGAGAAAAGGAAGAATCAAGATATATCGTGCACAGGTATAAATTCCCTATGATGAATGCTATCATTATATATATCTAAAATGTACCAATAAAATTAAATAGAAAATAAATGTATACTTGCAATAAAAAAGTGATTCTTTCTTTTCAGTACCAGGGATTGAACTCAGGACCTTGTGATTGAGAGCCAGGTGTGGTACCACTGAGATAAATCTCCAGCCCTAAAAAAGGTGATTCTTAAATGAAGATATGGATAAATTGGTGGATGTAAAGATTGACAGATGGAGGAAATTGATAGTGTCAAAGGAAAGAAATGGAGGAGCTGACTGATAAATCAATGGAGGTGTAGAGGGGAGAATAGTGAGAGAGTAAATGAAAAAGACAGTGGAGGAATGGAGAATTTTATCTCATTGTTTTCAAAATTTCAAATATATTTTATTAAAATTTTAATACATTTAAAATTGACAAAATAAAAATTTATCTTTGTACTGTCTGGCTCCCCCCAAAAATATACTTAGAACTAAACATTTGCCAGGCCTACTTCTGCTGGTAATAACGAAAATATCTTTGAATGTATAGATATTCATTTCTTATTTAAGTTCACAATCATAATCACAAAGGTAATGCTTCTTCACAGTGTTCTGATTTTTAAAAAGCTTTTTAGATTGTAATTCATCAATATGTCCTCTCCAAGAAACAGTTCTAGAAAAAACTTGACAGTAAGTACATAAAAAAGAGTCCAGTGGTAGAAGTCAGGAGTTTACCTCCCACTTTCAATCTGGCCACTGAAGTGTTCATGATCATAACCTCTCTCTGGCCCCATTTTACTTTCTTTAAAATAGTGATAAAGATTTATGCCCCATCCACTTTATAGCATATTTGTAAAGAAGAGATAAAACTATGACAAGAAAATACTTGACAAAAACAAAGTGCTTTTATAGGTACATTACTCACCTTTTCGTGCTGTGACAAAATACTTGAGATAAACATCTTAAAAGGAGGAAAAACTAATTTTGTTTTGGCTCGTGGTTTCACAGGTCTCTGCTGTGGCGGTTTGGCTCTGTGGCTTTGGGCCTGCAGTGACCCAATACATCATAGCCCAAATGTGGCGGGAGGGAGTATATGATGGAGGCCAGAAAGCAAAATGAGGGAGAGGAAGGCTCTGTGGCCTCAGTGTTCCCTTCAAGGCATGCTCCCAAAGGTCTAATTTCTTGTGCTGGGCCCTGCCTCCTAAAGATTTCATCACTTCCACATAGCTCCAGGCGCTGCAACCAACCCTTCACACAGGCCTCTGAAGGACATTCAAAATTCAAATCATAGCGATTCCTGTAAGGGATTGCACTTGTTAGTAGCAGTTCTGGAATTCTAATAAAAGGAAAAGAGAAGAGGCTAACACTGTGAGGCCTTTTCCTCCATGCTAGAGACTTTGCCCCTGGAACTTGGTGTCTTTTCTTGGCCACAGCTGGCAGGGTCAGGGGGTATCTTGGGATTCACCTCTTTACCACACTCTACCACTTGTATTGTATGAGATGATGGTCTCAAGTGAGTGTGTTCTTGCTTTGAGAAGGGTGCTGGCCTGTGAGTGTGATGGCAATGTGGACAGTGGTGAAGGGGAAAGAGAGTGCCGAAGTAAATGCAGGGCTGTGTGTGTGACTTTTGTCACACTGCCTAGAAACCTGAAGTGGGTGAAGTGCTTGGAAGCAGGGGTAGAGATCAAGTGTAAGCAGTATTCTTTGGGATCCTGGTGAGCTAGTATTTACTGACTGCAAAGCCTTGTACCTTATCATTCTGGAATCTTCTTCCCAAAGCTTTAGCTTAAGGCTTAATGTGTTAGCAAGGCTTAATGTCTCATTTCTTTCAAATTTTAAGTCAAATGTCATCTCCTTCAATTTGGTTATCCTACATAAAGTACCAAACATTGTCTCTCTACAGCCTCTTATTTGTTTAATTATCCTTCATAGAACTCATTCTCATCCCATAAGGCAGTGATGGCGAACCCATTAGGGACCAAGCACCACACTGCAATCCCAAACCCACTTATTTATCTCAAAGTGCCAACACTTCAATTAAACCTGAATACTGAGGTTTTAGTTTAGAAAAAACAACTCTACATTAACATCTTTTGTTTTAAAAGAAAAACACAATAACACATGTGCCATAGGTTCCCCACCACTGCCATAAGGACACACGGGATATCTTTTGTCATCACCCATTCCTTCCACTAAAATGTAAGCTACACAGAGTAAGGGTCTTCCTGTCACCTTGCTAAGTCTTCTTCTAAGCTGCATACACTATTTTTTGTATCAGTATATAGCTACTCATTGAACTGAAAGAATTTACCACATATTTTCTTAAATCATTAGGGAAAAGTTTTCATTGAATTAAATGCTTGTTTTTTTCCCTGTGTGATTACAGTGCAAACACACTCATCTTGGAAACACTGTATTTTTGCAAAAGGCTTCATGGCTAAAGGCTGAGCAACAGGACCTCCTGCAGAAGGGATATCACCAAAATAAGCATAAATCCTTAAGCCAGGTGCCATACCTGGCTGAAAATATTAGACACTCAGGGCTGTTGTAGTCACTTATGTACTCATTAATTCTCACATACAACCTGGGTACTCTGTCTGTGCTGCAGCTTCCAAGAAACACTGTGGAGATATCAATGCTCAAAGCCCAGAAATATTCTTAGTCCTCATATGAGTCTTATGAGCTCCTTGTCTCCTTCAAAATCCTGAGTAAAAATGTGATGTAATTTCTGGGTTTCTCTTCACAGAACGACATTCATAATTCTTCAATCTAAGGCTGATGAAATTTCTTTTGTCTTTCTAGAAAACAAAGCTCAGAGAGGCACTCTCACCATTTTCTAATTTTAGAATCTTCACTAACCGCAGTCATCCATGGAGGGACTTTTCAACTTGTCCCCCTTCGTCTTCCTCCTCCACAGTCTCCTCCTCCTCTTTCTTTTTCAAGGAATGCTTCACAAATTTGCCTGCCATTCTTATTCAGGGACCAAGTGAGTCTTCTCCTTATTGGTCCAGTTTTAGTACCTGTGCTGCTGAAGCAAGCACGATAGCCATTCTTGACTCATACCCAAGTTCATTAGAAATCCATCTCCTTCCTCTGCCTCTGCCTGCCAGAAATTGCCAAGGACGCTGGGGAAGAGGGTCCTGCTGAAACTTCTGTGGAAGGACCCCAAACCCATACCAGACATCCTGCCTTGCGGGGGCCTGTGCACACACATTGGGTGCTATTTCCAGTGAAAACTGAACTGCTTTAGCCCCTTGCAGGATGGCCCAGGCTTGGGGAAACTTGAGCTAAGTGAGGACAGCCCACCTCCAGGTGCCGCTCTCATCTTTTCCCATTTCTTTCCACAGCTCCTGACACTTCTTGGCCACCCATCATTTTCCATTTAGTTGCGGGCAGTCTTCTTATCTTCAAAGTGTTTTTCTGTACTTACAGAGGGAAGCCGACCCCTGAATAAAGCTCTTGGTTCTCTGAGCCTGGGGACCCTTGCCAGGAGCCCAGCTGCTTTGGGACCCTTGCCACTCAGCCTCAGCCGACATTTCCGAGTTTCCACTGCCGGAATAGATTCCTTGGAAGGAGACTTGCTTCTTTTGGGCCCTGAGGTCTCCCTTCTGAGAGGGCAGACAGAGTGAGAAAGCCCAGGGGAGGGCAAGCTTGGAGTTTCCATGAAAAAGGCCCTTCAGGGTTGGCTTGAACAGTGTTTTTGTGTGACAAAAGAATACCTCAGTCTTTTTGGTTTTGGCCAGGGCTCTCTGCTTCTTTGTGAGATCCTGGTGAATTTGTGCCTGGTTCCTCTCTTCTGATTACCTCTGTATTTACACTGTACTGCCTTGGAGTCACTGCTGTATCTTGAATGCTCATTCAAGGAGAGTAAGTCAAGGACTGACAGCTGGTGAGGTCATTTTGCAGTCTAGCCGAGGCCCGTGTGCCATTACAATGAAGTAATAATGTATTTCTAACACACCTAACCGCCAATGGCTTCTCTTGCTGTGGTTTTCCCCCCTGCATTTGCACAGATGTTTTTTGAGAACTCAAGAATTGGCCTCCAGAAACAACCTCCTAGCAAACAAACTCTGTCTGTTGACTCTGGCGGGTGCTTATAACGAGAGTTGTTAGCACGCAGGATTTATGTTTCAAATATCATTTTAATTTCTCAGGCAGTGTTTCTACCACAAGATGTTAATTCACTGGTGCACTTGAGTCCCATAGCACCTACCCCCACACACATACACCCTCTCTCAATGAAAATATGGACTGGGTTTCTAAGAAAATATTCTGTGCCTGATTCATCCAAACAGTGCATTCATTTTCCACGGAATTTACTCTAAAATGTCATACTCTTTTTATTTGATAAATTATGTACCTTTGTGATTCATTAAGTCCCTCTCTTTGTTCCCTAGTGGCACCCTCTTTGTCATGCACCAGGACTATGCAATTAGTCCCAACAGGAGCAGTTGGTCTTCCCTAGAGATGTATGATGCTTTAAACATTTATCAGACAACATGGGAAAGCATTTAATAGCGGTGCATACTCTAGACTGACATCTAGCATGGATTCCTGTGAGATCTATTATGTTAATTCTGTATCCCTTAATACTTCTGAATAGAGGTGGGTTTGAGATAACACTCCTAACTGATTCCATAGTTGGCATTCTCGATATAAAAAATGAAAACAGTTGGAGACATTTGTGCTACCAACCTCCAGTGTCCCCTTCTTCTTTGTCCTCTCCGGTGATCCTGCTGAATTTTGTCTTTGCTACCTCATTGGCTGGTTGAGTGAGCTTTGGGAGACACAGCCTTCCATTAAAGTGTTCCCTTGGTACAGGAGTCTCCTCCCAACCCCTAGGAAAGGGAAGGTATTTCTAAACTCACACTCACCGTATTTTTTCACCACCTCTGGAACAGATTACATCAACTCCAGGTTTTGAGACAGGAGGGTAAGAGCCTTCTTTTCCTTCCTCATCTCTGTTCCCTCTGTAATCCAGGGCAATCAGCTACAACACACAGCTACTCCACTGATGCTTCACCACTGGCAACTCCAAAGCCTCTGCTTGTTCCTCAACTCTTGACCTCTGTGAAAGTATGAATTCTGCAGACCACACTTTCCCTGAATCTGCTCCTCTGGTAGTTTCAGCCATATGCCCTTCCTGGCTGTCCTCCAACTTCTCTCATTGCTCCCTTTCCTCTTCAGTTACTAGGAACTCTGGCTATCTTCTGAGCTAAGTGCAGCACAATCTTCTCTGTAATCTTTTCTAACACCTCAGCTTATGGTTTCTATTGTATTTTTGGTTCCAGCTCTAATGCTCACTTCTACCTATTTCACATGCCCATGTCTGGGGAGGGATGAATTTCTTATCCACTGCTAGACTTGCCTTTCCTCCTCTAGGGTAAGTACTAGCTTACCTACATACCCACGCTTCACTCAGGATGTTCAGGTGGAAGACTTAGTATACCTTCTGCCCTCTCCTCCTCCTTATCCTGTTTCTTTTGCTTTTGGTCTACATCTTTGCTCCAGCTTGTTGATTGTTCCTCTTACTGTCTTAGACTAGTCAGAATCTCCTTGGCACCTCTGAAACACACACTTGCTGGGCACCACCCCTAAAGACTGTGCTTCAGTATGTCTGAAATAGGAACAGACCTCTCTGCCTTTTTTTTTAAAGGTCTGAGGAGATTTGGACATGCAATTGAATGGAAAGGGGATGCTGGAGTTCCTGACTCCTCTTATTTATTCCCAGGGCAGGTGGGTCCCTCAAACCACATCACCTAGATTTGCCTCTCTCTCCTTCAATCAGCCATCCTCCTTCAACTAATTACCTTATGCCAGCCAGAAGAGCTTTCTAGACATACACCCAATCATGTCATTTTTTTGCTTTAAAATACTTTGTACTTTTTTCTATAGGTTCAAGTCCACAACCCTTATGACGAATTGTCTACATTTTTTTCTTCACCTTTTCTTGCCTGGTTATCTTCCTAATACCTTTGCCACATAAAGAAGGCACTCTGTACATTTCTGTTCCAGTGGATAGTCCTTACAGCACTTATATTTAAGTTAGAGGCCTTTTTCCAAGTCTGTTTCCAAAGTCAGATCTCTTAGCCAGTGAGAAGCCTTTGTGGCCACAGGCATTTCCTTGTCCAGGTCCCTACATACTGTGGATGGCTGTGCCCTGGCCTGGTGCTTCCTGGGGTTCTTGAAGGTATGTCTGCCTATCCTTCTCCCCACCACTCCTAAAGGTAGAGCTGCTCACTGCCAAACATGCTGCCTTCAGTGCCATTATAGGACAGCACCTATATGAGCATGAGGAGACACATGGACTCCAAGTTGCTCAGAAGTTATTGTGTTGTTTCGAGGTAAGGCATGGAGTGGGGTTTTCAACAAATAAAAACCTTAGAAATAATGTTTATTTCTTCCTTTGGTCCCCTTAACACCATACTCCGTGTGTGGTAAGTATGAATTTCTGCATTGTTCCTTATTTTTAAAATTTTACTGGTACATTTTAGGTATACAATATAATAACATTCATCATTGGAAATTTGCACCTTCACATAATCTCTCTTCTTATTTTTTCCTCATTGACCTACCCTCCCTTCAATCCTTCCATCACTCTCTATTTACAAAGATTTTGTTCCTATTTTTCCATTTTCTCATATTAATTCCATTCCTTTTTTCCTTTCCCCTACCACTCCCACTTCTTCCCTTTTGTCCCTTTTGTTCCAATTTCAGATTATCTATTGTAGCTTTTAGTCCTTATTTACATTTTTGGTTTCTCACACTAGAAAAGCTACTAAGTATTTGCACATGTGTGTCCTATTTATTTCACATAAGAGCATCACCTCGATGTGCATCCATTTAGCTATAAATGTCTCTAATTTCTCATTTTTTATGGATGAGTAGTACACCATTTTATAAAAAAACACATTTTCTTTATCCAATCTCCAGTTGATGGGCAATTGGGCTGCTTCCAGGTTTTAGCTATTACAAATTGTGCTCCCATGAACATGGGTACACATATATCACTGTGGTATGATTCTTTTAATTCTTTGGAGAAGATACCCAGCAGGGGAATAGCGGGGTCAAATGGGACTTCCAGTCTTAGTTCTTTGAGGTATCTCCATACTGATTTCCACATTGATTCCATCAGTCTACACTCTCACCAGCAGTGGAGCAGTGTTCCTCTTCCCCCACATTCCTGCCAGCATTTGTTATTGGCTGATTTCATGATAGCAGCCATTCTTTCTGGAGTGAGGCGGAATCTCAGTTTTGTTTTCATTTGCATCTCTCAAATGACCAGTGATGTTGAACATTTTTTCCTACGTTTATTTGCTATTTCTACTTTTTTGTCTGAGAAATGTCTCTTCGTTTCAGAGGCCAATTTTTGGATTGGATCTTTAAATTTAGGAGGTCTGATTTTTTTAAGTTCTTTACAGATTCTAGCCAGTAGACTTTTGTCTGAGGACCAGCAGGTGAAAAATTTTTCCACATTGTGGGTTGTCTCTTCACACTGTTGGTAGTTTCTCTTGCTGTGCAGAAGCTTTTTAGTAAGAAGAGATCCCACTTATTGATTGTTTGTGCTAGTTCATGGGCAACTGAGGTATCGTTCATAAAATCTTTTTCTACACCCAAGTCTTCAAGAGTTCTACCTAACCTCTGTTCCAGCTGGTTCAGCATTTCTGTTTTAATATTTAGATCTTTAATCCACTTCAATTTTAGTTTAGTGCATGGAGAGAGATATAGGTCTAGTTTTAATCTTTGACAAGTGGAAATCCAATTCTTCCAACACCATTTTTTAAAGAGGCTATCTTTCCTCCAGTGAAGGTGTTTGGCTCCTTTATCAAAGATGAGATGACTGAGTGTGTCTGGAGTTGTTTCTGCATCTTCTAATCTATTCCACTAGTCCTCAGGTCTGTTTCTTTGCCAGTACAATGTTGTTTTTATCACAGTAGCTTTGTAGTATAGCTGCAAGTTGGGGATTGTGATACCCCTATCTTGTCTGTATTGTCTAGTATTGCTTTTGCTATTCTAGGCCAATTCTTGTTCCAAATGGATTGTTTTCTCAAGGTCCATGAAGTATGCTGCTGGGATTTCAATTGGGATTGCACTGAATCTATGTAGCAATTTTGGAAGTATGGCCATTTTCACTGTGTTTATTCTTCCTACCCAGGAGCAAGGGATATCTTTCCATTTCCTGATATCATCTTCAATCTCTCTTTTCAGAGTGCTATAGTTTTCAGAAAAGAGCTCTTTGATTATTTTTGTTAGGTTGAGTCCTAGGTATTTCACTTTCTTGGATGCTATTGTGAAAGGAATTGTTTGTCCTATTTCTCTCTCAGTGAGTCTGTTTGTGTACAGGAAAGCTATTGATTTTTGTGTGTTGACCTTGTATCCAGCTACTCTACTGAATTTGGTTATTAAGTCTAGAAGACTTTTGGTGGAGTTCTTGGGGTCTTCTATATAGAGTATCATGTCATCTACAAATAATGACAATTTGACTTCTTCATTTCCTATCTTTATTCCTTTTATTTCTTTCTCTTATCTAATTGCTGTGGCTAATGTTTCCAAGACTATATTGAACAAGAGTGGTGATAGTGGACATCCTTGTCTTGTTCCTGATTTTAGTGTGAAGGATTTCAGTTGTTGACCATTTAGTATGATACTGGCTGTGGTTTTTCATAAATGGCTTTTATCAGATTGAGGTAGAGACTGTTTCAACTTTTTGTAGGGTTTATTCATAAATGTGTGTTGGATTTTTTCAAATGCTTTTTCTGCATCTATTGAGATGATCATATGTTTTTTGTCCTTGGCTCTATTGATATTACATTTATTGATTTGAGTATGTTGAACCATCCCTGCATCCCTGGAATGAATTCCACTTGGTCAGGTTGTATGATCTCCTTGCTGATCTTCTGCATGCTATTTGCCAGTACCATCTTAAGGATTTTTGTATCTATGTTCGTTAGTGAGATTGGCCTACAGTTATCTTTTTCGGTTGGGTCTTTCTCTGCTTTGGGGAACAAGGTGATGTTTGCTTCCAGGAATGAATTTGGGAGTATTGCTTCCCTTTCAATTTCACTAAAGCATTTAAACAACGGTGTCAGTAGTTCCTTTCTAAATGTCTTGTAGAATTCAACAGTGAAGCCAACAGGACCCAGGCATTTCTTAGTTGGTACGTTTTCAATTACGTTTTCAATTTCATTGATTGATATTGTGCTGTTTAGAATGTTTAGGTCTTCTTACTTCAACTTTGGTAATTCATACTTATCTAGGAATCTGCCCACATCTGCTGTGTTTTCCATCTTATTGACATATAGGTTCTTGAAGTAGGTATTGATGATCCTCTGGACTTCTGCTGGGTCTGTTGTAATTTCATCCTCTTCATTCTTAATTGCATGGATTTGGGCCTTTTCTTCCCTTTTTCTGATAAGGTTCCCTAAGGGTTTGTCAATTTTGTTGAATCTTTCGATGAACTAACTCTTGGCTTCTTTGATTTTTTTGTATCATTCTCTTAGTCTCCACTGCATTGATTTCTGCTCTGATCTTTATGATTTCCTCTCTTGTATGAGCTTTGGGGTTGTCCTGCTCTTCTTTTTCTAGAAGCTTGAGGTTCAGCATCAGGTTATTTAATTGGGCTCACTCTGTTTTCATAATATGTGTATGCATTGCTATGAATTTCCTTCATAAGACTGCTTTCATTGTGTCCCATAGATTCTGATATGTTGTATTGTCATTGTCATTTAATTGTGGGAATTGCCTGATTTCTTCTTTAATTTCCACTCTGACCCATTGGTTATTCAGAAGTGTGTTGTTCAATTTCCATGTGTTACTGAAATTCTTGCAGTTTCTTTTGCTATTGATCTCCTTTTTCATCATACTATGGTCTGATAATATACAGGGAATAACTTCAGTTCCTTTGCACTTACGTAAACATGTTCTATGAGCAAGTATACAGTCTATTTTGGAGAATGATCTGCGTGCAGCTAAAAAGAATGTTTATTCTGCTTTTGTGGGGTGAAACACTCTGTAAACATCTGTTAAGTTCATTTGTTCAAGAGTTTGATTGAGTTCTAGTATTTCCTTGCTTATTTTTTTCTAGTTGATGTATCTATTTGTGACAGTAGTGTATTGAGTTCCCCAACTACTATTGTATTTGTGCTTATATGATTTTTAATGTCCATTCGTATTTGTTTTATATAGTTGGGCACACTAGTGTTTGGTACATATATATTTATGATTGTCATCTCTTCCTCTTGGATTGTTCCCTTTACAAGGATGTAGTGTCCTTCATTGTCTGTCTTAGTCAGTGTTGGTTTAAATCCACTTGATCTGCAAAGGGGATAGCTACACCTGGTTTTTTTCAGGTTCCTGTCACATTGTATTCCACCCTTTAACTTTCATTCTATGAGTTTCTTTTTTAATTAAGTGTGTTTCTTGTGTGCAGCGTATTGTTTGATCTTGCTTCCCGACCCATTCTGCCAGTCTCTTTCTTTTGGTTAGTGAATTGAGACCATTAACATTGATGGTTTTAACTGATATGTATTGACTTATCATTGTCATGACTTTTTCTTTTTGTTGGATTCTCCCCCCCCTTTTTTTTCTTGTTGTGCCCAATGGATTCATTCTGCTGGCCTTCCTGGCATTGTGATCTTTGTTGTCTTTTCCTAGGATATTGTCTAAAATTTTTTGGAGTGCTGGTTTGGTATTCATGAAGTTTTTAAGGTGCTCTTTGTCATGAAAGTATCTCAGTTTTCCCATCAATTTTGAAAGATAGTTTTTCAGGGTACATCAATCTGGGTTGGAGGCTATTTTCGTTTAGGGCATGGAATACATCACTCCAAGCTTTTCTTGCCTTGAGGGTTTACACTGAGAGAAGTCTGCTGTAATTCTGATGGGCTTTCCTTTGCATGTGATTTGTTTCTTTTCTCTAACTGCTTGTAGAATTTTGTACTTCTGTTGGGTTTCTGTAATCTTAACTATTATGTGCCTATGTGTATATTTTTTAAAAAAATTCTTAACTTCTTTTATTGGTACATTGTAGGTATACAGTACGTTTACATTTGTCATTGGGTGCTTGTACCTTTACATGATATATCTTGGTTCTTATTTTTTCCCCATTACCTCTGTGCCCTTCACCCCCTCCACCTTTCTCTTTTTACATAGACTTCATTTCCATTTTTTTTTCTCATAATTTTTCCTTTCTTTTCTTTCCTTTCCCCTTCCCCTCTTATCAGCCCTACCCCTTTGGACTTTTCTTCCTATTTCACATTATCCATTATTAAATTTAATCATTTTTACCCTTATTTACACTTTCAGTTTCTCATACTAGAGAAACTATTTGGTATTTACACGTGTGTCCTATTTATTTCATTGAAGAGTATGGCCTCAATATGCATCCATTTAGCTATAAATGAATCCAGTTTCCCGTTCTTTATTGCTGAGTAGTACTGTATTTTATAAAAAAACAACATCTTCTTTATCCATTTTCCTAGTGATGGGCACCTGGGCTGTTTCCAAGCTTTAGCTATTACAAACTGTGCCACTATAAACATGGGTGTACATATATCGCTGTGGTATGATTCTTTTAATTCTTTTGGAAAGATACCCAGCAAGGGAACAGCTCAGAAAAATGGGACCTCTAGTCCTAGTTCTTTGAAGTATCTCCATACTGATTTACACCGTGGTTGCACCAGCCTGCACTCTCACCAGCAATAGAGAAGGGTTCCTTTCTCCCCACATCCCTACCAGCATTTGTTATTGGTTGATTTCTTGATAGCAGCCATTCTTTCTGGGGTGAGGTGGAATCTCAGTGTTGCTTTCATCTGCATCTCTCGAATGACCAGTGATGTTGAACATTTTTTCATATATTTATTTGCTGCTTTTACTTCTTTGTCCAAGAAATGTCTTTTCATTTCAGATGCCCATTTTTGAATTGGGTCTTTGAATTTGGGGGTCTGATTTTTTTCACTTCTTTATATATTCTAGATAGTAGACCTTTGTCTGAGGTACAGCTGTTAAAAATATTTTCCCACATTGTCGGTTTTCTCTTAGCTCAGTTGGTGGTTTCTTTTGCAGTGCAGAAGCTTTTTAATAAGATGAGATCCCAGTTGTTGATTCTTTGTGCTAGTTTCCGTGCTACTGAGGTTTTATTCAAAAAGTCTTTTCCTATGCCAATGACTTTAAGAGGTCTAATTAACTTATCCTCCAGCAAGTTTAATGTTTCTGTTTTAATATTTGTTTGTTTGCTTTTTTGGTACCAGGGATTGAACTCGAGTCCTTGCGCTTTCACGGTAAATGCTGCGACCACTGAGCTAAATACCCAGCCCTTCTGTTTTAGTATTTAGATCTTTAATCCACAATGATATTAGTTTAGTGCATGGTGATAGGTATGGGTCTAGTTTTAATCTTTGGCAGGTTGAAATCTAGCTTTTACAACACCATTTATTAAATAGGCTATCTTTTCTCCAATGAAGGTGGTTGGCTCCTTTGTCAAAGATGAGGTGGCTGAGTATGTCTGGAGTTGTTTCTGAATCTTCTAATCTATTCTGCTGATCCTGAGGTCTGTTATTTTGCCAGTACCATGCTGTTTTTATCACAGTAGCTTTGTACTATAGTTTCAAGTTGGGGACTGTGCTACCCACTGCCATGTCTCTGTTGCCTAGAATTGCTTTTCCTATTCTAGGTCTCTTCTGGTTCCAAATGAATTTTTGGATTGTTTTCTCTAGTTCTGTGAAGTATATTGTTGGAATTTCAATAGGAATTGCATTAAATCTGTATAGTAGTGGGCCGGGGATTTGGCTCAGTGGTTTCGCCGCCTGCTGCATAAGTAGAAGGATCTAAGTTCTATCCCCGGCACCAAAAAACAAAACAAAACAAAAAAAATTCTATATAGCAGTTTTGGAAGTATGGTCATTTTCACTATATTGGTTCTTCCTACCCAAGGGCAAGGGATGTTTTCTATTTTCTTATTTCCTCTTTGATCTCCTTTTTCAGAGTGCTGTAGTTTTCAGTGTAGAGGTCTTTTGCTTCCTTTGTTAGATTGATTCCTAGATATTTCATTTTTTTAATGCAATTGTAAAAGGAATTGTTTCCCTAATTTCCCTCTCAGTTAGTCTGTTATTTGTGTACAAGAAGGCTATTGTTTTTTAAGTGTTGACCTTATATCCAGCTACTCAACTGCATCTGTCAATTAAGTCTAGAAGCCTTTTGGCAGTTTTTTGGATCTTCTATGTAAAGTATCATATCATCAGCAAATAATGACAATTTAACTTCTTCCTTTCCTATCTTTATTCCTTTTATTTCTTTCTCTTTTCTAATTACTGTAGCTAATGTTTCCAGACCTATATTGAACAGGAGTGGTGATAGTGGGCATCCTTGTCTTGTTCCTGAGTTTAGCGTGAAGTTTTCAGTTTTTGACCATTTAATATGATGTTGGCTGTTGGTTTTTTATAGATAGCCTTAATCAGGTTGAGACAAAAACCTTCAATTCCAATTTTCGGTAGTTTGTTTTTTTTTTTTTATAGCAGGGATTGAACTCAGATCCTTGCGGTTGCACAGCAGGTGGCAGAATCACTGAGCTAAATCCCTGGCCTTCTGTAGGGTTTCTATCATGAAAGGGTGTTGGATTTTGTCAAATGTCTTTTCTTCATCTATTGAGATGATCATATGGTTTTTGTCCTTGACTGTTAATATAGTGTATTACATTTATTGATTTATGAATGTTGAAACATCCTTGCATCCCTGGGATAAATCAGACTTAGTTAGAGTGTATGATCTTCTTGATAACACTCTGTATTCTGTTTGCCAGTATCTTGTTGAGGATTTTTGTATCTATGTTCATTAGCGAGATTGGCCTGTAGTTCTCTTTTTGGGTTGGATCTTTCCCTGGTTTTGGAATCAAAGTAACACTTGCTTGTAGGAATGAATTTGGAAGTATTGCTTCCCTTTCAATTTCCTTGATGAGTTTAAAGAGTAATGGCAATAGTTCTTCTTTAAATGTGTTGTAGAATTCAGTGGTAAGCCATCAGATCATGGCTTTGTTGGTAAATTTTTTTAATTACATTTTCAATTTCACACATTGTAATTGGGGTGTTTAGAATTTCTATATCTTCTTCATTTAACTTTGACAATTCGTATGTATCTAGGAATCTGTCCATTTCTTCTGTATTTTCCATTTTATTAGAGTACAGGTTCTCAAAGTAGGTATTGATGATCCTCTGGATTTCTGTGGATGTGTTGTGATTTCACATTCTCATTCTTAATTGCATGGATTTGTGCCTTTTCTTTCCTTTTTTTGATAAGGTTGGCTAAAGGTTTATCAATTTTATTTATTCTTTCAAAAATCCAACTCTTTGATTCATTGATTTTTTTTTGTATCATTCTCTTAGTCTCCATTGCATTGATTTCTGCTCTGATCTTTATAATTTCCTCTCTTGTTCAAGCTTTGGATTTGTTATGCTCTCTTTTTCTAGGAGCTTGAAGTTCTGCATTAGGTTATTTATTTGAGTTCTCTCTGTTTTCCTAATATGAGCATTCACTGCTATGTATTTCCTGCATAGAACTGCTTTCATTGTGTCCCATAGAATCCTGTATGTTGTACTGGCATTTTCATTTACTTGTAGAAACTAATTTCTTCTTTAATTTCATCTGTGACCCATTGGTTGTTCAGGAGAGTGTTATTCAATTTCCATGTGTTTGTAGGGGATTTGCGGTTTCTTATGCTATTGATCTCCAATTTTATTGCATTATGGCCTGATAATATACAGGAGGTAACTTCAGTTCTTTTACATTTACTTAGACATGTCCTGTGAGCTAGCATGTGATCTATTTTGGACAATGACCTGTGTGCAGCCAGAAAGAATGTCTATTCTGATTTTGTGGGGTGGAACACTCTGTAAACATCTATTAAGTCCATTTGTTCAATAGCTTGGTTCAGTTCTAGAATTTCCTTGTTAATTTTTTCTCTAGATGATCTGTGTATTTGAGATAGTGGGGTATTGAGGTCCCCCACTACAATTGTATTAGTGCTTATTTAGTTTTTCATGTCCATTAATATTTGTTTTGTATAGTTGGGGGCATTCCTATTTGGTACATATATATTTATGACTGTCATCTCTTTCTCTTGGATTGTTCCCTTCACAAGGATGTAGTGACCATCTTTGGCTCTCTTCTTTAGTTTTGGTTTGAAATCTACTTTGTCTGCAAGTAAGATTTCTTCCCCTGCTTTTTCCGTGTTCCTGTCATGTGGAGAACTGTTTTCCATCCTTTTACTTTCAGTCTATGAATTTCTTTTTGAGTTAGGTATGTTTCTTGTATACAGTATATTGTTGGATTTTGCTTCTTAATCCATTCTGCCAATCTATTTCTTTTGATTGGTGAATTGAGGCCATTAACATTGATGGTTATTATTGATAGATATTGACTCATCCTTGTCATGATGTTTTACTTTTGTTGGCTCTTTTATTTATTTTTCCCCCTTTCCCTTTAGTTTCTTACCTTGCCTGGTGTCTTCCCTCTGTTGGGCCTCATGAAGTTGTGAACTTCATTGTTTTTTTCTAGGATATTGTTTAGAATTGCTTGTAGTGCTGGTTTGGTTTTCATGAAATTTCTCAGGTTTTCTTTGTCATGGAAGTATCTAATTTCCCCATCAATTTTTTTAAGTTCTTTTATTGGTACATTTTAGGTATACAATTTGTTTACATTTATTTATTTATTTAGGGTGTTTGTACCTGTACATGATGTATCTTGGTTCTTATTTTTTTTCCCCATTACCTGTGCATCCTTCATCCCCTCCACCCTTCCCTATTTACATAGACATCATTTCCATTTTTTTTTCTTTTCTCATAGTTTTTCCTTTCCCTCCTTTCCTTTCTCTTTCCCCCCTTTCACCCCTTTGTCTTTGGACCTTTTTTCCTGTTTCAAATTATCAATTATTCATTAATCATTTTAACCCTTTCCCTCATCAATTTTGATAGATAATTTTGCAGGATACAATGTAAGTTGGAAGTTATTTTCTTTTAGAGATTGAAATACTTCACTGTAGGCTCTCCTTGACTTATTGGTTTGTGTTGAGAAGTCTGCTGTGATTGGAATGGGCTTTCCTTTGCAGGTGATTTGTTTCTTTTCTCTAACTGCTTGTAGGATTTTGTTCTTCTGTTAGTTTTCTGGGCTCTTGACTATTATATGTCTAGGTGTAGATTTTTTTTTTTTATCGTGGCTAGTTGGAATTCTATATGCCTCACATCAATATTCTCTACCTCTGTCTGGGACATTTTCCACTGTTACTTTTGTGAACAGTTTTTTATGTCAATTGTACTTTTCCCCGTTTTTTCATGGACTCTTATCAGTCTTATGTTATTCTTCTTTGCATTGTCTAGCAGCTGCTGGATTGATTTCACATGGTCCCTTACTCTTTTTAAGAAATCTCTGTTTTCATGGTCCTTAACACAATCATGTCTTCTATATCTGATATTCTATCTTCAGTTTCCCTCAATCTGCTGTGGATACTTTCAATGGAGCTTTTAATCTCCTGAATATCTATTCGAATCTGTTTCATGTATTCCATTTCTTTCTTAAGTTGAGTAATCATGGTTTTCATTTCTTTCTTATGCTGGGTATTCATGTTTTCCAACATGTTTCTGAGCTCATCTATTTTTTTTATCACTTTCTGTTCTAGAGCCTCTAATCATGCCTTTCACTCTGCTCACCATCCCTGTAGTTACCTGGGAGATTATTTGTGCTTTGAATTTTTCTAGGGCCTCATTCATCTGTTTTGTTACTTCCTGTGCTATCAGTTCAGGGTCTCCAGGTGGTTGATTATTGGACTTTTCCACCTCATTTCCCCCAGGATTTACCCTTGGTGTGGTGGAAGTCTGAGTTTGTGCCTTGCTGAAATGTCTTCTCATTTTTGTTTTTGGTAGTGTTCTTGGTTTAATTCCTGGGTTGATACTTCAAAGTTTCTTATTGTAAGTATCTTTGTTGTTTGTAATTAGAACCCTTATGGAATGATTGCTTCTCAGAGATGTCTTCCAGATATAACTTGTTTTTAGGTTTTAGGTCTCTAATAACCCTGAGACTATCTCATTTTCATTATACCAGGAAGGACCATTGACTAGATCAGAAACAACACCTTTGCCCAAGTGATACAGTCAGCAACACCATAGCATCAAGTACATCTTAGAAAATGACATTTTGTGGTAGTTATTAATCTATCACCTTTAACTGTGTGAATTAAATCAAAAAGGAGGACCAACCCAACATATGTTTATAGTGAATAAACTCTTCAATATAGCAACTTTACCCTTTGGGATTTGGAGTTAGAAGGACTTGGGCAGGGAGGGATAGATAGGCAGAAGGATAGGGGAAGGTTAGCAGTGAGGCCAGAGGACAAGGACAAGAGAAGAAAAAAGAGAAGAAAAGAAAAAGAAGAAATCCGAATTAGGGCTAGAACAGGAATGAAAAGGGAGATGAAGAACAATGTGGCACAGCAGGAGAGTGAGTGTGAGAGAGAGGGAACAGAAAGAGAAAAGAAAGAAGAAGGAAAAAAAGAAGAAAAACAAAACTTTGCAAAGAGTCGAAAAAAATTTAAAATGAGAGAAAAACAATAACACTAATTTTTGAATAAAAAATAAAAATGTAAATGAAGAGCCTCCTTCCGGGTATGTCTCTGCTGTCACAACAGACAATGTGGGCAGCAGTGTGCAGATATAAGTCAATGAGTCTCAGCAAGCCAGTCCTAGACCCGTGCGATTCAGGCAGATTTCTGGCTGCAAGTCCCAAGTTGAGCTCCCTGTCCTCCTGTAAGGTTGAACTCTGCAAGGCTCTACTGCAGGTTCCAGCTACCCTTCCTCTGAAGATAGTCCAGGTTCCAATGGGAGGTGATGATCCCTCCAATTTACCTAGTATGGTGGTCTGGTGGTCCAGTGTCCCCTGTGTCTTTGTAGTATGGAGCCAGGTGATGGTACAGCCAAGAGGCCAGAGGAGCATTGAGGGGGTAGGAGTGGGGGTTCCTGCAGGCACCCACGCACCTAAATGGATCACTGCCATGGGCACAAGCTGGATAGGGTGGGTTCCCTTCGACCCGGGACCTCTCTCTGGTATCTGCTGATGTGCCTGGTGTGAGCTGCATGAGGCAGGTTCCCTGTGACTGTAGACTTTTTTTGATCAAGGCTAGCTGGAGTCCTATATGCCTCACTTATCTGTATGTTAAGTTCTTTTCCCCTGCTTGGAAAGTTTTCTGCCATCACTTCTGAGAACAGTATTTTTTATGTCATCTGCACTTTCTCCGGTTTCTTCATTGACTCCCATCAGTCTTATGTTATTCTTCTTTGCATCATCTAGCAGCTGCTGGATTGATTTCTTGCGGTACCTTACTATTTTAAAGAAGTTTTTCTTTTTCAGGTCACTGATTGCAATCTTATCTTCTATATCTGAAATTCTGTTCTCACATTGGCTCATTCTGCTGTGTAAACTTTCAGTGGAGTTTTTAATCTCCTGGATATCTCTTTGCATATGTTTTATAGATTCCATTTGTTTCCTATATTGGGATTCCATCATGTTCCTCAGCTCCTCTATTTTTTTTTAATCTGTGTCCTCTATAGATTTGTTATTAATCATGTCTTGCACTATGGGCACAATCTCTGCTGTTATCCAAGAAATTATTTCTGATTTCATTTTTTCCAGATCCTCTTTCGTTGCCAGATCAGGGAGTCCCGGTGGTTGAGTATCAGATTGTTCCATCTCGTTTCCCTTTGGGGTTGCCTTAGGTGATTTAGAAGTCTGGTTCTGAGACTTGTTTATGTGTCTTCTCATTTCAAGGGGTGGGGGATGTGTGCTGCTGGTGTCCATGTGGTTCACTTCCTTGGTGCTGGGGGGCATGGTATGGCAGGCCAGAAGGTTCACTTCCTCTGTTCTGGGGGCACCTCTGTTCCTTGGCACTGGGCCTCCTTGACTTCTTAATAGTAGAAACTGCATATTTCTTGCTGTAACAGAATGATGCTTTTAAAAAAGAATAAGCATAGTTTGGAGTTTAGTAGTAATCAGAAGATTACACAGTAATTCTTGAAAATGAATGACTTAAGCCGGGTGTGGTGTTGCACATCTATAATTAACCATTTGGGAAGCTAAGGCACTAGGATCACCTCAAGTTTGAGGCCATCCTGGGCTACAGAGTGAGTTTAAACCAAACTACACAGTGAGAACCTGTCTCAAAATACCAAAAAAAAAAAAAAAAAAACAAAAACAAAACAAAACAAACAAAAAGAGAAAATAAATGACATGAAAGAAAAGGGCCAAGACTCAGAATCATATTACACCATGTTATGTGTTAAATCATCTTTCCCCCATCTTCAAATCCCATCTATATTTTTTAAAAGCCTAGGGTTAGTTTGTCCCTTAGGCTGGGGTAAATTTGAAGTTGGGATTTTTTTTTTCTGACTCCTGTTTCTCTGAAGGAGCTGTCAGGCCTTGATTCTTTAAAGAAGAGGTCTAAGACCTGTGGAACACTGCTACCTGTGGGACAAGTATCTTCTATCTTGCAGAAGCCACCTGATCGAAGAAAAGCCCAAGAGTACTGAGGGTTGTTCATGGGCTCTTATCACTGTGAAAGCTCTTTTAACTCAATATTTTCCAAATTCCTAACACTGATTAAATAGTCCCTGGTAAAAAGAACTATTCATTTAAGTCAACCATACTAGAGATGTCTAAGATTAACATTTATTTTCACCTAATATCTGTGGATGAGTTTCTAGTGAGCTGATTTATGCTGGCTTACCTGGGCTTGACTTTAAGCTGCTGATTGAGTCAAGAGCTATTCCATATCAATTTGATCTACCTTGGTTCAGTGCTAACTCAATGGTAACTCAAAGAGCAAGTCCTCTTTTCCAAGCATATTTCATGACTCTGCCTGGAGTCATATTCATTAATATCTCATTAGTCAAGGAAGCAACATTTCCAAGACCAGTATTAAGTAGATCTAATTCCATACATCATGAGACAAACTCAAGTCCCTAGGAGGGCAATGTGGGTGAAGAAGGTACAAGGGAGTGAATATTGCTGGGCAATAGAATAAATTATCAGAGTAATATTTTTATTTCTTGTGTAGGTCAAGACATTAAAATTTACTTACTTATTAATTCAGTTAAATTGTACATGAACATTGTGATCATTTATTACCTTAGATAATTTTCATTGTGAATCTTTAATTTAGTGAAGGAAGTAAGAATTGGAGAGAGAAAAGGCTACATCCTGTGCCCATGACTTACTGAGAGGGCAAACTATGGAAGAAAAAATTTACTACCCTGAGTCTTGGGCTTCTATTAGAAAATGCAGACAATACTACAGCCTAGATCCTAATATTTCCATATTCTTATTTCTATAAGAATAGAGTGAAATAAAAAAAAGAATAGAGTGAAATAATAATGGGAGAAGTACTGAGAAAACTGTAAAGTGATGCTTCAATTATTTTTTGTTCAAATTAGCCTAATATGAAATTCCTTTAAAAAATATTCAGCTACACGATCTTTGACATGGGGTCAAAAACATACACTGGAGAAAAGATAACCTCTTTTGTATGTGATGCTGGAAAACTGTCTATCCACATGCAGAAAATTGAAGCTAGAGCTATATCTCTCATCATGTACTAAACTAAAATAAAAATAATTCAAAGATCTGGATATTAAACAGAAACACTTAACCTGATGTAAGTTAAAATAAGTAAAACTTTTGAAGTTATAAATGTAGGCAAGGACTTTCTAAACAGAACCCAATTGCACAAGAAATAACATCAAGAATCAACAAATGGTATTATAATAAACTTTAAAGCTTCTACCTAGCAAAGGAAACAACCAAAAGAATGAAGAGATAACCTACAAAATGGAAAAAAAATTTTCCAGCTACACTTATGACAAAGGACTACTGTCTAGAATACATGAAGAACTCAAAAAAGTTAGATCCCCAAAATAAAAGACTCAGTAAAAAAAATGGGCCATTGAAATGAATAAATACTTGTTAGAAGTACAAATGGCCAATAAGTATACGAAAATGTTCAACATCACTGGCCATTAGTGAAATGCAAATTAAAACACTAAGATTTCATTTTACTCCAGAAAGAATGGAAATCATCAAGCAATAAAATAATAACAAATGCTGGTTAGCCTGTGGAAGCAAAAAGAACACTTCTACGTTGTTGGTGGGAATGTAAACTTGCACAGCCAGTATAGAAATCATTATGGAGATTCCTCAAAAAACTAAAAATAGAATTTCCATTTGACCCACCTATTCCCCTTCTAGGTCTCATCCTCAAAAGTTAAAAGGCATCATATTACAGTGATACATGCATATCCATGTGTCTTAGACACTTTTCTTGTTACTGAGACCTGCAACTTAAAGAAGGAAAGGTTTTTTTGGTTCATAGTTAGTAGAAGTTTCAGTCCATAGTCAGCTAGCTCCAAGGCAGGACAGCCTGGAAGATGGGCATGGCAGAGGACAGATTGCTGATGGCATGTTGGTGGGGAACAAGAGCCTGCCAAGGGAGGAGGCCAGAAAAGAGATGAATCTTCCAGGCCAACCCCAATGATCTACTTGTTTTGACTAGACCCCACCTCCTAACAGCAAGTCATAATTCAATCATCCCCCAAAGCACCACTTCTGAGTGCATGAGGCTTTGGAGGAACATCTAGATATAAACTATAACACCGTGTTTACAGCAGCACAATTTATAATAGCTAAATCTTGAAAGTAGTCTATATGTCCCTCAATATAGGCTTTAGGTCCTGGTTCAGGTGCTTAAATGCTGTGGAGCTGGGGCCTCCACTGCTTATTCTCTCTCTAGCTCTTACCCAGGAAGCTGCTGCTAAGATGAAATGAAATAACAAATCTGATCTGATTTTCACATAAGGAATATTTTTAAAATGGTAGCTATTGCTGATAAAAGAGAATCTTTTATAACTTCAAATTTTCTTTGAGAATCACTCTATTCAATTGGTCTCCCTTGTGACTCTGCTCTACTCTCTACCATATGGCTTGGTCATATTTTCCAGGTAGCATGGAAGAGAATCTAAAATCCTTTTCATTTATTTATTTTAATAAGTACTAGCATGACAAGGATCTTGTCTGTCTTCTGTATTCCTTCTGTCTCCTTAGTATCTAGAACAGTGCTTCGTGGACAGCAGGCTCTCTGTATATACTTGATTGAATGAATGAATACAGGAACCTTACCCACCTTTGAAAAGCTTGACTCAAATTCCTTCCTGTCCAATTATGAGTTTTTAACTATTGAGTTTCCTTTCAAAGGGATGATTGCAACTGCAGGAAAAAAAACCTAGGAATGTATGTTTAGTAGCATAGCACAGTTTGGGGAGAGGAGCTTTGGGAAAGGGCTGTCTTCATTGAGTTCTTTTTACTGCCCTAGAGGCTAGACAGTGCACACCTGTGTTTCTTTTTCTCTCTGATTGACTGCAACACAGCAAGATTTGGAAAAAGCTCCCTTCCCTCTCAGATGAACTCCAGCCCAGGTCATTGGGAGGAGGGGTGAGAAGCAGACATTGTTGTCTCTTTCATTTTCTACCCATCCCCTCAGGAGCCTGCCTGTGTCACCTTTCATTAACCCTCGAGGTTTTTTTCCCCAGCAAACAAGCTTCTTTAAGTAGCAGAAAGGCTTCTAGGCAGTTTGTGGAAATACCTAAATGCAGAACTTGCAAGATGGCACTTGTTGGTGAACTCAGGTGTATTATTTTTCTATCCAGTTTAACCCCAAGAGAAGGTTCAAAGGAAGTGAAGACTATGGATAATCACACTTTGAAGAGGCTTGGATAGCAATCTGGGCAGAAGACTCTGATGCTTGGCTAAACCTCCAGACTAAAATCTTGGTTGTCAGCCTGAGAAGGACTCCAAAAATTTCCCTGTGAAATATAAGGCTTTCAGTTTCACAAATGTGGAAATTGAGGCTCAGAGGGTCTAAACTACATGCACAAACTGTTCTAGCTAGTAACTGAGGACCCAAGACTGGAACATCAATCTTCATCCTGGTTCTTTCAATTGTCTGCCACCACACATCATTTTTTTACAGTGAAAACAGCAAGGAAAGACAGTAGTTTGTTTTTTTCCTCTTTCCTTTCCTCCCTCCCTCCCTTTCTTACTCAGTACTGGGGACTGAAAGTAGGGCCTTCACCCTGAGCTTCATTCTCACCCCCCCCCTTTTGGTATTTTTTAAAAATTGGAGACAGGGTCTCACTAAGTTATTAAGATGCTCAGGCAGGCCTCAAACTCGTGACCCTTCTACCTTAGACGCAAAAGTGCTGGGATTACAGGGGTGAGCCACCATTCCCACCTGAATTTGATTTCTTGACTGACCAGACAGTCAGGGCTAGAAAGGACAAGGGTTTGAACAAAGCAAACTCCTCAGATAAGATGAACCTTGATGTGAATTTTTGGTCAATGATATCTCCTGCCCCACCAACAAATATTCTAGGTTGTGTGGGAAAACATACGTTATTGTTGTTATTTTTTCCTCTGTTGCCTAGAGCCATACTTCGGGATGGACAATTTGCATTTGTCAGAAATTCAATAGAACCTTTAATATTTATTTGGGTGAATCTCTATGAAGGATGGGACTTGAGCTCAAATATGATAAAAATAATGTAAGCTAATCCAGAAAAATTTTTAATGTCTACATTTTGCTTTATTTAACTCACACTTCACACATATATTTGCTGGTTGTCAGGTCAGTAATTTCTTTTAAATAAAAAATGTTGCATACTCTTGGTTATCCATGCATTATTTAATGTGCAGTAGTTGTTTAGTTTGGTGCACTTACAAACTCTCCAGAATCATTTTTATCTATTAAGCTTCCATAAAGAACACTGAAACATGCTCAGAGACAGTGGAAATTGTCATACAGCAATTCATCATCCTAATCAACATAGAATTCAAACTGACTATATCTACTTGTAGTATGGAGTCCAGTTGATTCACATTGTGTTTGAGTCTATCAGAAAGGAGAATTTTATTGATAAATTGTTTTTATTCTTGGAGTTAGATTATGAACCTTCTGACTCTTAGAAAATACAAATAATCAGAATTGCCTCCAGAAAATCAGTAACTCAAAGTGGATTATTAAATAAGGCATAAATCCAAAATGCTGTCAAATAATTGCTTTTGAAAGAAAATTAATCCCAGATTATAACTCCAAGTGATTTTTTAAAAAGTTTTAATGAAACTCCCTAGCACATATAAACAGTTTTGAAGTGAAGGAAAGAAGCCATTGCAGTTGATTTTTCAAGGCTTACACATTCCTGATTCTAAAACCTGACATAAAGTGACATAAAAAAAAAACCATGAATCAATCTCACTCATGAATAGGGAGAAGTAATAATTTTAAATAAATTCCAGTAAATTGAATCTAGTAGTGTATTAAAGAGTGATTTACTATGAACAAATAAAATTTACTAAACAAATTTTAAAATGCCTACTATAAGAAATCCACTAATACAATTGATTAGAGAAGAAAAAATATATAATATGACAATCCCTACAGACCCTGAAAAGCATTTGCTAAAGTTGAATATTCCTTATTGATTCTTAGGAATCACGGATTCTTAAGAATGAATGAATAGTAGGAATTTTGCATAATTTGATATAGAAAATTGGACCCAGACCAAACGACAATGCCATTTATTGAGAGAGTAAGATGAGAAAGGCATTCTCATTAAAATCAAGAACCCCAGAGGAGGCATATTTAATATTGTTCTTAAAATTCTGACAAATGAAATTGGTGAAAAAAATGAATACGTTTATTGGAAAGGGGTATAAGAGCAATCATTATTTGTAGATTACAGAAATGTCCACTAAGAACAAATAAGTCAGTTCAAATAATGTGTTAACTGCATCTATAATAAAATTGCATATAATTTATAATAGAAAATGCTTAGAAAACCTAAAACAAAATGTATTCACAGTAATAATAACAATGAAATATAAATTACCTAGAAATAAATTTGCAGGATAATTTGGATCTATTTTGGAAAAAACTATAAATCTTCACTGGTTTTCATGAAAGAGATGTAAATAAATGGGATGGTATATTACATCCATGCATTTGGTGATTTAATATTGAAATTTTCAAGCTCTTTCAATTAACCTATCAACTTAGTGTAATTATAAAAGTAATCCAGATGACAATTCACATTTTATGGAGGTAGATTTTGCCAACATGAACCCAAAATTTATCTTGAAGAATGAGTAGATAAAAATCCTGAAGAAATTTTCTTTTAAAAGGCAAAAGCATTTGTGTTGTACAATATGAAAATATTTAATTCTAAGATAGTGAAATAGTTATACCAGTTCATGATTCGACAAACAGATTTCTAGAAAGAAAAAGAGTTCAAAAATTATATTTGAGTAAAGGTGATACTATAAATAAAGAAACAATTTTTTTTCACAAAATGCTTCTCAGATTGTGGGCTAACTATTTGAAAACTATTTCAAAAGAAATAATAATTTTATTGTCAATAAGTGATAGTTTTCATCACATGTAAATATAAAAGATAAAAATTATGAAATTCTTAGAAGAAAATATAAATCTTCATGACCTTGGATCTTAGCAATGATTCCTCAGATATAATACCAAACACATATGCAACAAAAGGAAAATGTAGACAAAATGAACTCCATCATTGGAATAAAATATTCACAAATTACCTTGATTTAGTTAATTGTCTTATATGTTGAAATGTTTTTTGGCTTATTAGTTTCATTGTTAATCTGTATATATGATAAGTAACTTTACAAGTACTTATGAGATAAATAAATGAATCTGATGCTGGCAAAATAAAAGTGGGAGTCTAGAGAAGAGGGGGAAAAGACTTGAGATGGGTTGTGTACATCTACCAATTTCCTACAATAAATTTAATCATTATGTATTACAAACATGTACAAATAAAATTTAAATATTAAAAAAAACTATATATGATAACAGATTTGTATTAAGAATATATAAAGAACTCATTCAATTCAACCATAAAAAAGATAATCCATTTTAAAGATAAACAAAGGATTTGAGTAGATCTTTCTCCAAAGAATGCAGTCAATGGTCAAGAAACATGTAAAAGATGTATGAAAAGATTAATCAATAGGGAAATGCAAATCAAAAGCACAATGACATACAAGTTTATACCCACTAGGATGGGTATAATATAAAAATATAATATTGTATAAAAAACAATAATGAGTATTGGGGAGAATATGGAGAAATTGGAACATTGATGGCAAAAATGTAAAATGGTGCAGTTACTTTGGAAAACAACTCGGCAGTTTTTCAAAAGGTTAAACATCAAATTACCATATGACCCAGCAATTCTGCTCTGTATATGCAAGAGAACTCAGAACACATGCCCATACAAAAATCTTCTGCAAGAATGTTCAATGTGGCATTATTCCTAATTGCCCAAAACAAAAACAATCCAAATGTTTATTAAATGATGAATGGATAAACAAAATATTCTATATCCACACAGTGGAATATTCTTCTGTTATAAAAAAGAATGAAATACTGATATATACTGCAACATGGGTGAACTTTATAAATATTAGAGCATTTTAAAGAAACTAGCCCCCAAAGACAAATAATGTGTGATTCCACTTCCATGAAATGTCCCACACAGGAGGATCCGTATAGAGAGAAAGTAGTATAGTGGTTGCCATGCAGCAGGGGAAGAGGGTTAAGGGTTATGACTTTTGATTATAGAGTTCATGTTTAACTGGTAATGAAAATGTTCTGAAACTAATGGTGATGGTTACACAATTCTCCAACAGTTTCCTCTTGTGTTTTGGTAGGAAAAAACAAACCTCAAATCCCTTGTCATAGACAACAAGATCTTAACAGGATCTGGCTGTGGCCACTTCTCCTATTTAATCTCATATTCCCTCTCTGTCACTTATGGTGGTTCAGCTCAACAGCCGTCATAATTACTCCAGTAAGACACTAACCTAATAAAGACCATGGAGGACAAATAAGGTGGATCCAAGGCCTCCTCCTCCTTTCAGATTTCTTTAAAATTAATTTAAGCACCATTCTTCATGTTCTGACTAAGATTGTTGTGAGATTCTGGGGTCTGCAAATGCTCATGTTTACCCATTCTTGACACTAACTTTCCACTTCCAGTGATTTATTGGTGTCATTTGGATCTCTCTTCCTTTGAAAGTTCTTCCAGTCATTCAGTCGTACTCAGTCCTTTCGACGCTCCCCTCCTCCCGTGTAATCACATGAGGCTCTGCTATGTGTTAGACTTTTTCTAAGATTTTGAGTCCACAAGGAGGTTTTACATTACAGAGGGCAAATCAAGTCAAACTAGATACTACACTTTAAAGAGGTGATTTTTTTTGGTTTATTAATTTTATTTTGGTAAAATGGTTATTTAAAAAATATTTCATGAGTTGCATTGCTTTTGGTGAATGAAACAGGAAATTTAGAAAAGGAAGATTGCCAAGCATAATGGTGCATGCCAGAAGTCCCAGCACTCTGCAAGTTGCACAAGTTTGGGCTCGGTTTGTGCAATTTAGCAACTTAGTGAGACCCTGACTCAGAAAAAGAATATATAAAAGGCTGGAGATTTAGTTCAATGTAAAGGCCTTGGGTTAAAAAAAAAAAAAGGAAGAAGAAGTATTGGGGATATGGTTGTGGCTCAGTGCCAGTGTACTTGGCTACCATGTTCAAGGTCCAGTACTATATAGAAACAAAATAGTAGTCAGTATTGAAAATCATTCTTACACATTTCTTGGGTGTTTTTCCATATGTATGAATAGTCATCAAAGTACTTATATCCTCTCATCTAGTATTTATATTTTTAATATTCTGTATAATCAAATACTTATGCTGCCCCACTCACATTTTATATAAGTATGACAAACTGGAAAATAATAGGTATTTTTTTGCTGTGGAAATTGTTGAAGATTTTTGTGTGTAGATCTGTGCTAGAACTCCATGTAATCATTAAAATAAGATTATAGAAGAATATTTAATAGCTGGGCATGGTAGCACATGCCTGTTATCCCAGCTACTCAGGAGGTTGAGGCAGAAAAATTACACGTTTGAGCCCAGCCTGGGCAATTTAGTAAAAACTTGTCTCAAAAATTTGTCTTTAAATTTAATGTAATATTGCAATATAATGTTAAGTGAAAAAAAAAGTAGTACATAGAAGTTTCTGAACTTAGATCCTTGTGAGAGAGATAAAACTAGTTGCATAAAAATGGGTCAGTTCATCTCTTAAAATGTGAAATTTAAAAATGACCAAAACAAAGAAAGTACTCTAGGCAAAGTCTTTGTAACACAGTAGAGAACTGTTTGATATCATGTTTTATACTTGGTATTCCACTCACTGTGCCTATTATTAGATTTGTTTTTCTGAGTTCATTCAATTCAGTTCAATTAAACAAATATTTACTAAGTACCTACTAGATGGAAGATGATGCTGTAAGTGCCATAGGAAAAGCAGAGATGAATGAGTAAGTAGGTAAGATAGGGAGGAGGATTGATCACTGGGTCCAAGCTGCCATCATTTGACTATTTTCAAGAGATGGGGAAAGCATCACTATGGGCTCCCATCACCAAAATGAAAAACTGTTTGATGGAGCAGAGGTAGTAAAGGCACTTTTAGAGTCCTACACTTGAGTGCTGAAGTCATGGGGATGAAAATGAGGAATAAAACAGGAAAGAAGGATGGAAGGGAGGAAGTGAAGGAGAGAGGAAAGGCAGACTGGCCTGATGTATAATCTATGTATGTGGCATTTTTTAACAAATGCCTACCAAGTGAATGAATTACAAATGTAGACATGGTAGGTAAAATTAGGGAGTAATTTAAAATAGATCACATGGATCTTCTAGAGGACAGTTTATTTGGAATGAATGAGGATCTGAAGTTCCAGGACATGTCAAGGGGAAGAGAAATGGATCTCAAGCCATGTCCTCAGTCCCTGGGCCCAAAGAAGAGAGAAGAATAGTTTTCCTCACTGGAAAGGTTGGTGAGAAATGGGCAGTCACTTAATGGAGGCACTTAAAGTGAAAATGTTGGAACGAGCCTTACAGGAAAAGACTACAGACAGAAAGCTGTAAGGAGCCATGGAGGGGCCTTGTTTCAGCCTCCTCCAGAGTAAAGATGGAGGTAAAGGTCTGCCTAAGGGAGCAGTGAAAAGCTGAGGAGCCATGAGGGAGGAACTGGGGAAATGAGCATGAGGGAATCAGAAAGCCAGAAACTAAGTCTGGAAGCAAAGAGATTCAAACAGGGAGAACTGAAATCATTTCTTACCTCCCAGGATCTACCTTCTAACTGAGAACTTATCAGTGAAATGACACCTCTTAGCATTACTGGAATTGTTTGAGGTGACCCATCATAATATTATTTTTATTTTGGAGTGATAACTATTGTGAAAATATGGCTAACACTTCTAGAACAGTGTGGGTCAGGGCTCTAAATGTGTTCCACGTGCTAATTTGTTTAATCTTCTCAATGACCTCATTGAAGTAGATACCATTATTAACCCCTTTTTATAGATGAGGTACGTCAGGCACGGAGAGGTTATGTTACTTGCCCAGGATTCTGTAAGTGGAAAGTGGAGGAGTTGAGTTTCTTGTTCTGGCAGGCTGGTATGAGAAATATGCTCTTACTTCTTTACTCTTCTTCTAACTCCAAGTAGTTTGTAAAAGTATTATCCTAGTCTTTCTCATAGTAGCAAATCAATGGGCTGGCTCCTATCATAATGTAGAATGGTGTTGGTGTTCTGGGATATGGTTTTAGGATGATCAGATCCATTGTGAACCTGTATCTTACATACATGTCCCATTGTGAGTGCAGCAGCCCTGAGAAATAATGCAATGAAGAACTCTTTAACTTTGCTTCACCTAACAGTTCTTAAATTTGAAACAATTTTCTGATGTTTCATCCAATATTAGCCAATTATCAGAGAATTAGAGCGTAATGGTTGTTAGAAGCATTGTGAATACCTCAACATTGTCAGTTAGCAAGAACTGACAGTTGAAGAAAAAGAAATAGGAAAAAATGAAAATAGAAAGACTTGAAAATGCCCTGGATGAATCTCATGAACTGAAAACCAAGGACCTGAAAATAGGTTGGTAGGAGACAATGACCTTGTGTTTTTTTGTTTTTGTTTTAGCAGAGAAAGTGACATTACCTGTGCCATGTTTTATGATCACAAAAGCTGCTTTGCAGAGTGTTCAGGAGTAGAATCAGGAGACCTAGTTAGGGGGATATTGCAGTTCAGCAGGTGAGGTGCTGGAAGAAGGTGATCAGAGTCAGGGTATATTTGTGATTTAGAGCCAATAGGATCCCCTGATAGACTGAAATAGCAGTAGAGAGAGAGACAGGATGCCTAGATTTTTTACTTGAGCAAATGGGTAGACAGAGGCTGTGTTCACTGAATGGAAAACCAGTGGAGGTTAGGAATTGGTTAAGAGAAATAAGCTCATTCGTGTTAAGATCATAGTCAACTTTAAAAACGTAGGTGTCGGCTAAAGTCTTAGGAAAGGAATGGACACCAGAAGAACATTGAAAAGGATTAGAGACCTTTTCAGTGGAAGAGAGTAGAGGGTGAGGGATTTGAAGACCAAGTGGGGTCAAGAGACACACTTAACTGATGACTGTTTTGCCTGATGAAGGATCTTGTCTCATTAGGGCTGCAGGATTTGCCCAAGGAAAGCTGAACACAGGAAGATTTGACATTGGAACCCAGGTGTTCTGGCTTCTGCTGTCACACTGCAAAGGGTGACTTCTACAGGAGGGTCACTTGTATAGGGCTCTGGGCATCAGAGCCTTCATCTCATCTGATACTGCTTAACAAACCTGGACCCTGAGAGTATTATCATCTTACTTTTGGATAAGGAAATTGAGTCTTAGAGAGTTAAATAACTTGTTCTTTATGCAAACACATGCAGTAAGTGACATTTCTTGGTGAATAATCAAATAATCTTAGATCTTAGAGATAATTATGTCGGACTCTCTCATATTACTAATGAGGTATTCAGTGCTTAGAGAGGTAAAGTAACTTGGCTATAATTCCTCAATGGTAGAGCTAAATTTGAATTTAGGTCTCATGACTCTTTTATCTATGCTTAAAATGAAAGTAATTGAATTCTAAATGTAATTTTTCCAGATAATTGTTTAAAATGTCATGTTGGAGAGAATCAGACAGATTATTAAAACCAATATACATTATATTTTCCAATTTACCTCAGTTTATTATATTTTATACCATTATATGAGTAGGTAAGGGGCTTGAAAAAGACTTTAATATTCTTTATAATATCATACTGAGGAAGCTTGCAGCCTCCAACCCAGGCTCCTAGGTCAGTGAAGCTCAGCTGGTCTCAGCAACTGGAAGGAAGCTCCCCCACTGCCATCCCAGGCTCCTAGGGCCAAGAAGGTGAGCCAGTCCCAGCACCTGGAAGGAAGATCCCCCGCCTCCATCCCAGGCTCCTAGGGTAGTGAAGCTCAGCCGGTCCTAGCACCCGGAAGGAAGCTCCCCTGCTGCCATCCCAAGCTCCTAGGGCACAGAAGTTGACCCACGTGGGTGCCAGAAGCAACCCCCAACCCCGTGGAAATGAGAAG